>NC_047084.1:157029725-157342225 GCF_902459505.1 Geotrypetes seraphini | reverse complement strand
TGAAAGAGAAATGAAGTAATGGTCAAATAATAAATAGGTCAAGCTGTACAATGAGAAACTAAGAACGGTGTGTAGGCTGGGAGCTCTAAACAGCCAAGTACAGTAATAGCTACCAAGGTTAATTAAATATAGTCAAATTTAAATAACATTTAACAGAAATACAACTTAGGAAAGGGACATTATTAGTAATTATGCAAACAATGAGGGATCAAATTTCACTAAATGACTCAATTTCAGTGCATGTGGTAACATGAGTGAGGGCAGGCCTTGAGCCAGGACAAACCTAAGCCACACAATGGGTGCAGAGAAAGGAAAATACTATTTATTATACGTGTTGGGTAGAAGTCCTATTCCATTCACAAGCTGGGGAGAAAAAATAAGAAGCATGTGGCCTAGTGGTTAGAGCTGCTGCCTCAACGCTCTGAGGTTGTGAGTTTGATCCCAGCCTGCTCCTTGTGACTCTGGACGAGTCATTTAACTTGCCATTGTGCCAAGCATCACAAATTGTGATCCTCCCAGGAAAGACAGGAAAAATACCCAAGAGTACCTGCGTGCATTTAGACCTGTCGATCAACAAGACGCTTAGAAATCTTCTCCGTCACAGATCCTCAGCTGTGGAATGCCCTACCCCTAGAATTAAGGGAGGAAAAAAATTACTTGACCGTTTCAAGGGGAAACTGAAAAGCCACTTGTTTAAAGATGCCTTCTCATTATGGCTCTAATTTTTTTAAACCCCCATTTCTAATTAAAATTCTCCTTTAAACTTTTTCCCCTTACACTATGGGTTCCTTTTACTAAGGTGCATTAGGGCCTTATTGTGCGGAGTAGCGCGCGCTAAACTGCCACGAGCGCTAGACCTTAACGCCAGCATTGAGCTGGCGTTATTCTAGAAGCATACCGTGCAGTTTAGCACGTGGTAATTTTGTGCGTGCGCTAAAAATGCTAGCGCACCTTAGTAAAAGGAGCCCTATGTTCTTACATTAATTGTTCAACTATCCTATAACAAATGTAGCTCCTCCCTTTCTTCCCGCCATGTTCCAGTATGTCTAGTTAGCTTGGCATTATGTCTATCCCCCTCTTTTACTAAGGTGTGCTAACCGATTAGCGCACACTAAACGCTAACGCATCCATAGACTAACATGCATGCGTTAGCGTTTAGTGCACGCTAAATTGATTAGTGCACGCTAATCGGTTCGCGCACCTTAGTAAAAGAGGGCCTATGTGTTTTTAACATTGTAAAACTTTAAATTTTGTATTTCGCCTAGAAATTTTTTTTAATAGGCGACTATATCAAATTTTAATAAAACTTGAAAACTACAATTCAATGTATTGCAAACCACTTCGGGTGAATCTCTTCACGAAAAGATGATAAATACAGAAATGTTCCTTAGATGTGAAAAAGTTCTCTCATCATAACAGTATCTTTACTCCTCTTCTTTTATCTTAGAACGTCTACAGATTTTCCTTTATAAGAGGTAATCAACAATTTAAATTATCTTTTCCTTCCAAGAAAGGGATAAAAGGAGTCAAGATTTTTACTTAATCTCTGATTTTTAAGCTCTCTCAACTTTGGAACGATCTTCCACTCCTCCTAAGGAGTTCCGGTTCACTCCAACTTTTTCGTAAATCTTTAAAAAACATTTTATTTGCTAAACACTTTTAAAATTAATCTTCTGAAACGTGAGTCTTATTCTTTATGGTTTTTATTTGTTAAGTTAATTATTGTAAACTGAGTCGAGCTTTCTTGGACTGATGTCTCGGTAAATAAAGCCAAGTATTAGATTAGTACATTTTACTCGTCTCTGGCCTGGCTCCCCAAAGTTAGCAATGTGGTCTCTAGCAGTTACTTGGGTCAAAAATCCAAAGCTGCAAGATTCCATGTTGAACTTGGACTACCTAACTGCAGGTGCAAATGCAGTTGGGCATCACTACATCCCTGTGGGTCTCCTTACTTAGCTGCGCGCCAGGCTTTTATACTTCCTGGACCACTATCTCCTGGCTCCTCCCCTTTCTTGTTCTAAGGTGGTTTCCAGATCAGCCACTGGTAGTGTGTAAGAGGAATCACTGTCTGCAGCAGACAGATGGAAATGCTGCATGGGCTGGAAAGGTGGAAAGGGAGGGAAAGAGATGCTGGAGGAGGATTGGGAAGGGAGGGAGAGATGTTGATGGGGGAAGTAAAAAAAGGGAAAATGGCTGAATATGGGTGCGTGGAGCAGGAGGGAAAGAGAGATGGTACACTTGGGTTAAGGAAGAGGGAGAATTGTTGGACAGGGTGATGGAGAGGAGGGAGGGAGAAATATTGCAAGAGGGAGGAATGTTAAACATGGTGTTGGAAGGAATGGAGGGAGAGATGCAGCATGGTGCAGGAGAGAGGTGATAGGAGAAATGTTGGACATGGGGCTGATGGGCAGGGGCAAAAGATGATACACAGGGTCCAGGTGATGAGAGAGGGAGAAATGGTGGACATGGCAGTAGAGGGGGGGGGGGGGGGGAGAAATGCACCCTGGATCTATCTCTCTGTTTATATTTTATATTTGCATTAGAGGCTGTGGTACAGACCCATTTACAAAGTATGTATGCTTCCCAATTAATATTTCCAAATTGGACCAAAAAGTGGCAAATGAGTTTCAACATAGGGAAATGCAAGGTCATGCATATAGGGAAAAAAACCCCGATATTCACTTACAAAATGGGGGGATCAGCGCTAGGGATGAGCGACCTTGAAAGAGACCTGGGAGTGATGGTAGACACGACATTGAAGGTGTCGGCGCAGTGTGCCACGGCCTCAAGGAAAGCAAACAGAATGTTGGGTATCATTAAGAAGGGTATTACGACCAGGACAAAGGAAGTCAACCTGCCACTGTATCGTGTTATGGTGCGCCCGCACCTGGAGTACTGTGTTCAGTTCTGGTCGCCGTACCTCAAGAAGGACATGGAGGTACTTGAGAGGGTCCAGAGAAGAGCAACTAAGCTAATAAAGGGCAAGGAGGACCTCTCATATACTGACAGACTGAAAAAGCTAGGGCTTTTCTCCCTGGAAAAGCGGAGACTTAGAGGAACATGATAGAAACCTTCAAGATCATGAAGGGCATAGAAAAAATAGACAGGGACAGATTTTTCAAATTAAGGGGATCAACAAGTACAAGGGGGCACTCAGAGAAATTGAAAGGGGAGAGGTTTAGAACGAACGCCAGGAAGTTCTTTTTCACACAGAGGGTGGTAGATACATGGAACGCGCTACCAGAGGATGTGTTAAACAGGAGCACGCTACAGGGGTTCAAAGAAGCTTTGGATAGGTACTTCGAAGACAAAGGGATTGAGGGGTACAGATAAGAGTAGAGGTAGATTATAGGGATGGGATTAGAGGTAAGTTACAAAATTAATCAGGGACCACTGTTCAGGCACTAGGCCTGATGGGCCGCCGCGGGAGCGGACCGCTGAGCAGGATGGACCTCTGGTCTGACTCAGCGGGGGCAACTTCTTATGTTCTTATGTTCTTTGCTTATTTGTAAATGGGTGTCTACCAGAGCCTTTAATTCAGTAGCATAATAAATGAAATAACTACTTCTGAA
Organism: Geotrypetes seraphini; assembly: GCF_902459505.1. Lineage (NCBI taxonomy): Eukaryota > Metazoa > Chordata > Amphibia > Gymnophiona > Dermophiidae > Geotrypetes > Geotrypetes seraphini. The sequence continues at coordinate 157,338,653 of NC_047084.1, read as the reverse complement.
GTTTAAGGGGATGGGCAAGGATGGATTTGTATCCAGTGGGGACGGGTTTGATTTCTGTCCATGTGCAATTCTTTATTGTCAACTGCTTTGGTATGAGCTGAGAAGATCAGATCACAGAGTAGGGTTAGAGGAGGTGGAGCTGAAAAAGGTAGATGATACCTTCTATACAACGTATGATTATAGGTGAATAACTTACTGGTCAAGACTCATATGCTTTTCAACTAGAAAGAAGATTATTGAGGTAAGAACCTAATCTTCCCATGCTAAGGAGTGTGCTCCTTTCATGAGGCTGCCTTGGGGTCTTTCTGTAAATATTATAGACCGGTGACATCAGAAAAGTGGATGGAGCCAATCTATCCTGAATATCTGCGGATCACAGAGACAAGTAGAGGTGGTGATGAGATTTATTTGGTGCCTGGTGAATGTGTCATCTGCGATATTAGGGTAGGATGCAAGTTGCTAAAAATACCAAGAAATATTTATGGAATTGAAAAGAAATCCTTACTGCTTTGGTTTAATTCTTCTGCAGGAAAAAGTTCTCTGGGACATAGGAAATGAATTTTCACTTCCTGCCCTTTTGTTTTTATTCATATTGGTCTGAGCATTATTCCAGATGTTCTGGATTAGAGGGAGTGTTCTTTTAAGGGGAGGGTTCTTTTGAGTGGGCAGACGTGTTGGGCCGACGGCCCTTTTCTGCCGTCATACTCTATGTTTCTATGTTACCTACTGAAGTGATGAATTGATAGCATTTTGACATTCTCTTTCTCAGGTTCATATTCTTTTATATATTCTGGTCTTAATTATTTGTGAACCGAGTCATAAACTGAAGACTAGACTAGACTAGACTCTAATACTGTGAGGGAGTATCCTTATGGGGAAATAGCAGCATCCCTAACAGTGCATAATAAGTTGGCAGTCATAGAGGCCAGAAAAGGACCAAGGAAAATGTTAGGAGCTTGGCAGTAAATTTTAACATAACATAACAAATTTCTAGACCGCATAACCCTTAGTTCAATGCGGTTAACAAAAGATTATGCTATGGGAAAATACAAGAATAATGTGATATACAGAAATTTAGTTCACTAAGAATTTTGAAAAAAGAAAAATCTTCAAAAGTTTTCTATAATGTTCATAAGATGTGGATTTAGTCAATAATGGACGGAAATCTTTATCGTAGTAAGTTGCTTGATAGGAAAAGCAATGCCCACGATGTTTCTTTTACAACCCTTAACTGAAGGGAACGTAAATAGGGCATGAGATTTTCTACTCTTCTCATGTGCCATGATAACGAATCTATCAAAGAGGCAATCTATCAAATGGGACAACACCAAAAGCGACTTTATAATATAAGCATCCCAACTTAAAGATCACCCTGGCCTCCACCGGCAGCCAATGCAGCTCATAATAGTAAGGGGTCACGTGGTTGGACTTCCTCAGACCACAAATCATTCTTACTGCTGTATTCTGAACCAAAGTCAGTCTAGTCAAATTTTTCTTAGTACTTGTCAGATATACAATGCTACAATAATCCAGAATACTCAGAAGTAATGTCTGAATTAAGATTGTGAAAGCAGCAGCATTAAAGTAGGCTATTGGGCTAGATGGCTCTGCGGCTTTGTGAAAGGAAGCCTGTGTTTTTTTGGGGGGGATTTTTCTGTTTCGTAAAGAGCATGAACACTTCTGAAAAAAAAGTACAATATTAGTGAATAAGATATACAGTTTGAAAAAAAGTGTGTACCATGTTGGAATAGTGTCATGCTTCAAAAATATGGTGTCCTATTAGTAAATAGTGCACTTCTTATGAGGTGATAGTTTCTCCAAACACACAAAATTCCTGTAAATGACAAAAGAAAATAAACAAAATGACCCTATTTTGACTGCACATCTCTAAATTTTAGCAATAGGCCAGCAGGACAAAGGTGGTGATAACACTTCTGTATAAGTCTCTGGTAAGGCCCCATTTAGACTACTGGGTTCAGTTTTATAGACCATGAAATACCTAATTGAAATGAAAATATGTCTAAAAATCCTCCTAACTTGGACGATCAAAAAGACAGGCCATCCATGTGCAAATGATCGAAACGAGTTTTAGACAAAGGCATGTTAGGCCTTTTGACTGCTGCTGTGCGCCCAGAGCAAAAAGGGGGTGTTTTTGGAGGAGTGATTAGGGTGGGAGGTGGGTGGGATGTGGGCTGACCAAACTTACCCGTCCTGCAGTGATAATCAAAAGTTTAACGAGACTGTCTAGTCGGAACTTATACGTTGTGACTTAGGCAATCTAAAAACAGGTCTTTGTGCCCAGAAGGTATCCAAAGTGACCAGATAACCACTGCAGGGACAAGGTACAAACCCTCACACACACCCCCAGTGATCAATGATCCCCCTCTCCCCCACATCACCATAAAAATAGGAACAAAAACGTACATATCTGCCTCCAGAACATCAGCAGTTGGTATAGGAAAGTCTAGTAGAGCTGCACAGAGGAAACTACTAAAAACTAATCTTTTCACCCGATTCATACCCTAAGACCCTATGCCCACCCTGGCCCCTTCTATCTCTCTATGTCCTTTACGCAGATTGTCTTGACCTTCTTCCCTGTACCATTTCATTGCCATAATTGTACCCATCTTTCTTTCTGTTTGTACCATTTTTTTCTCTCTGTTGTACCATTTTTTCTCTCTGTTGTACCATTTTTTCTCTGCCACCTATTTTTCTCTGATTGTAACATTGTACCATTTTTGCTGATTGTCCAGCCCTTCTTCGTTGTAAACCGCCTCGAACTACTATGGCTTTGGCGGTATATAAGAAATAAAATTATTATTATTAAGTAGTCTGGGGGTGGGCTAGTGAACCATAGAGAGAAGGACCCAGGCCCATAAGCCACTCTAGCCACTGCATTCTTGGTGAAAATGTGAGTCCCCCAAAACCCTACTGTACTTCTATATAGGTGGCACCTGCAGCCATAAGGGCTATTGGGGTGGTAGACAGGTGGGTGTTTTAAGGGGCTTTGTGAGAAGTTTATGTAGTACCCTTTTTGTGAAGTTCATAGCAGTGCCCTGTAAGGTGCCCCACTACTCTGTTGCCATGTCTGGGTGGCCAGTCTATCACTTTGCTGGTCCCTCCCATGTCCGAAAGGTCTTATTCTAGGGCCAAAATGGGAGAGTTGGAAATTATAGCCAGTCAAAAAGCCCTAGACATAATTGGAATCACAGAAACGTGGTGGGCTGATGACAATAAATGGGATGTGGTCATACCTGGGTACAAACTCTACAGGAGAGACAGGACACACAAGAAGGGTGGAGGAATAGCGCTATACATAAAGGACTCCATACCCTCAACCAAAATGGAAACAACAGTAAGGGCGGACGGCTTGGAATCAATATGGGTTAAGCTACCAGGAGGATCTGGAGCAGACATCAAACTGGGTCTATACTATCGTCCGCCTGGCCAATCGGAAGAAATCAACTGGGACCTGGAGACTGAACTTTGGCAGGTATGCAAGAATGGAAGTGTGGTGGTGATGGGGGACTTCAACTACCCTGGGATAGACTGGAGTATCGGGCACTCAAGTTCGTGAGAGAGACCAAATTCCTGGAAGCCACGAGGGACTGTTTCCTGGAGCAGCTGGTCACGGAACCTACACGAGGAGAAGCTACTCTTGATCTAATCTTCAGTGGACTGGGGGGACCTGCAAAGGAAGTAGCAGTATTAGACCCACTGGGGAACAGCGATCATAACATGATCCAGTGCAGACTAGAACTGGGATCATCCAGGGTGAAAAGAACCACAACAGCGCTCAACTTCAGAAAAGGGAATTATGATGCAATGAGGAAAATGGTGGGGAAGAAACTCAACGGCAGCACAAGGAAGATAGAGTCCGTAGAAAGCGCCTGGACCCTGCTCAAGCGTACGGTGCACGAAGCACAGAACCTGTACGTCCCCAGGTTCAGAAAAGAGTGCAAGAAAAATCGAATAAAGAACCCAGCATGGATAACGGCTGCTGTAAAAAAGGCGATCAGTGACAAGAAAGCATCGTTCAAAAAATGGAAACAGGACCAAACGCAGGCCAACCAAAAGGAACACAAGGAAAGCCAGAAGGAGTGCCACCGAGTGGTTAGGAGAGCAAAGAGGGAATATGAAGAGAGACTAGCGGGAGAGGCAAAAAATTTCAAATCATTCTTCAGGTACGTAAAGGGAAAGCAACCAGCGAGGGAGGAAGTGGGGCCCTTGGATGATGGGGATAGAAAGGGAGTGAGGGAGGAAAAAGAAATAGCTGACAAGTTAAATGACTTATTTACATCGGTCTTCACGAGGGAGGACACATCCAACATTCCGGAACCAGAGGCAATAGAAAATGGAGATCAAGATAGCAAGCTGGTCCAACTAGAGGTGAGCCAGGAGGATGTCCTCAGGCAGATAGACAAGCTAAAGAGCGACAAGTCGCCAGGTCCGGACGGCATTCACCCAAGGGTGCTCAAGGAATTAAGGAATGAAATAGCAGAGACACTTCAGCAAATATGCAACCTATCCCTAAAAACTGGAGAGATCCCGGAGGACAGGAAAATAGCTAATGTCACGCCCATCTTCAAGAAGGGTTCAAGGGGCGACCCGGGAAACTATAGGCCGGTGAGCCTCACATCGGTCCTGGGAAAGATGATGGAAGCGCTGATTAAGGACAGCATCTGTGATCATATCAAAAAAAATGGACAGCTAAGGTCGAGCCAGCATGGGTTCTGCAAGGGTAGGTCGTGCCTCACAAACTTGTTGTACTTCTTTGAGGGGGTAAATAGCCAGGTGGACAAAGGTGAACCCATAGACATAATTTACCTAGACTTCCAGAAAGCCTTCGATAAGGTACCACATGAGCGGTTGCTCAGGAAGCTATGGAATCACGGGGTGCGAGGGGAGGTCCACAGATGGATCAAAAACTGGCTGGCAGACAGGAAGCAGAGGGTTGGTGTAAAGGGCCACTACTCGGACTGGCAAGGGGTCACGAGCGGGGTTCCTCAAGGGTCAGTGCTGGGACCGCTCCTGTTTAACATATTCATTGACGACCTAGAGGCGGGAACAAAATGTGAGGTCATCAAATTCGCAGATGACACCAAACTATTCAGCAAGGTTGAAACCACAGTAGATTGCGAGGATCTCCAAAGGGATCTTACGACACTGGAAGAATGGGCGAAAAAGTGGCAAATGAGCTTCAATGTAGGGAAATGCAAGGTCATGCATATAGGGAGAAGGAACCCGATGTTCACTTACAAAATGGGGGGATCAATGCTAGGGGTCAGTAAGCTGGAAAGAGACCTGGGAGTGATGGTAGACACGACATTGAAGGCGTCGGCACAGTGCGCCACAGCCTCGAAGAAAGCAAACCAAATGTTAGGTATCATTAAGAAGGGTATCTCGACCAGAACGAAGGAAGTCATCCTGCCACTGTACCGGGCTATGGTGCGCCCGCATCTGGAATACTGTGTACAGTACTGGTCACCGTACCTCAAAAAGGACATGGCAATGCTTGAGGGAGTCCAGAGAAGAGCAACTAAACTGATTAAGGGTATGGAAAACCTTACATACACTGACAGACTGAAGAAGCTGGGGCTGTTCTCCCTGGAAAAGCGGAGACTCAGAGGAGATATGATAGAGACCTTCAAGATCCTGAGGGGCATCGAAAAGGTTGACAAGGACAGATTTTTCAATTTAAAAGAAACCACAAGAACAAGGGGACACTCGATGAAATTGAAGGGGGACAGGTTTAGAACAAACGCAAGGAAATTCTTTTTCACACAGAGGGTGGTGGACACATGGAACACCCTTCCGGAGGCCGTGATAGGAAATAGCACAGTAAAGGGTTTCAAGGAAGACCTGGATAGGTTCCTGGAGGACAAAGGGATTGAGGGGTACAGATAAGAGCAGTGGAAGGTTTAGAGATAAGTGTAGAGGTAGGTATAAAATTAGTCAGGGACCGCTGCTCAGGCAATATGCCTGATGGGCCGCCGCGTGAGCGGACCGCTGGGCGGGATGGACCTCTGGTCTGCCCCGGCGGAGGAGACTACTTATGTTCTTATGTTCTTATGTTATAGACTTGGACGATTTTTTTAGATGAGAATGCGGTCTAAAGATAGACGTACTAGCGGTCTGGACGATCAAACGGCTGGACGTATAATTACACGATTCTCGAAAAAAATTTATGTTGGACATATTTTTTGAGAATGGACTTCATACGCTGCCGATTTTGGGCGACTAATGCCCTAGGCCTAAAACGGACTTAGACTTTTTTTGTTTAAAATTATTATTTTGCTACTTCACACCTTCAAAAAGATAAAAGCAGGATGGAGTCGGCGCAGAGGGCAACTACTAAAATGGCCAATGGTCTTGATGGTAATGTGTATGAATCTCAATATGTATAGCTTGGAAGAATGGCGGGAGACTGGAGAGATGCGAGTCTCTTTCCACTGAAAGGAAGCTCTGGAATGAGGGGACATAGGATGAAGGTGAAAGGGGACAGACTCAAGAGTAATCTAGAAAAATGCTTCATCACAAAAGGAGTGGTGAGGTGGGTTCATGGAATGGTCTCCCAGTAGAAGTGATGGAGATGAAAAATGTATCTGAATTCAACAAAGCTTGGGACAAGTACTTAGGATCTCTGGGAAGAGGAAGAGATAATAGATGGTGTGGATGGGTAGACTGGATAGCCTTATGTCTATATCTGCTTTCATTTTTCTATGTAACTGATTAGCATTGGGTTACCAGACGTCCGGATTTCACCGGACATGTCCTCCTTTTCGAGGACATGTCCAGAGGTCCAGACGGCTTTTCAAAACCTGGCACTTTGTCCGGGTTTTGAAAAGCTTTCCATCTAGCGGCGACGTAGAGACGGCATCTGCACATGCATGGATGCGACGCGGTGCCGTCACACGCATGCGCACACGTCATGGCGTCACACCGGCGCATGTGCAGATGCCCTTCCGACAAGCGATCAGGTTGAGGAGGAGCGGGGCTGGGGGCGGAAGAGGGCATGATGCAGCGGGTCCGGATTTTCGTTCCTGAAAATCTGGTAACCCTAGACTAGCAGGGCTAATTTTTAGGCAGCTATTTCAGGAGAATTTATAGAAAAATCCTTAAGAGTCCAATATTCAGAGAGAGCTATGCCCCTAGGAGCCCATATTCAGAGCAATTTAAGTGCACAGGAAGTTCTCCTGCTTGATTAAATTGCTTGCTGCTAAGTGGAGATATTCAGCATCACTTAACCGGAAAGTGCCTCCGAATATCCCCTCAGATTACCCAACTAAAAAGTGGGCAGGTCAGGAGTGGCTCTGGGGACAGCACTGGGGCCAAATCTTGTACATATGCACAACGCTCAATGTGTAATTATGAACAGCACAGCTACACCTTTACAAACACCAGCTGCAATTGTCATGCAGGATATAACTTCAGAAGCCTCGGCGGTGACTAGTTTCACATGAGCCACTCACCTAACTCTTCATAGGCTCCAAATATTGTTTAGTTAAATACTCAAGAAAAAAAAAAATTTCACAATGATCCATATCCAAAAAAGGTACTTAGCTTGAGAAAGTGTGCCCAGGGCAGGATTAACCAATAGGCCAAGTAGGCACGTGCCTAGGGCCCAAAATGGTCAGGGGGGGCCCGATGAAGGAGGGCATCAACATTGTTTTTTCCAAATGGTGATGGGCCTTTCCAGCATCGATCGGCAATTTGGGCTCCCCCTCGATTGGCAACACAGCCCCCCCCCCACTGATAGGCAACGCGGGCCCCCCCGATCAGCAATGCGGTTCCCCCCCCCCCCCCATCGACAGAAAGTAAGACAAGCAAGCAACGCGGGTAAGAAAGACAATGGGAACTGTAATTTTGCAAGCGGAGCTGCTTGTCCAAAGCTTCCCTCTGACGCAGCTTCCTGTTTCTGCCTGGGCGCATGTTGGGGTGGGGCGGGGCAGGGGGCCCAGTGTACTTGTGTGCCTAAGGGTCCTTGACGAATTAATCCTGCCCTGAGTGTGCCTGTTATTAGAGACTTGGGCTATGCTTCACTCATGCTGTGTCAAAGGCCGGTCCTAACATTCTGAAAGATGCCCTAAACCTCTCATCTGCATATACAGTGCCAGCACCTGCATAGCCAAGAGACTGGATTTAAGGCAGCTGAAAATATTGGGTGAGCATCTCCATAACCTTTTTTCAAATACAATAAAAAAGACCTCGACCCTCCCTTGCTCTTTCTCCCTCTTGACCCCCCCAAAACATGTATCCCTGCACTCCCTCCCATACAGCAATCCCTCCCACTAGACTCCTCAAACCCCCCCCCTAATCCACCTGATGTACAGGTAGGCCTACCTTTGTCCCTTGTAGCACAGCAGGGGTTGGTGGAGGCAGGAGATCAGCCTGCTAATCCTCAGGAACACTCCACTATACCATTGATGTCTTCCAAAACTCTGGTTCCAAAACATACTAGGAAACATTATGGTTTATGGTTTTTATTTATATCCCACTTTATACAAACCGGGTTCCAAAAACATATACATAGTAAAAAGCACAAAATACACACATTACAAATACACATGCATGCAAACACAGTCTTGTCTAAACTGCCTTGTCCTACATAAAATACACATAAAAAACAAACCACCCCACCCTCACATACAATACTTACGCCCATGCCACAGTTACCCACCCACTAACCCGAAGCTCCAAATGTAATCTTATCACCACTAGTAGTATCCAATATCTCACTATGAGGCGACCTCAGCCCCACCACTCCACCGCTGTAGATCATTTAAAAGCGGGAAAAATCACATGGTGCCTTTCATCATTGGTCTCGACATGTAAATATAGCTTTGTTGTTTAGGGCATTTATAGAGTATAAATAGCATGAAATAGTAAAACAAGATATTCATGTATTGATAAATATTAATATAAAGCACTTAGCTCAGCCTTAGAACGGAAGTTGTGCCCCAACATGTTTCGCACACATAGCACTTTGTCTAGGGGCTCCCGGGGCTATATCTGTCATCCGACTCCCAAAGTTATGTGAAAGGAAGTTACCCACCCAAGCATCTTTATATCGTTTATGCACTCAAGTTGTAAAACTACATTTTCTTCTCTCTTAGCACCCATATTTCATTTGACAAAACAGGTGATGTTTTAACAAACATTTAAACGTGCTAAGATTCCCTTGCTGACATATGCAACCCGGGAGTCTAGTCCACTCTGCTGGGCCCACACATGAAAATGTCGCAGCCCTCATGGTTTGCAACCGTAACTCCTTTCTAGATGGTATCACCAAATCACCGTTACCAGCAGAACGTAACTCTAGGAGTGAAGTCTGATATGCAATTACCTCTGACAGGTATCCTTTGTCATCTCAACTGAGGCCTACTTAATTGTTGCCATCTTTACCATCACTGTTAGACTCTTGTTACCGCCAAAACTTAGTTATTGCGTGTTAAACAAAAGAGATGTACTCTCTACTATTGCATCATTCCTCCAAACACACCTCCTAGTTCTGACCTATTGAGAGGATTAATTCTCATATCAAACGGGGTACGAGGTTCTCTGCTCATCCTTGACCTTTGAACTCTTCAAAAAATAAAAAGAAGAAAGATAAATAAATACATTAATAAATAAATAAATATTCATACCCCTCCAGGAGCACAACCTGCAGCAATGTTCTCCAAGTGTCCTGAAAGATTCAAGTAATACCTCAGATTTCTGCTTAGGCTATTTTACCTTCCACATAGAAATCTTCTTTTCACCTGGACTGTTGACAAGTATTCAGTTGTTACTCCTGCACTGCTCAACTCTTACTCAGTTACTCTGTTCTTCTACTTGACCTTTTAGTTGACAAAAGTATTGTGACCTCCAGCAATCCAATTGCCACTGAACTACCAATGTTTCTATGACTTCCTTATTCAGAGTCTGGCCACTATTATGTCATTCCTTCCTAATCCTGATCCCATCTGGAGTTGTCTGAACTCATCATCATCATTGTTAGACCCTAAACAGCTGTGTCTTGCAGATCCTAACTAAAGAATATATTCATCTTCGCAAAATAACTCCACATAGGACTCCAAGGAAGTATTCTTTCATTTCACATCAGACCTCCCTTCTTTAACAAGAACTCTCAGACCTTCTGCAACTGCTTTCCATCAACCAGTACCTCCACAGCAGAGGAGCCAGGGATTCTAATTCAAATATTTCCTTGCACCAAGGAAGACCGGAGGACTGTACCATTCCCTCGACCCGTAGCCTTAGTTCTTCTTCCAGCAAAGATTTCTATGCTGCCACTTTTCTTTCTGGGTCTCAAAATAGACTACACACACATACCCATTCTTCCAGCTCATAAGAAGTACCTCTACTTCCAGAAAGGAATCATTCAGTATGGGATGCTACCCTACAGCCTGGTATCAGCACTCACAGAATCCCTGCTCCTCTCACTTCTACTAGTCAACTATTATATTATCAGCCAAGGATGTACAGACCCTTCTCCTCTTGTCAAGAGGTGGTACAAGCCTCTTCTTCGAAACTAGTAGAGCAATGGCATGCTCTACCGGTCCTTTTCATCAGATGTCTTCAACCTTACAGCTGGTTTTTTCTTCATCTTCATTCTGTCAATTCTACTTAATTTGGGGATCTCCTTGCTTAAGTGTCTTCCTCTCTGCCAAAAATTTCAACCTTCCACAATTATATTTCAGTCTGCATTCTCCTCATTATTTCAATACCATTGAATTACTTCCAGCCTAGGCATCCCAATTCCTACTTGCATGCTATTACGTCCCCATAACATCAAACTTCTTCTTCACATTTCAACAGGATGAAACCATCATGATTCTCATGGCTTCACAGTACTGAGGCAACCCTCATTACTTTTACTTCTTTTGTTCAATGCCAAGGAACCAATTCCTCTTCAAACATTTCAGTTTTCTTGACTCAGAATAAAAGTTTCCTTCTGCCTACCAATCTTCAGTATGAGCACTTTTCAGCCTCGTTCCTGGCTCCCCTTGCATGGCAGCTTCTAATTCTCTATTCTAGTGTTGACCATTCCTTCTTCATCAACTCTTCACAAAATAATTCTAACACTTCATGTGGACACAATTTACCTGCTGGTATCGCCTAAAGGACTGGTCTCCAAACATTTATCCTATATCATCAGTGCAGCATTACCTTTGGGCACCTACTATCTGGATACTGGAACATTGCTTTCTCACTTCATAAAGGACCTCATGATGTCAAAGCCTCCAATCCACCCTCCTCCTGCTGTTTCAAACCTATCGGTAATCTTCTTGAAGTCCCCATTTGAACAACTTTTGACTTCATCTCTACAGTACTTAAACAGTAGTCTTCTCCCTCTGAATCCCTTCTGTGCACAGATTTCAGTGAAATCTGATCTCTAATACATGATCCACTTTTCTCCTCATTTCTCAGGATACAGTTAATTTCATGCTTTTCAACTTCCTACTAGAGATACCATCCCATATTCATCTCAACCACTCTATAGAAGAGGTACCGAGCTTCTTCTCCAGACTACATCGTCTTCCCGGGAGCACTGTATTTCACTTATTAAACATAGAAACATAGAAGATGACGGCAGAAAAGGGCCACAGCCCATCAAGTCTGCCCACTCCAACAACCCTACCCCCTTGAATTTACCCCCCTAGAGATCCCACATGTGTATCCCATTTCCCTTTAAAATCCTTCACGCTGCTGGCCTGAATCACCTGAGGTGGAAGTTCATTCCAACGATCGACCACCCTTTCGGTGAAGAAGAACTTCCTGGTGTCGCCATGAAATTTCCCACCCCTGATGGCAGAGGGGCCTTTAAAAAAGAAGATATCATCTTCCACCTCAATACGGCCGGTGATATATTTAAACGTCTCTATCATGTCTCCTCTCTCTCTACGTTCTTCAAGTGAATATAGCTGCAATTTATTCAGCCTTTCTTCATACGGGAGGTCTTTGAGTCCTGAGACCATTTTGGTGGCCATTCTTTGAACTGACTCAACTCTCAGCACATCCTTTTGGTAATGTGGCCTCCAGAATTGTACACAATACTCCAGATGAGGCCTCACCATGGATCTATACAATGGCATTATAACTTCGGGCTTCCGGCTGATAAAACTTCTTCGGATGCAACCCATCATTTGTCTTGCCTTTGATGAAGCCTTCTCCACTTGATTGGCAGTCTTCATGTCTTCGCTAATGATCACCCCCAAATCACGTTCCGCCTTGGTCCTAACTAAGGTTTCACCATTTAGTGTGTAAGTTTTGCATGGATTCCTGCTGCCAAGGTGCATGACCTTACATTTTCTAGCATTGAAGTTTAGCTGCCAAGTCGAGGACCAATGTTCCAATAGAAGTAGGTCCTGCGTCATACTGTCTGGTAAAGTGTTCTCACTTACTATGTTGCAGAGTTTGGCGTCATCGGCGAATAATGTGATTTTACCCTGAAGCCCCTGAGTCAGATCTCCCACAAATATGTTGAAGAGGATCGGGCCCAAGACCGAGCCCTGAGGCACTCCACTGATCACCTCCGACGTTTTTGAAGGGGCACCATTTACCACCACTCTCTGAAGTCTACTATTTAGCCAATCACCAACCCATGTAGTTAACGTCTCTCCCAGTCCCATTGATTTCATCTTGTTCAATAGTCTGCGGTGCGGAACGCTATCAAAAGCTTTACTAAAGTCCAAGTAAAGACGTCCAGGGACTCACCCACATCCAGTTTCCTTGTTATCCAGTCAAAGAAACTAATAAGATTGGATTGGCAGGACCTGCCTCTGGTAAATCCATGTTGGCGGGGATCCCGTAGATTATTCTCGTTTAGGATTGTATCTAATTTATGCTTAATTAGTGTTTCCATGAGTTTACTCACTATGGATGTGAGACTCACCGGTCTGTAATTCTCAGCCTCTGTCCTGCAGCCCTTTTTGTGGAGTGGGATTACATTGGCTGTTTTCCAGTCCAAGGGGACTTTTCCCACCTTCAAGGAAAGATTGAAGAGCACAGACAATGGCTCTGCCAGGACATCACACAGCTCTCTAAGCACCCTGGGGTGTAGATTGTCCGGTCCCATGGCTTTGTTCACTTTGAGTCTTGATAGCTCGCAGTAGACGCTGCTGGGTGTAAACTCGAAATTCCAGAACGGGTCATCTGAGCTATGCCTTGCTTGCAACTGTGGACCGGACCCTGGCGCCTCGCAGGTAAAGACTGAGCAGAAGTATTCGTTTAGTAGTTCGGCTTTATCGGAATCTGATTCTGCATAAGTCCCGTCTGCTTTCCTAAGGCGTACTATCCCATTTGTGTTTCTTTTCCTATCACTGATGTACCTGAAGAAGGATTTATCCCTTTTCTTAATGTCCTTGGCTAGATTCTCTTCTATCTGAAGCTTGGCCTCTCTGACTGCCGTTTTGACAGCTTTGGACTTGGCCAGATAGTCTTCTTTTACTACTCCTCTTCCTGAATGTTTGTAGGAAACAAATGCTTTTTTTCTTTTTCTTAACGAGGTCCGAGATTTCTGTAGTGAACCACTGGGGTCTGTTATTCCTCCGTCGTTTGCTTGTTGTTTTTATATAGCGATTTATTGCTTCATAGATTTCATAGGGTAGATTTCAGGTTTGCCCACATAGCCTCTACATTATTGGTTTCGGCATGGTCTTGCAGTGCCCGATGGACGAAGTCTCCCATGCGTGCCACGAAAATTTAGGACCTTTGTTGTTGTGGTCGATCTGGAGAAACCCTTCCGAAGGTTGAACCAAACCATGTTATGGTCGCTGGAGGCCAGCGTATCACCTACCGAAACTTCTGATACGCTGTCTCCGTTGGTGAGTACCAGGTCTAGTAACGCCTGGTCCCTAGTGGGCTCCAATACCAATTGTTTGAGCTGTGCACCCTTTATGGAGGTTAACAACCTTCTACTGCCGCTAGTTTGTGCGGTAAGTGCATTCCAATCTGTATCGGGCATATTAAAATCCCCTAACAGTACTGTGTCCCCACGCAAGGTGATGTTTTCAATGTCTTCGATTAATTCCATATCCTTGTCTACCTGTTGTCTCGGAGGTCTGTAAATCACACCAAGATACAGGCATTTTTCATTTCCTCTAGACTGTAAACCTGCCTTGATTTGCTGCCTGCATTAAACTACGCCTTTTCCAAACTACATCTTAGGAACTTCAGTGACCAACAAGTCAATCTCCCCAGAGTCAATGGACTGTATATCATGCTCAGGCTCAGGCTGGGCTTCCACGGGACAACATTGCACTAGCACATGAATTTGTAGCAATGCCAGCCTTGATGGTTACTCCATTTCTCTTCCATTGTCGCTATTTCTGAAGCAGACTCTTAAGACCCACATCATGTTTTCACATCCCTTGTTTGTCTGGAGCCTAATTCCAGATAGGTTAGTTGGTTCGGCCAAGCTGTTCTAAAAATAATAAAATAACTTCTTCTCTATTTAATGGCCAACTTCCTCCATCCCATTCGTCTAAGCTAGGGAGTCAAATCTGTGAGAATAAGCTGCCTGCTTGTCCTGGGATAAAGCATAGTTACTTACCTGTAACAGGTGTTATCCAGAGACAGTAGGCAGATATTCTCACAACCCTCCCACCTTCCATACTGGGCTCCGTGGATGATGTCACCCATCTGTGAGAATATCTGCCTGCTGTCCCTGGATAACACCTGTTACAGGTAAGTAATTGTGCTTTTTCACTAGTGGAATCATTTTACATTGTTATTTCAAACATTTTCTTTTGTACTATTTAAGTTTAGAATACATAGAAAGTATTGTCAAATAATTTTTATTGAGCTCAACACGAAAGAAAATGCAGAAATCACAAACTGGTACAGAGAAGCTCAAGTTTCCACAACCACAAAAGAACCCTACTGATTCTCCCCCCCCCCCATCACTGCCCCCTCAATCCTTCCCCCATCCCTCCTTCAAGCCAATTACATCAAATGGAAAATTAAATGAAATGATACACAAAAACTCAAGGAAGACAAAGTAATATAAATCAACAGTTCAAGAGGCGACTCCGAGCCAAGGGAGTCATGGTATTCCAGAAGGGCTCCCATATTTATTGAAAAGAACGCCCAGGTGAGGAAGAAAAGCCTAAAATGTCTCTTCTCTCCCACATCAGAAGCATAATCAGGCGACACCTCCAAAAGGAAAAATCAGGAGCTTCCACCTCCAACCATTTGAGCATAATGCATTTCAGAGTAACCAAGACTGTCATACATTGAAAGTACAAGATGATGGGCTTACCACACTTTTTATTTGGAAACTGCAAATGCAGCAGTAAGTTATGGAAGTCTATTTTAAAGTAGACCTTCCTTCTGTGGTTTAATATTTTTCACTAGAGGAATAATTTTACATTGTTATTTCTAACATTCTCTTGTACTATTCAAGTTTAGAATAAATTGAAAGCATAAGATGATGTGCTTACCACACTTTTTCTTTGGAAATTGCAAATGCAGCAGCAAGTTGTAGAAGTGATAATGTAGGAAAAATAAAAAAGTGATGATATACGGTATCCTTTAAAGTTATTGTTTTTGAGCAACCTCTTAGCATGTCTCCCTTAGGTTGTGTATTATTGGAAAGATAAGATTAGTTTTTTTTTGAATAGTGCATAGGAGCAATACATCAAACATTTGGTGCAGATTCTCTCTGATGCCAAGTGAATTATTTTTGCAATTTTTTTTAACTTATTGAAAAAAAACATTGCAGGAAGGATGATATCCAGTCCAGCTGTGGACAGATTTTGGTTGATATTCTACAACAGTGGTTCCCAACCCTGTCCTGGAGGACCACAAAGCCAGTGGAGTTTTCAGGATAGCCCTAATGAATATGCATGGAGTAGATTTGCATGCCTGGCACCTCCATTATATGCAGATCTCTCTCATGCATATTCATTAGGGCTATCCTGAAACCCCGACTGGCCTGGTGGTCCTCCAGGACAGGGTTGGGAACCACTGTTCTACAGCATTTACCTGATTATTAGCAGCATTAACCCCCAAGTGTCCCCAACCCAACTGAAGCTCCTCTCCCAAGAGAGTAACCCTTCCCCCAGGTCTCCCACCCTACTAAAGCTCCTCTCTTCCTACCGTCCGACCCTAGTTTTAATCCCTGGTACCAAGTAGTGCAGGCAGGCACAATCCCCCAGGAGCTCATGTAGACTCCCAGCTTACTCTTCTCATATTTCTATGTAGAAGCTGATAAAGATATGGCTGAATTGCTTAATAAATATTTCTGTTCTGTGTTGACAGATGAAGCACCAGGAATAGGACTGCAGAAGACAAACACAAATAGTAGTAGAGGTGTAGTAGACCCTGATCGATTTTCAGAGGATTGTGTATGTGAAGAGCAAGCTAAACTGAAGGTAGACAAAGCAATGGGGGGCTGGATTGTGTACATTACAGGGAAGTTCTGGCAGCTGCGCTGGCAGACCTTTTCAATGCCTCTCTAGAATTGGGAGCAGTACCGGAAGACTGGAGAAGGGCAGGTGTGGTCCTTCTCTACAAAAGTGGAAGTAAGGAAGAAGTCGGGAACTACAGGCCGGTAAGTCTGACTTTTGTGATAAGTAAATGAATGGAAATGCTTTTCAAACAGAAAATATTGAAGGCACCATGGATTCACTAGAGGCAGGTCTTGTCAAAGAAATCTGATCAATTTCTTTGACTGGGTCACCAGAGAATTGAAAAGAGGGAGTGTGCTAGTTGAAGCGTATTTAGATTTTAGCAAAGCCTTTGACAGTGTTCCACACAGGCATCTAATAAATAAACTGAGTGCCCTCAGGATGGGTCCCAAAGTGACAGACTGGGTCAGGAACTGATTGAATGGAATGCAACAGAGGGTAGTGGTCAATGCAGATCTCTCTGAGGAAAGGGATATTACCAGTAGTGTACCTAAAGGTTCTGTTCTTGGGCCTGTTCTTTTTAACATTTTAATAAGCTATATTGCTGAAGGGCTGTCAGCTAAGATTTGCCTCTTTGCAAATGATACCAAAATCTGCAATAGAGTAGACACCCCTGATGGTGTGAATAGCATGAGGAAGGACCTAGCGAAGCTTGAAGAATGGTCTGAAATTTGGCAGCTAAGATTTCTTACTAAGAAATATAAGATCATGTATTTGGGCTGCAAAAATCCAAGGGAGTTGGGAATGATAGTATGTTATGATCTTAAGGTGGCCAAACAGGTCGAAAAGGTGACAGCAAAACCTAGAAGGATGCAAGGGTGAATGGTAAGAGATATTGTCATTAGGAAAAAGGAGGTATTGATGCACTTGTATAAGACTCGGGTGACTAAAGTTTGCTGGGACCAGTACATGAAACACAAATTATTATAACTTGAAACAAAACGAGCCTCAGAACTAACAAGCTGAGAACACAAATTTGACCAATGAGCCATAAAAAGGCTCCAAAGTGCTCAAATCATTGGCTCCTCTAACCGGAAGGGAAAGCACAGTTAAAAAAAACTCGGTAATTAAATGCTGCTAATGAGAAAAACCTGTGCTCACACCAACCAGTTGAGCAATCAAAGTTTATAAAAATGCCCCAAACTTGGTCACAGCAAGCATAAAGGTGAAAAAATAGAAAACAAAAGTCAATAGCAAACTGTCACAAAAAAAGAAGAAAATAAACTCCAGCAGTACTTACTGTACCTCCAAAAGTTCACATCCGTGTAGAAGCAAAGGATCCAAACATGACAAAAACACGCTGTCCCAAACGAGTATTTGTAATCCAAATGGTCATAAGAACCAGTTACAATCTTCCCCTTTCAAGAAGAGCCTTGTTTTGCAAAATTATGCTGCTTCAGGAAAGAAGGAAGCTGGAGATGGCATAACAACTTGCCAGAGTAAAGCTACTTCACCAAATGCCACAAGCTGTGAATAATATTAATGGAATATGGAATATCAATATATTTTGTACACAATTTTAAATAATGTATTTGAAATTTATCAACACCCTGTGGTTTTTTGTTTTTTTTTTGCAGATTCTCATTGGAAAATTAGTCCAATTGGAGTATTTCCGCACAATTCTTCCACGGACCAGATAAAATCATGTTGCGGGCCATACTTTGGAGTCCCCTGCTCTAGAGTGTATTGCTGTTTTCTCAGCAACTGCTTGGAATTTCAACATTAGCTTTATGTGCTAAAAGGAATGAGATTATCTTAAACATAAAAATTTACAGCCTTTTTAGTGTGACCATCCAGTAATTTTTATGTGTTCAAAAATGTTTGCACTGTTGAACTACCATTACTTGGGAAAAAACAACAACCCTAGAGTACTAGCTTACTGTTAATGATGTCACAGTGACATGGAGGGGCATAATAAAAAATACATCTAAGTCCGTTTTGGGCTTAAGTCACTAGTCATCCAAAGTCGGCAGTGCCCAAAGTCCATTCTTGAAAAATATATCCAAAATATATATTTTTTGACAATAGTCTACTTGTACGTCCAGTTTGATCGTCCAGACTGCTAAATCGTCCATCTTTATACCCCATTCTTGTCCAAAAAATCATCCAAGTCACAAACGCCTAGACCAAGACCATTTGGACATGGGAGGGGCCAGGAAAGTGTCTAGGACTGGACACCTAGACATGGCAACAGAACCTCACAAAAAGGGTGCCACTTAAACATCTTACCATAACTCCCTTATAGGTCATGGTGAGCCCCCCCAAACCTACTATACCCACCTATCTATCACCCCAATAGCCCTTATGGCTGCAGGTGGCACCTATATGACAGTTCAGAAGACAAACAGGAGAAACTGCCTTCACAACATGAAGGATACAAAAACAATAACAAAGGAGACTAGATGGTGCTCAGTCCTTTTATTATAAAACAGACTCAATACGATCAAGGGCCTGCCTCAGGAGTCTTGCTATTAAATGATAAAACTTTAGATGTATTAATCCAGATGTCCAAGTATTGCAATAAATGATTTTTAAAACCACCAACGTGATGGCAGACAAATGCAGTAAAGCCGCATGCATAAAGCTGGATACAAATGAATAAACTATAAACTAACAATAGTTCTGCAAGTTCATTTTTCAATTCTATCATCACTCTGGAATATATACCATTTGGTCCAGGCAATCTGCTACTGTTCAGTTTGTCAAATTGACCCATTACATCATCCAGTGTTACAGAGATTTGTACAAGTTTCTCAGATTCATCAAAATTGAATACAATTTCTGGCACCGGTATCTCCCCCAGATCTTCCTCAGTGAAGACCGAGGCAAAGAATTCATTTAATCTCTCCGCTATGTCCTTGTCTTCCCTGAGAGCCCCTTTTATTCCTTAGTTATCTAGTGGTCCAAACCAATTCTCTTCCCGGCTTCTTGTTTTTAATAACCCTAAAAAAGTTTTTACTGTGTGTTTTTCTTCTAGCGCAATCTTCTTTCCAAGATCTCTCTTCGCCTTCCTTATTAGCGCCTTGCATTTGACTTGACATTCCTTGTATTGTTTACAATTATTTTCAGTCGGATACTTCTTCCACTTTCTGAAGGATTCTCTTTTAGCTCTAATAGCTTCCTTCACCTCACTCTTTAACCACGCTGGCTGCTGGTCTTCTTTCTTCCTTTTTAATACATGGAATATATCTATTCTGGGCTTCCAGTATATTTTTGACCTTTGCAGCTGCATCTTTAAGTTTCTTTATTACTATTCTCGTCATGTTATTTAAAAATTTATATACTGCCTAATATCTAAGCAGTTTCCAATATCAAACAGTCATAAAACAAAACCATAACACAAAGACATAAAATCAACAATCTCTACCTTCTCATTCAAACATACTGACGGAGTACCCAATATAGCATAGGGGATCTTCCATCCATACTACATGTAGGCATCAACAAACAATTGTGTATTCAATAATTTCTTGAAGCTTTCATCAGTGGCGTACCAAGGGGGGGGGGCGGGAGGTGAGGTCCGCCCCGGGTGCGAGCCCTGATGGGGTGCTCTGGCGTCCGTCCCCCCCCCCCCCCCGACGTCTGGTTCTTCCTCTCCGGCCTCCCACCATTAAGAGTACCGAAGCAGCCTGCAGCAAGATCGCGATGTCAGCGATCTTGCGCTGCTTCATGCTGTCCTCCGCCGCGGTCCCGCCCCCTCCACTGACATCAGAGGAGGGGGGCGGGTCCACGGCGGAGGACAGCACAAGCAGCTCAAGATCGCTGACATCGCAATCTTGCTGCAGGCTGCTTCTACTCTAAATGGTGCGGGGAGGCCAGAGGGGAAGAACCGGACGTCTGGATGGGGGGTGGGGGAGGGGGGGCGAGCGGTCCTTCGGGGTGGGGTGGGCAGACAAGCCTTCAGGGGGAGATGCAGGCCTTAAAGGGGGGGGGACAAGCCTTCATGGGGGGAGAAAGGCTTTGGGGGGGGACAGGCAGGCAGGCCTTCAAGGGGGGGACAGGCAGGCAGGCCTTTAAGGGGGGGACAGGCCTTCAAGGGGGGGACAGGCCTTCAAGGAGGTGCAGGCCTTCGGGGGGGTGCAGACCTTCTGGGGGGGTGCAGCCTTCGGGGGGGGGGTGCAGGCCTTCAAGGGGAGGGACAAGCCTTCAGGGGGAGATGCAGGCCTTAAAGGGGGGGGACAAGCCTTCATGGGGGGAGACAGGCTTTCAGGGGGGAGACAGGCAGGCAGGCCTTCAAAGGGGGGACAGGCAGGCAGGCCTTTAAGGGGGGGGGACAGGGGGTTGGGACAGGCCTTCAAGGGGAGGGACAAGCCTTCAGGGGGGATGCAGGCCTTAAAGGGGGGGGACATGCCTTCATGGGGGGAGACAGGCTTTTGGGGGGGACAGGCAGGCAGGCCTTCAAGGGGGGGACAGGCAGGCAGGCCTTTAAGGGGGGGACAGGCCTACAAGGGGGTGGGACAGGCCTTCAAGGGGGAGGGCAGGCCTTTGGGGGGACCCTGGTGTAGAAGTACACAGAGGGAAGGGGGTGTTTAAAGAGATGTGCATATGCCAGACTTTGGAGGGGAAGAAATAATGGGTCTGAAAATAGAGGAGAGGGAGAGAGATGATGGACCATGGGATTTAGGGAGGGAAGGAACAGAAAGGGAGAGAAATTGGACACAAGGAATGGTTTGGAGGAGGGATAGAGATACTGGATAGGAGGGTAATTGGGAAAAGAAAGGGAGAGATAGTGGGCCCTAGGGTGGTGGGGAAGGAGGGAGAGATGCCGGATGAAAGGGTAGTTAAGAAAAGGTGGATCTGTGGAGGGAGATGAAAAAAAGGAAAGATACCAGACTTCCTGAGGAAGGAAGGGAAATGGAAAGGGAGGACAGAGATGGCAGATGGATGGTTAGCATGAAGAAAGAAGGAGACCCCGGCAAGCAAGTTATCAGAAGACAATCAGAGCCTGGGACCAACAAGATTTGAAAAATAACCAGACAACAAAAGGTAGAAATATTAATTTTATTTTCTGTTTTGTGATTACAATATGTCAGATTTGAAATGTGTATCCTGCCAGAGCTGGTGTTAGACCGCAAACGTGAGCTAGGATTTAACAGAGAGAGGAAAAGTCCTTTTTGTTTCTTTATTTTATTTACACCACAGCGCCAAAGGGGGTGAAAAAGCTATAAAACCCACCAGGATTTTTGAAAAAAATCACCCAACTGGGCAGGAAAATCGAATCGAAAAACCAATTAAATAGGCTGAATCAAAATTTTTCTTCCTGATTCGGGCAGTTTGCGCTACTGTCTCAGACTTTAGGACCTGGGATTGGGGAGAGATGGCATCCTCAGTACTTTATAATGCAAGTGAAATGAGGATTTGGTCAGACTTTTGAAGGGTCTGCAGAAGAAAAATATTGTATAGTCCGGGGACATGAGACAGCAGGAAATGGGAACTTTTCTTCCTTCTATTTTTGTGAATGGAAAGTCTGAGGATGTCAGAGAGTTCAGTTAAAATATGTGCTTTATAAGAAAATATAATAATGTGTTTTATAAAGTTTATAAGCATTGCTGGCCTACCCAGTGAGGTGTTTCTAGTGGTGGTGGTGGTGGTGGTGGCGGCGGCAGTGTGTCAATGTGTTGAGAGGAAGAGGTGGTCTGGGAAATTCTCCTGAGCAAACTCCGGGCCCATTTCCACCCCACAGTTAGTCCACTCCACTCAACTGGTTCACACACTGAGTGGGTCTTTGGGTATTGTGCCTAGGTAGTTGTTTAGGGATCTCTTCCAGTGGTTTGTCAGTATCTCCTTGTGGTCCAAGGAAGGAAACTTTGTTAACCTTAGCATTGACCTTTTGTAACAGTGCTGCTTGTGTGGCATTAGGCTATCTAGTGATCGAAAGAAAAAAAACAGACCTTTGCACATTTTTGCACTATAGGTGGGTGTATGAGGAGATTCACATTTCCTGCACAGCTAAGTCCGTGTGAAGTTCCCTTGTGTTGTATTTGACATCTAGCAAGGTCTCTGTTTGGAAGGAAAGATCTAAGCTTAAAAATGAAGTGGCCAGAAGTTATGGTAAAAGCAGATAGCTTAGCTGGTTTTAAGAAAGATTTGGACAAATTCCTGGAGGAAAAGTCCATAGTCTGTTATTAAGACATGGGGAAGTGTCTGCTTGCCCTGGATTGGTAGCATGGAATGTTGCTACTCTTTGGGTTTTGACCAGGTACTAGTGACCTGGATTGGCTACCATGAGAATGGGCTACTGGGCATGATGGACCATTGGTCTGGCCCAGTTAGGCTATTCTTATGTTATGTTCTCATCTGTAGGGGCCTTTGTTTTCACTTCTTATTTTAATGTATTTTTTTTCTGGGAACTTATCAGTGTTTTTTATAATGGGAACAAAAATGGAAGAGAATTAATGTGTGTGGAATGGGGGGGTAACTAATTTCTTCAGCTAAATAATTAAATCCACCTCAACCAGACATAGGAGAACTCGCACACCATTCACACACCCTCCTACCAAAAACGTCAAAAGAAAAAAAAATGTTCGACAACCTCCTAACACTCGACTCCCAACTCTACAACCTATTGACCTCGACCACAGACTACAAAACCTTCAAAAAAGAAATAAAAACCCTTCTATTCAAAAAACACATAAAACCGAACTAACATAATCAGAACTGTCCCAAGCATCACCTGCAACTACTCCATACGTACTTCTGATGTCATGACAATTCAGACATAATTTATGTTATGTTAGGAATAATGGTTACATATATGAGGTTCAATAAAATAATATTTTCACTCCCTGTTTCTATTCTGACCATTTATACCGTTTCATGGTTATTACAAAAAATATTTTTTACATGGAGGGTGGGTGGGGGGGGTCAAAAAATGATGGGTCCCAGGTGCCACATACCCTAGGTACGCCACTGGCTTGCATAAATGTCTAGAAAGATTATTCCATAACTACACACCAGCAATCGAAAACATTTTCGTTTTCGTAGTTATGATCATTCTTATCAAGCGGCCCCCAGCACCATTACCTCCCTCACCAATTCACACGCTCCACTAAGAACTAGATCTAGAATTGCGTCACCTCTTGTCGGTTCCTGAACCAACTGCTTCATAAAGCAGTCCTTGATTTCGTCAAGAAATTTTATCTCCCTAGCATGCTCTGATGATACATTTGTCCAGTCAATATTGGAGTAGTTGAAATCACTTAAATGCAGCAACTTATCCACAAATAATCTGGAGGATAAGGCAAAAAACACTGGCATTGCTGTAACTCACACAGCTTTCTTGGAGACCCAAAAAATGGGAGAAGAAAGGCCTCAGTTAAGCTTCATATGGTCATCTCAAAAAACTCCCAGTTAGAAATATTTTTAAAACTACATTTTCTTTTAAGGTCTCCAAAACTTCTACTTCTTAGCATCAGAGTTCAGACTTATCTTCCAAAGCCAGCATCAAAAATTAATTGAAACCAAACACTTAATTTGCTTTTAAGTCCGGTCTGTCCATCAATGCTTTCTCATAAGATGTATCTTCAGCAGTGTTCCTCTATTAATCCAAGCAATCAGCAGAGATCCAACAAGGTCATCCCCATTTCGCCCACCGGCTTCTTCAAGGATCTCCTGTCTTCCACTTAGATCCTGGACAGCAAAATACCCAAACAAAAGTAAAATACAAAAAACAGCAAACATGACTTCAGAGCGGCACTGCGATTCACTCTCCACTACGCGGAAGTGCATTCGTCGGTAGATAACTCCGCCCACTTCTTGAATTGCTCAGCCAATAACAACTCCCCTTTGCCTTCTGGAACCATTTTCAAACAAGCCTTCTCAAATCACCCAAATCACTCAAATCACTGTGTTACCCAGTTTGTTAGCCTCCCTAATTTATGATAACATTTCAGCATCTGTCTGTTCATCCTGCTCAGGCAGACAGTAGTATATTCCTATCACTATCCTTTTCCCCCTTACACGTGGAATCTCTACCCATAGGGATTCCAAGGTGTGTTTCTGCTCCTGTAGAATTTTGAGTCCATTCGATTCAAGGCCTCTTTAACAAGGCTTCCACTGATTTGATCCATCCTATCACTACGATATATCTTGTAGTTCGGTATGACAGTGTCCCATTGGTTAACTTCCTTCCACCAGGTTTCAGAGATGCCTATTATATCTACCTTTTCATTTAGTGCAATATATTCAAACTCTCCCATTTTGTTTCTTAGGCTTCTGGCATTTGCATACAGACATTTCAAACAATGTTTGTCATATCTATTTACAATTTGCTCAGCAGTTGGCATAGAAAATTTGCCACCTTTAATATCAGCCTGCTTTGAATTTAAGGAAACCTGGTCTACTGTGGCCTGTATTGCAATCTCACTATCAGGATGCTCTGTCTTCCCTTCTATAATGATATCTTTTAAAGCTACCTTGTCCTGAACCGTGCTTTTTTGAGCAACTGTCGGTCTTTCCCCAGGTCTATGATGGTTTAGTGCGACCAGTTCACTGTGGCCGTTTCAGCACGGTGAGCAAGTCAGAAGAAAAATAAATGAGGAGAATCAGAGGCTACTGAGGGCACAGGGCTAAGATAGTATGATGAAGGACAGTGGGGTTCAAATAAAGGAAAGATATAGAAAAAGAACATTTGTGCCTGATCTTCTGAGCATTTTTTTCCCCATAGACGAGGAATGGGTAAAAATCCTTAGTATAGAAGGCTCTAGTCTGCTAAATTCATCCTTGCCTGGGGAAGGTGTGAAAAGAAAAAAAACAGGCTGTGTGACTGAAATCAAGACTTTACATTAATAATGTGCTGGAACGAGTGTAAGGTTTCATGTTTTCAGAACCTGGTTCGTCGAGAAGCTGCTTGCATTTTGCAAGTTTAACCTGTATCTTCTCTGGTAGAAGGAAATTTGAGAAAGGTGCACACAGTCGCAGAAGAATGGAGAGCATTCAAAGACCTGTGCTGTCCTAATTAGCCTGCAGCTAGGTCCAAACAGTTCCTCCATCAATAGGAGTAGAAACATAGAAAGATGACGGCAGAAAAGGGCTATAGCCCATCAAGTCTGCCCATCAAGTCTGCAAAAACTTAAGCAGTTATCACTAAGGAGCTGTCCTAATTTGCCAAGTTTTCATCTTGGATAATTTTAACTACGGTGGAAGGGGCATTGCCTCCCCCCTCCCCGCCACGGAGTACTTGCTCTTGCCACTCGTTCTCCCTTGTGCCCCATCAACACTCCCCCCACCCCCCAAGTGCTTTGTGAGGATGCCCACTAGAGCTGTGTCTGCAGTATCCGAGTTTTCATCTTGGAGAATTGCAACCCTCCCCCCATTACTAAAGCACTTTTGCTCGCTGCTCATTCCCATTCCTGCTCCCCTCAACCCACCTCACCCCTTCTTACTGGAGCACTTGGTGAGGTTTGCAATAAAACAGCAGCGATTAAAAGTCCTGCGTTGAACAGGCCATGCTGAAATGGTTTGCACTGGAATGGCCATGTTGAAGTGTCCCATTGAGAAAGTGTTGCTACCGACTGTCTCTCTACCTCTCTTTCCCTCTCTCTCTTTCTCAGAGGCCTGTCTGTGCTTTTGCAGTGCATTCTGGTGGACCATTTTAATTACTTTGGGGCCCTGGGGCCTCAGTAGAGAATTTGGCCAATGCCATGATCTTCTTAATACACAAAAAAGACAAGATCTGCTGGTCTGAAGGTCATAGAGGGCACTCTCACTGCTTAACATAGATATTAAACTGTTCGCCAGGGTCTTACAAAACTGCCTGGAAGGATTGATACACAGGAACCAGTTCAGCCTTATAAAAGATATCTGTATGTCACTAACACTTGATGATTCTTCAGTGTCGTTCAATTAAGAACATAAGAATTGCCATACGGGGACAGGTTGAAAGTCCATCAAGATTAGAATCATGTTTCCAACAGTGGCCAACACAGGTGCCAAGTACCTAGCTAAATCCCAAGTAGTAAAACAGATTTTATGCTGTTTACCTAGGAATAAGCAGTGGATATCCCCAAGCCATCTCAATAATGGCTTATGGACTTTTGTTTTAGGAAATTGTCTAAACCTTTTTAAAACCCTGCTAAGCTAACTGATTTCATCACATTCTCCGGCAACAAATTCCAGAGTTTAATTACACATTGTGTGAAAAAAATATATTCTCGGGGTTGTTTTAATTCTACTACTCAGCAGCTTCATCGCATGGCCCCCTAGTCTTAGGGCTCCTTTTACGATGCCACGTTAGCGACTTCAGCGCGCGTGACTTTTCATCACGCGCTAATCCCCGCGCTAGCCTAAAAACTACCGCCTGCTCAAGAGGAGGCAGTAGCAGCTAGCGCGGCCGGCGGTTTAGCGCGTGGTATTATGCACGTTAAACCGCTACCGCGCCATCGTAAAAGGAGCCCTTAGTATTTTGGGAAAGAAGAAAATAATTTCAGCATGGTTTACATGTTAGATACAGAAAAGGCCTTTGATAAGTTAAGCTGGCCTTTTAATGAGGTTATTTTGGAATATGGAATACCTTTACAATGGATTGTTCAATCCAATCATGTATAGCTCAAAATTCAGGTTCACATGAATGGCATCTTTTCAGTTTTTTTGACATCTGCAAAGACATCCATAGCTGTTAGACCTAGCTCTTGCAATCAAAGTTGTTGGATATTCAGGAGCTGCAGACCGGAGGAGCAGAGCATGCTCTCCTGATCTCTCTATGCAGATTATGATTTTTTTTTTTTTGACAAAACCCAAGAATTTTAGCCCTTGCATTAACAAGTCATTTGTCGTGATATGATGCTGCATCCAGATACAAATTGAAGTATTTTAAATTGAAGCTGTGCCCATTGGGGGTGGGGTGCCAGTTTTTGCATGCATCTCAAAGTTCAATGTAGTAGATGGTAGGCTTACGTACCTCAGGGTATATAAAATACAGGTACAAGATCCTTTATCCAAAATCCTTGGAACCAGTCATTTGTATTTTGATTTTGGGAATTTTTTGATTTTGGAATCATAATGATAAGTCAGAAAAAGACAGATCATAAAATTGCTTCCAAACTTTTTTTTTAATTTCGAAATAAGTCAAACATTAAACACTTCAGGTACTTCAAAACAAACATATTCTTCAGTCATCCATTGTACAGATACACCATGATCAAGCTTCTTCAGTACCTTAACTTTCTGTGCTAGTGACAGAAATTAAAGCCTTCTTTTCTGCTCCTCACTGCCACCATGAGTGGAATCTGCAGGTTTCTTTGTCATTTTTCCAGCCTGCCAACTTGAAGATTGGAGAGTGGCCAATGTTACACTTTTTTTAAAAAAAAATCTTTATTGATTTTCAAACTTTGACAGTGCAATACAATTGACTGATCATATAAAACAGCATAAAACACACTATTAACTACACAGATAATGCATTAAACATTCATTTTCTCCCATTCATATCTCAATTATTAGTACAACAATGCATATAATGTAATTACAATATTATAATTAAGTAATTTAACTCTTCAAGATACATTTCCCTCCCCCCACCCACCCACCCTCCCTGGATGTTTAAGGAAATCTAATGAAAAGAAAGATACATGACCCTTACTGCAATGCAACAAATGCATTCAATGGACTCCACACTTTATTAAATGGCTTACTAGTCCCTAAACGTTCCACAATCATTATTTCATATTTATATGTGGTACACACATTTACCCACCAAAAAGTATAATTGATCCTGTCATGGTTCTTCCAATTATGTGTGACCATTTGAACAGCTATTCCTGTCATGATCAGGAAAAGGTGACTTTTGTATTTATCTAAAGTAGGCTTAACATGTAGCAACGTACCACAAATTACACCGATTTTTTTAAAAGGGCGCCAGCGGAGATCTGGGAAATTACAGACTGGTAAACTTCACTTCGGTGCTGGGCAAAATGGTAGAAATGATTATAAAAAATAAAATTGTGGAACATGTAGACAAACATGATTTAATGAGACGGAGTCAGCATGGGTTTAGCCGAAGGAAATCTTGCCTCACAAATTTGCTTGACTTCTTTGAAGATGTAAATAAACATGTGGATAAAGGTGAGCTGGTTGATATAGTGTATCTAGATTTTCAGAACGCTTTTGATAAAGTTCCTCACAAAAGGCTCCTGAGAAAATTAAAGTGTCATGGGATAGATGGCAAAGTTCACTTGAGAAGGTGAACAAACACATCGATAGTGGAGACCCGGTGGACATAATATACTTGGACTTTCAGAAAGCATTCGACAAGGTCCCACACGCAAGGCTTATGAGAAAACTGGAATGCCATGGAATAGAGGGGGACATCCTAAGATGGATAGGTAGATGGCTGGAGAAAAGATTGCAGAGGGTAAGCATAAATGGGAAGTTCTCGGACTGGGAAAAGGTGACAAGCGGTGTGCCCCAGGGCTCGGTTCTTGGGCCCATTTTGTTCAACATCTGCATAAATGATCTGGAAGAGAAAACAACAAGTACTATAATCAAGTTTGCAGATGACACGAAACTATGCCGGACAGTTGGGTCACAAATGGACATTGAAGAACTCCAAAGAGATTTGAACCAGCTAGAGAAATGGGCGGAAAAGTGGCAGATGAAGTTTAATATAGAGAAATGCAAAGTGATGCACCTGGGAAGGAAAAACAAGGAACATGAATATAAAATGTTAGGTGTGACATTGGGCAAGAGCGAACAAGAAAGGGATCTGGGGATACTGATTGACAGGACCCTGAAGCCGTCGGCGCAGTGCGCATCGGCGGCAAAGAAGGCAAACAGGATGTTGGGCATGATAAAGAAGGGAATCACGAGTAGATCGGCGGACGTCATAATGCCGCTTTACAGAGCAATGGTCAGACCACACCTGGAGTACTGTGTCCAGCACTGGTCTCCCTACCTAAAAAAGGATGTGACCCTGCTGGAGAGGGTGCAGAGGCGAGCTACGAAGCTAGTAGAAGGTATGGAAAATTTGAGCTACAAAGAACGCCTCAGAAAACTGGGCTTATTCACCCTTGAGAAGAGAAGACTGCGAGGGGAATATGATAGAGACTTATAAAATAATAAAAGGATTCGACAAAATAGAGCGAGAAGCATCATTATTCAAGTTGTCAAATGTGAATCAGACAAGAGGCCATGGACTGAAGTTGAGAGGCGACAGGCTCAGGACAAATACCAGGAAGTTCTGTTTCACGCAGCGTGTGGTGGACACTTGGAATGCTCTCCCGGAGGAGGTTGTGACAGAAACAATCATTCTGGGTTTCAAGGGCAAGTTGGATGCACACCTTCTTGCAAATCACATTGATGGATACGGATAAACAGGTCTTCATCGGCCTCCGCGTGTGCGGGTCACCGGACTGGATGGACCAATGGTCTGATTCGGTGAAGGCGTTTCTTATGTTCTTATGTTGGATTAGGAATTGGTTATCGGATAGAAAACAGAGGGTAGGGTTAAATGGTAATTTTTCTCAATGGAGGAGAGTAAACAATGGAGTGCCGCAGGGGTCTGTACTGGGAACTGTGCTATTTAACTTTTTTATAAATGATCTAGAAATTGGAATGACGAGTGAGGAGATTAAATTTGCAGATGAAACTAAACTGTTGTTGAAATGCATGTGGATTGTGAAAAATTGCAGGCGGACCTTAGGAAATTGGAAGACTGGGCGTCCAAATGGAAGATGAAATTTTATGTGTACAAATGCAAAGTGATGCACATTGGGAAGAATAACCTGAATCATAGTTACCAGATGCTAGGGTCTACCTTGGGGATTAGCGCCCAAGAAAAGAATCTGGGTATCATTGTAGACAATAAGATGAAACCTTCCGCCCAAATGTGTGGCAGCGGCCAAAAAGCAAACAGGATGCTGGGAATTATTAAAAGAATGTCATAATGCCCTTGTATTGCTCCATGGTGCGACCTCTTCTGGAATATTCTGGTCTCCTTATCTCATGAAAGATATAGGGCTCCTTTTACGAAGGTGCACTAGCATTTTTAGTGCACGCACCGGATTAGTGTGCGCTATAATGCGTGCTAGCTGAAAAACTACCGCCTGCTTAAGAGGAGGCGGTAGCGGCTAGTGCACAGCATTTTAGCACGCGCTATTCCACGTGTTAAAGCCCTAACGTGCCTTTGTAAAAGGAGCTCATAGTGGCGCTAGAAAATGACCAAAGAAGAGCAACCAAGATGGTAAAGGGGATGGAACTCCTCTCGTATGAGGAAAGACTAAAACAGTTAGGGCTCTTCAGCTTGGAAAAGAGACGGCTGAGGAGAGATACGATTGAAGTCTACAAAATCTTGAGTGGAGTAGAACGGGTACAAGTGGATTGATTTTTCACTCCGTCAAAAATTACAAAGACTAGGGGATATTCAATGAAATTACAGGGAAATACTTTTTTAAAGCCAATAGGAGGAAATTTTTTTCACTCAGAGAATAGTTAAAGCTCTGGAACGCATTACCCAAGGATGTGGTAAGAACAGATAGCTTAGCTGGTTTTGGACAAATACCTGGAGGAAAAGTCCATAGTCTGTTATTGAGAAAAACATGGGGGAAGCCACTGTTTGCCCTGTATTGGTAACATGGAATTCAGGGGAACGTACATTGTGTTGAAAGAATGCCAAGATCGACAATGTGCACAAATATCAAGAATGCCAAGATCGATAATGTACACAGATTTGCACATGGAACTCTGGTTACAGTAAGGGCCTGTTTTACAAAGCCGCGCTAGCAGCTGTTACGCAACAACAGCCCTGAAGCCCTTTAAATCTCTATGGGCTTCGGGCCGTTATCCTGTTGCAGCCACTAGCGCAGCTTTGTAAAATAGGCCCTAAGTAGAATTCAGGGGAACGTACATTGTGTTGAAAGAATGCCAATCACAGTCCCATTATTTCACCGCAGAACACCCCTGATCTCTTACACCCCCTTTTACAAAACTGCACTAGAGGTTTTTAGTGCCAGTCGGCGTGCTGAATGCTCTGCACTGCTCCAACAGCCACAGAGTTCCGGGAAGGGGTAAAACGCGGACCTCACGGACCTGACGGACCTCGCGGATCTAAACCCGCACAGCCTTAAAAATCTGAGGTCCGTGTCCGTGCCACTTGTAGTTTCTGTCTCTGACAGACCTTGATGAGATTTTAGCGCTCACGGATCCGTCTCAGCATAGGGAGGGAAAAGTATTAGGATCCGTGAGCGCTAAAATCTCATCGAGGTCTGTCAGAGCCAGAGACTAGTGCTGGAGTTTGGAGACTTCTTTTCCATAACGCACGTCCGAAACCTATGTCCCCGCTCTCTTGGCTTCTGCTCTGCCGCTCCAGCACTAGTCTCTGGCTCTGACAGACCTCGAAGAGATTTTTAGCGCTGACGGATCCTAACACTTTTCTCTCCCTATGCTGAGACGGATCCATCAGTGCAAAAATCTCATCAAGGTCTGTCAGCGACAGAAACTACAAGCGCCATGGACACGGACCGACACGGACCTCAGATTTTTAAGGCCGTACGGGTTTAGATCCGCGAGGTCCGTCAGGTCCGTGAGGTCCGCGTTTTACCCCTTCCCCAGAGCAGCGTAGACTAGAGCATTCAGTGTGCCAGCACTAAAAACCTCTAGTGAAGTTTTGTAAAAAGGGGCATTAATAACTTATGAAATATTATATTCTAGTAACTCTGCCTGTATATTGATAAATGCATTCCTTATTTTCATCTTTTGTTCCTTTTCTTCTGAAGCGCAATGCTCTTGTCATTTCCTGAGATTAATTCAAAGATATTTAATGTGAAATGCAATGAAGGAGGAAGGCAGGGGGGGGGAATATAAGTCAGAAACAAGTCCCCAAACCAGGTCACAAAGGAAGAGGAAAACAGAAATAACAAAAAGAAAAAAATGAAATCAAACCTCCTCAGATGAAATTGAACAATTTCTGGTTCTAATTCTTTCTGTCTTTCTCCTGAAGGTAGGGGAACCAAAAAACAGTTTATACAGAAAGTCAGTTAATTTGTCAGGGTCCCAAAATTTTACTAAAGGTCACCATGAACAATATAACTCTTTGCAAAACTTCCCCTTCGGAGCACTGCAGGAAGCACTGAAAGAAAATGTTTCCTTTTTCTTTGAGTAAAATGGGAAACATCTGGAAACATTCTAATCTTGAATCCCACACATTGTTTAGAGATATGCAAAAGAAGGCATGTATAATGAGATTTTTTTTATCTGATTCCGAGACAAAAGTGAGCTAGCCTAACGTCCCATTAACTGCAGCAGTAACAATGGTAATCTTTAGCATCTGCTTAACTAACTAAGGGCTAGATTCACTAAACTCTTTTTTGGGGGCGATCCGTGGGCGATCCGTGTCCGAGTCTTGCCAGGCGACCGATTCACTAGAGTCCCCATGCAAATGACCTGATCAGACACATGCCCACAAGCGATCCCATGGATCACTGCAGAGCGATCCAGACGGATGTGCAGACCATCCTCTCTGCCTGGAGATGCGATCCGTGCATGCGCTTGCTCTCCGCACAAGCTTGAGGTCAAAATATAAGGGAGGGTGGCTGCACTCGCTGGCCCCACAAAAATCATTTCAAGGGAACAGAACACGCTTTGCAGCCAGAACACGCCGTAGTGCAATCCCGCTTTAAACCCGTGGGTTAAAACCGTGGGTTAAAAACACAGCTTGCAGAGAGGCAGGGCGGCAGAGAGCAGAGCGCTTTTTGCACAAGGGAGATGCTTTTTATTTTGATGGATTCAGGGCTGGGATTTCAGGGCTGCAGAGAGCAGGACAGGCGGCAAGGATTTAAGTGACTGGTCCTCAGCAGTTGCTTCTTTTTGGATCGGCAAGCCCCTTGTTTCTTCTTTTGTTTAGTGAATCACTGCCTTCCTACTTATGCATGCATTTCCCCTCATTTGCATGTGTGGATTGGATTGGGTGTGGATAGGATTGGGCAGAAGGTTAGTGAATTGGGTCAGGGGCGGAGAAGGCTCGCACACTGGTCGGAACACAATCGGTAAGCTTGGTGAATCTAGTCCCAAAAGATGGATTCATATTAGGGGTAGTTCTAAAAAAAAAAAATGGGTGTATCCATTTATTTAAAAAAATAATAATTAAAGCCCACCTGGGGGATCCAGCTGTGGGTTCCGGCTTAGGAGCCCTCCCAAAAAATGAACTAAAAATGTATAATTTCTCCCTATGACATATCCCTACTAGAAATTTCCTGCATTGTCATTATATTCTCCTGTTGGTGTCATCTGCCAAAATAATCAGACTAGGTTGTGTTTAGGAATTTTGTGTGATATTCATCAGGTAAGTTCTGAAAAAGCTGAAACGCAATAAGACCTGGCAAATCTCAGCTTGAAAGGGACGTGGAACTAGTGACCCTCAAGAACATTAAGGTCACAAAATCAGAACCTTTTAGTAATGCCCGCACCACAACCAATAATTTATGACACGACACGCTCCTCCATATTCTCAGTCACAGCATCTCAGTTATGGAACTCCATCCCCTCTTATCTCCATGAAGAAACCTCCCTGGATAAATTTAGGTCAACTCAGTTTTTATTGATGACAAATAACTACAACAAGAAACAGTAAAGCACATTACAAAAACTTAAGCAAGTGCAACATTGGAAAGCATAATATATCGCTGAAAGTCAGTCATCAAGAAATTTCAAATGAAGTATACTCCCTCCCCATTTCAGAACCCCCCCTTTCCCTCTGCCCCCATCAACAACAGCAGAATCCCCCAAGGCCACCCCCCTTCCCCTAGCCACCCCTCCCCGTTCCCTATACAACCAAACTATGTAGAGGCCCTCAGTATGTAAGGATAGCCCAATGGCAGCAACAAGCCTCACGGAACCAACAAACAAGGTGGAGAAGGACCCTCCCCCCCTAATACCCAGACCCCAATCCCTAAGGCAATAAGGAAATACAGCAGAGACACCCATCAGACACTGCTATCATATCAAGCAGCCATATGGGGTAAAGACCTAGAAAAACTCATTGCACACACAAACAATTATGAAGAATTCAGGAAACACCTAAAAACTTACCTATTCTTGAAACACCTAGGCAACGAACCGGAAAATCAACCCCCTCGTAACACCATCACATAACTAAACTTGCAAACTGTTAACCCCAACCCCTAATCACTAACTACGAACACTCTATTCAAGTCATGGAATATTTCTACTTCTGAGCAAACAGCTTGGCACTTGCGGGCCTTGCAACACACAAACTGTTGTTAACATTATTAATATTATCAGATGTAGCCTGCTTTACTCTTTAAGTCATTGTACGAGAAGTATACTGCTATACTCTTTAATTCATTGTACGTAAAGTTTCTCTTCATTGTATTGAGATGTACACTGCTAAACTCCTTAATTCATTGTACGTAAAGCCTCTCTTTATTGTATTTACATTTTCTTTATTGTATTCACAATCTCTTTTACTGTAAACCGCCTAGAAGTCGCAAGATAGCTGGTGGTATATAAAAATAAAGTTATTATTATTATTATTATTATTATTATCAGAGAGCTGTACTCTGATACTCTCCAATAGCCGGCAATCAGCTATTCTCCCCTCCCCCCCACACACAGAATCATTGGATAAATTTAAATCAAACCTGAAGACCTTTTTATTCAAGGATGCATTCGATTTATGAATTTCTTTCCTTCTCTTTATCTCCTGCACAAACGGAATTCTCCCCTTCCCTAGTGTACTAGCCTTAAATATCTTTCATTCTTATTCAAAACTGTAGTTCTTCCCCCTAACCCTTTGTTATCAAAATTAATTAACATAAATAATGTTATGTCTGTCTGACCTGTAAATGTTAATATTTGTCTTCTATATTTTATAATTTGACTATTGCACACCGCCTAGAAGTTACTATAGGCCGTTCCCTCTAAGCTGAGCAGGTGTCCTCCAGCTGCATTGCTACCACTAGGGGGTGGAATATTTTCAGTCGCTAAGGACAGGTATGTTCCCTGGAGTCCTGCAGAACTTGCCTGTCCCTCACAATTGAAAAATGTGACAGTAAAACAGCACCCTCTATTGGTGAGACTGTGGGTGGAGGACTCCTGCTCAGCTTAGAGGGAACAGGCGGTATAAAAATATTTAATAAACTTTAAACTTAAACTAATAGTCGACTTGCTCCACTGGGTAGCTGGTCCTTCCTGGGAAGTTGGCTCCTAGCATAGATTTTTCAGCCATGCCAGTGTGCGCTGTCCTTTAAATCTGCACGAGTGCCCAAACCTACATAAGGACCTCAAATCTCTTCAAACTCTAGTGGTCTTGGCCACCCGTGTTCGCGGCTTGCAAGAGCTCGACTTAAATCTGGCCACCTGTAGGAAATTCAAATTTAAAGAGCCGGCGGGCTGACTTGCCAAGATGCTCGTGTCATTTTCATGACGTTTTGTCGTGTCTTGTAGGGGACGTGTTGCTTATTTTAGCCTACGTCCTCGTAATGCTAGTGGCTAAAATTGTGGAAACACGTCGAGTTTTGTTGAGATCTCAGAACTTTATTCAACTGTTGCTCCAGTTACTTATTTCATCCTGCAACGTATGATATGTATAAACATTCTTTGATCATTTATAAACATTGCTGGTAATATTTGTGTAGTAATTTTGTTATTTTGTGGTTAGGAATGACTTCTAGGGGGGTCTTTTACTAAGGCGCGCTAGCCGATTTAGTGCACGCTAAATGCTAACACGCCATTATATTCTACTAGTTGTTAAGCCCGTTACATTAACGGGTGCTAGAATATATGTCTGTCTGTCTTTTTCTTTCTGTCTCTCTCCCCTCCATTTCCCTGTGTAGCGCTGTCTCTTCTTTCTTCCTCATTCTGCACTCTCCAGCTGTAACATTACTGCCTCCCTTTTTCTCCCTGCAAGCATCTCTGCTCTTTATCATTCCCAGTCTCTTTGCTCTTTTTCTCTTCTTGCAGGGGTCTCTGCTCTCCTTTATCTATATGCTCCTGAATCCTGCAAACCTCTACGTTCTCCTGTTTTCTCTGTATGTTCCTGATCCTGTGTTTCCCTGTAGGTGTCTCTTCCTTTTTTTTTTTTAATTTTTATTCCTTCTTTATCTGAACATTCCCTTCCTCAGTCTCTCCAACTGCAGCTCTCTTGCCCTCTAAGCCCCTGCTATGCATGTCGCTCCTGATCCCCTTTCACTGACCCTTGCATCATTTTTGTTATGCCAGCTGGGTTTCCATAGGTACAAAAAAATCTCCCCCACCCCCAAAAAAGATGTTAACAGAATAGGAGGGAAGAGACAACTGGAACTAACCCCTTAATAAGTGAGTAAATGAAGTCCAATGTTATAGTGAAGGAAAGCCCTCAGTCACACAGCTAACCTGGGGAAAAGTAAGAAAACCCCAAGGGTACAGCTGTTTTCTTACTTTTCCCCAGGTTAGCTGTGTGACTGAGGGCTTTCCTTCACTGTAACATTGGACTTCATTTAATCACTTATTAAGGCGGTTAGTTCCAGTTGTCTCTTCCCTCCTATTCTGTTAACATCTTTTTTTGGGGTGGGGGAGATTTTTTGTACCTTTTGAGATTTTTTCTCCTCCAGTCTAAGGGTTCTACTTGACTCGAGCGGGGTTTCCATGGCAACCCTGCTCGCTAATGCCAACTCGTGCTTACTATGATTGTGGTCTCCTTGCTCCGCCTTTTCGTTATCAACCGGGAGCCTGTATTCTGAGGTGAGAAGCAATAGGAATTGTTGATTACTCTTAATTTCTGCCATGTTTTATGCTCCCTTTGATGATGGCCCTGTTGCTACTGTGTGCATCTTCGGGGTGGTGGGGGCGCTGACCGCCCGTGATCCCTCTCGACTTGCAGAGGTGGTGAGGGCGCTGATCGGCCACGCATGCACACTCTCAAGCCTCTCCGAAGGCCGGCTCCCACGAAAATGCTACCCCTCTGTCCAAAGCCGCCGCGGCAGTCTCCCTCAAGAGGTGCACCAGCGTTGGAAGCCTTGTCTCCGACGCTGGTGCGGCTCCCAAGAAAAGACGCCGCCGCAGCCCCAAACAGAAAAATAACATCTCTATGGGAGCCAGCGCTTCGGCGAGTGGTAGGTGCTGGAAAGTAAGGCTGGGGATTCGCGCATGCGCACTCATGCGGCCACGGAACTACTGATCATGGAAGTACGCAAATAGGAGTGCGCATGCGCGAGTTAGCCTTTTATTATATAGGATGGAATCATTAGCATTTAGCATGCGCTAAATCAGCTAGCACGCCTTAGTAAAAGACCCCCTTAGTGATTTGACATCAAAAAGATAAGCAATTGGTGATGTTTCTTTTGATATGTATTGCTTAGATTTTGAACACAATAGGTTGTTTATGTGTTTTGTTTTGAAGTTGTCACAGCTTATGGATGTTTTCTAAAGGCCCGTTGTGCAATATGACAAAATTTGAATTGCTATTTTTCATTAATTGTGATTTAATTGAATTAAATAAATATTAATTGTATAAATACACTACAATTACAGCTGTGTGCTACATTTTTTTAGAAGAGACTTGACTGGTCGCCTAAAAAGAGAGTAACAGCCATAACCTTACGAAAAGAAGGCTACAGTTACCGAGAGATTGTAGCCAAAATCGGTCAAGCTGTGTCACCGGCCAAGGTACTGAATCTCTGCAAGTGTTTTGAAGAGACTAGAAGCATTAGAAACAAGGCTGGGAGGGGCCGGAAAAAGTGAGAATGGTTCTACAGAATTGGAAATTAACTGCCGCTGACATCAATAAATCACTAGCTGAAACAGGGGTGTTGGTGTCAGGCCGGGCAGTTCGCCAGAGCCTGTGAGCAAGAATTCACAGGTTAAAGCCCTTCCTCAATGTAGTTCAGCAAAATGAACATTTGAACTGGGCTAAAGAGCATGCCAGTTGGACCACAGAACAGTGGAAGAAGATGATGTGGAGCGATGAGGCCCAAATCTCCATATTTGGCAGTGATGGTGTCTGTTATGTTTGTCGGCAACCGGGCAAAGACTTCTTGCCAGATTGTACTACTGCCACCATGAAGCATCCTCTGAGTGTGATGGTATGGGCCTGCATGTCCAGAGATATTGTGGGTCAATTGCAGGTGCTTGATGGAATGATAAATGCTGACAAATATATAACGGAGGTCCTTCAGCCCAAGGTCCTGCCCTCAATCAGAGACATCTTTGGTGCCAGTTGACCATTCATTTTTCAATAAGATGGTGCCCTATGCTACACAGACAAGAAGTGCCTCACCTGGTACAAAGAGAACAAGGTTGAGTTGCTGGACTGGCCAGGAAATAGCCCAGAGAACCTCTGGGGGGCCAGATTAAAGAGAGCAGTATCGGCAAAGCGACAGCCCAACAAACATGAGCTGATAGCAGCAATAATCAACTCCTAGTTCCACATAATAACACCTATTGATCTCAAAAGACTTGTGGACAGCATGCTAAGAAGATGTGAGGCAGTAATCAAGGCTAAGGGATATCAAACGCGCTACCAGTGACACTGATGAAGTCATTGGATAACTGGACAAATTATCATTATTAGCCTGGGTAGCTTATGAACAGTATTATTTTTGTGAAATGTGCCATATATTACACTGATCCTGTTAGGTGATTACAGAGTTTCTGTTATTAGTTTAAAAAAATTATGCATTAAATACAATTAGGACGCTGTAGCCATTTTTTTTTTTAAGCGTAATGCCTATATTGCTAGGTGTTTCCACAATTTTGTATTACTTCTAGGCAAACAATCACCCTTTTAGCATTTTAATATCTTTACAGTTTAAAAAAACAAACAAACCTGACTTGTATGACTGGGATGATGCTATCCATGTGAATCTGGTATAGTCTTTGAAGAGATACAAATGACCAATTTAAAAAAAAAAGAAAAGTAATTCAGCTGAAAACCTCCCTCTTCTCTGAATGACCAAAAATTACCAGCTTCGGATAATAACACATACTCAGACTATTGGAGTGACTGCCGTTAGGAATCCATTTCCCTCCTGTGGGTATCCTGTATTTTCTCAACCTGTCCCCCTTTGATTTCAATGAAGTTAATCATAGGTTGCCACTGCAACATCTGGCTCAGATGACCTCCTGCAGCTTGTGGCAAATTTTAATTACCTCAATTAGCAATAAAAATATTTCCTTCATACAGAAAAAGCCCGGTTAATAATTCTACTGCTGCAGCCACCATAAATAGAAAAAAATATTAATTTTCTAATAAAATAGTAAATTTATGTCTGAGGCAGGGGAGGGGGGGAGTTAATGGATTATACTCCACTAGCACTAATTTAAGAGCCTCTGACATGAAGGGGAAGTGAGTGTTTCACAGGAAATAGCAGAAGCCTTTTTAATACTCCTACGTACAAACAGATTAAAATAATTATTAGGGAAAAGAATTCAATAGCAGTTAATGACCATCTGGAAGAATTTTGCCTTCGGATAATAACTCAGTTGGCCACAGACTGTATTATAAGGTATGTTGAAAACATTTTTAATTAAATTGCTATATAAAATATCAGAAATGCATTTTGTGTCAGTATAGTTGTTGTAGCAGATGATTTTTCTCCAACAATACTCCTTAGGAGCATATGAAAAGTGGTCTGTTACATTTCTGGACACATAAGAATTGCCATACTGGGACAGAACAAAGGTCAATCAAGCCCAGTATCCTGTTTCCAACAGTGACTAACTCAGGTCCCAAGAACCTGGCAGAAACCCAAAGAGTAGCAACATTCCAGAGCTGAGATTGTGATGTCATAATGCCTAATTCCACCAATGCCTATGAGCCAGCCTCATCAGTGAGATCACAATGGCTTGATTGTCCTATACTTGGCTCACATAAGAACATAAGAGCTGCCATATTGGGGCAGACCAAAGACCCATCAAGCCCAGTATCCTGTTTCCAACAGTGGCCAACCCAAGTCCCAAGTACCTAGCTAGATCCAAGTAGTAAAACAGATTTTATGCTGCTTATCCTAAGAATAAGCAGTGAATTTCCCCAAACCATCTCAATAATGGTCTAAGGACTTCTCTTTTAGGAAATTATCATGTTAGTTCAAATCATCCATTATTATTGTGTTACCCAATTTGTTAGTATCTCTAATTTCTGATAACATTTCACCCTGTCCATTCATCCTGGTCAGGCAGATGGTGATACACTCCTATTACTATCCTTTCTCCATTTACACATGGATTTTCTACCCATAGGAATTCCAAGGTGTGTGTCTGCTCCTATAGAAATTTCAGTCCATTTGATTCAAGGCCCTTCTTAACATATAATGCTACACCTCTACCAATTTGTTCCACCCTATCATGGTGATATAGTTTGTACCCCAGTTTGACAGTGTCCCATTGGTTATTGTACTTTCACCAGATCTCAGAGATGCTTATTATATCTATTCTTTCATTTAGTGCAATATATTTTAACTCTCCCAACTTGTTTTTTAGGCTTCTGGTATTTGCATATAGACATTTTAAACAATGTTTATCATATCTATTTACAATTTGCTTATCAGCTGGCATGGATAATTTGCAATCTTTAAAATCAGTCTGCATTTAAGGAAATCTAGTCTACTGTGGCCTGTTTTGCAATCTTGTTATTGAATGCTCTGTCTTCCCTTTTATGATGATATCGTTTAAAGATACCTACCTTGTTCAGAACCATGCTCCTTTGAATGACTGTTGGCCCTCCCTCAGTTTCTAGATTAAAAGCTGCTCTATCTCCTTTTTAAATGTTGATACCAGCAGCCTGGTTCCACCCTGGTTAAGGTGGAGCCTAGAAAGAGGGAATCTCCCTGCCACGATCAGCTGAGCGGCAGTGGCAGGGAACCGCTGAACCACACCACAAGTCAAATGGCAGGAAGGATGCCCTCTTCCTCAAGCTGCCACCCCTGAACACCCCTTCACTGTTCATAGCAGGAGGGAGATCAACTCCCTCCTGCTGCAAACCCCGAAACAATCCCCAGCAGGAGGGATACACACTCCTTCCTGCTGGCATCCCCCCTGAACCCATGAGAGTGGCTTTAGGTATCTGGCCTTCGGAGTCTTAGGCCACTCCCAGTGCATCCCACCACCTACAATTGGAATACCATTTATAGAATTTGGCCCTTTAAGCCTATATATATAAACATTCGCAGGGAAGTTGGAAAAAATGCCCTATTCTGCATACTTTTCCTACTTATTCACATGTAATTTATAAATATTTTGCATAAAATTCAGGTACTAGATATTTAGTGCAGCTTAAAAAGAATACTGCTCCCCCCAGGTATGAGCACCACTCATTAAAGAGAGTTAGCTAAATGAACGTAATATTCTTGTTTGGCAAGTGAGAGGGCAAACTGGAAGAATATCAGCAGGAATTTGCAGTGTATGAAGTCAGCATGTGTGTGGTTTTTAAGACAAAAACATTCAGCAAATTGCAGGTAGCAGATGTTGGAGGTCAGCCAAGGCTGGGGTTTGGTGCGTCTTACAGGATGTGAAATGGGAGGAGTGAAGGTATCTACAGCACAGGAGAGAATGGTGTTGTAGGAGAAGGCAGCTTCAGTGACAGACTTGTACGATATAAGAGTTGAAGGGAGGGATGAGACAATGGTGGAAAGAGTCTCTCAAAACAGAAAGAATTAATCCTGTCCACTCCACAAAATGTCACAGACAGAAAACAAAGAACTTGTGGAGAAATGATGTCCAAGTTGATAGCTTTATTGAAGTAAATATATCATCCACATAAGTACATCTAGTGCCGGAACCTCTAGAAACATATGGACCCTACATGATCCTTGTTTCGATGCAATTGTTTTCTTCAGGGGTCCTATAGAAAAGATGTGTGTGAGAATTACTGAAGAATGTGTGTTTTAATCTATTTATTTATTTAGATTTTTATCCTGTCCTCCCAGTAGCTCAGAACAGTTTACAAGTAAACATTCACAATGGAGTGAATTGGACATACAAGATTATACAGTAGATTTAAATACTTGGACATACAAGACTGTGCAGCAGTTTAGATATAGGGACTATACAGCAAATTAAGAACAGTAGTTTAAATATAAATAGTTTAGTTTAGATACAAGTTATTTGAGTATAGGCTGAGAGTGGACTATACAGAAATTTAGGCAGAAGATTAGAATGGAGAAAGAAGGGTAGAGGTGGAGTTTAAGGGGGTTGGGTGCAGACTGAGGGTGACCTTTAGTTGAAGAGGAGGGTCTTTACCATTTTCCGGAATGTCATTAGTGAGTTCTGTAGTCTGAGTTGAGAGGGGAGCTGGTTCCAGAGTGTGACAATAAAAATTATTGAGAAAAGATATGAATGAGTGGTGCATTTATATATTTTAATAAAATGATGACTGGTGCTATATCGTGAATGAAGTGAATAAGAGATAAAGAATAGATGCAAAAAGCAATTTAACCTAATACCTCCTAGAATCACCAAACTACTAATGTGCATCTGCATACATGAGAATCTTTTAGTGATAAACAACATAAAAAAAATGTGAAGAATGAAAGATGAGGGTGTAAGGGCGTAGCATACCATGTTGGTCCTAAGAATGGACTTGTGGATTAAAACTGTGGATAAAAGAAATACGTAATGAAGTGGTGATTTGATTTATTAAAAGAAGTGACAAAATACAGCTAATGTAAAGGGGACCGCTGGAGTCACATAATGATATCATTAAAAAAGACCTAAAATAAAAACCTATACAAAAAGACTGAAAGCGAAGGAGACCGCTAAAGTCACATGGCAATACACAATATTTAAAAAGACCTATATTCGGAGGCCGACTTTAAAGCGTAAAACATCTAGTAGACCCATCATGAGTATCCAATAGAAATAAAAATAATAATAATTTAATAATAATAATAAACGCATGCGGGTTAAAAATGAACTATGTGAAATGAGTATCGTGTTATGATTTAAAAATGAAAAATAAAAATAAAACATCTATTCTTTATCTCTTATTCACTTCATTCACGATATAGCACCAGTCATCATTTTATCATTTTATTAAAATATATAAATGCACTACTCATTCACATCTTTTCTCAATAATTTTTATTGTCACACAGTATAGATTAAAACACACATTCTCTAGTAATTCTTACATACATCTTTTCTATAGGACCCCTGAAGAAGACAATTGTGTCAAAACACGGACCATGTAGGGTCCATATGTTTCTAGAGGTTCCGGTCCTAGATGTATTTATGTGGATGATATATTTACTTCAGTGATGGAAAGAGTGTCAGGTTCAATAGCCTGAATGTTCCTAAACGTATATTGTAGTTAGTGATTGGTCAGGTCAAGGGAGGGGGGGGAGGAGGGTGATAAGTTGTGAATGTTAACAGCTTAGGTGCAGAACTTAGTGGTAGAGCAGTTGGAGGAGATGACAAGGTCATGACAGTGGCCATTCTAGTGCATAGGGGTGGTGAAGCATAGCTAGAGATTGAATGAGGATGTTAGAGCAAGAAACCTGGAAGTGTAGGAGTCAGAGGGGTCAGCAAGGATGTTGAAGTCACCAAGGATGAGGGAAGGAGATGAGGGTTTGAAAAAGGAGAGCCAAGAGTCAAAGTCAGTGAGAAAGAAGTGATGTGCAAACTTTCAGCAAAGAGATTTTGAGACTGAAGATGCAGCTAGGTCTGGAAGGCCTCAAATGGTGTAAACTCTTGAAATTGTTGATTATGTCCATGACCTGATTTTGGCAGATCAGCAAATATCAGTTAAAACAATTGCTGACACACTACAGATATCCAGGGAAAGTGTTGGGTGTATAATTCACGAGCAGCTGGGTATTCAGAAGCTGTCAGCCAAGCGGGTGCCCAAATATTTGAATGCTGAT
Organism: Geotrypetes seraphini; assembly: GCF_902459505.1. NCBI lineage: Eukaryota > Metazoa > Chordata > Amphibia > Gymnophiona > Dermophiidae > Geotrypetes > Geotrypetes seraphini. The sequence continues at coordinate 157,294,456 of NC_047084.1, read as the reverse complement.
GAGAAACGACATTGAGTGGACACTTCCAAGTTGATTTTACAGCATTTTCAGCAAGCTGGTGCCAACTTTTTTGGAACGACTAGTTATCGTTGATGATCCTGAGACAAAACAACAGTCTATGCAATGGTGGCACTCAGGCTCTCCATGGCAGAGGAAATTCAAGACCAAAAAGTCAGCAGGAAAGGTCATGGCCACAGTGCTTTGGATTCAGGAAGGTGTTGTAATGATTGACTATCTTCCATGGGGCCAAACAGTTAATGCAACATACTACTGTAACTTGCTGTGCTGATTAAAGGAATAGCAATACAAAAAACCCAATAAAGGATATCTATCTATCTATCTATCTATATTTGTGTGTGTGTGCCCTCAGTGTGTAGTTATAAGCTAAGTGAGCCCAATAACCTTAGACTTTGCCAGGGACTATTTTAGCCCATTAACACACACCATCCTAAGCACATACTTTGTGTGTGAAAAGTGATAAATATATAAAGCAGTGAAATCAAATCAAAAAACAACTTATTAATAGGTGCTTGCCGTGAAATAACATGAGAATATATTCAAAGATTTTTTTTGCAGTCAAAATAGCACTTATCTCTAGATTCTTCGTTCTTCGGCATGTGGCATTGCTGGTTCTAAAAAGGGCATATAATCCAATGTGCCAATCTCTGTTGATTAAAGGAGGCATTGAAAGAAAAAAAGGAGAGGCAAGCTGCGGCAAGGAGTTCTCTCTTTGCAAGGCAAGGCACCTGCTTACAAGGCTGACGAAGCGATGGATGTTTTGATGCAGTTGGGGTTTCGGTGCATAGACCATCCACCCTACTCACCGGATCTTGCTTTTCCACCTATTTTCTGTTTCCAAACCTTAAAAAGAGTTTGAAAGGGTGACAATTTGAGTGATTTGGAGGTGATTGCAGCAGCAGAGCAGTATTTCAGTGAGCAGACATCAGAGGTTTACAGAAACTTCAGACACAATGGCCCTGATTCTGCAAAGCGCGTCTAAAGTTAGGCGCCATTTAGACGTCCACGACAGGCGTCCTTTGTAGAATTGCGTTCAGCAGCGCTCAGCGCTGTTTAGACGTCTAACTTTTCAGGCGTCCTTTAGAGAATCAGGTTTTAGGTAAGATTTAGTCGTCCAATCAATGTCCTTAATGTTATAATATTTTATTATTAGGATGTTATCAGAATGGCGAATTTATGGTTTTCATTATAATTGTGATACTGGGAGTTGGATCTGTTTAATGCTTTTATTTATTTCTCTTCTATCAGAGTGACGGGGATTTGAACCACCAACATTAGGTTAAAAGGATGTAGCTTTAACCAGTGTGATACACAGTGAGTGAATTTGTGGAATAACTTGTAAGTTTCATGGCTCCACATCATTCTGTTCTTGGTTGGACTGAGAAACTTTCAGTGGCCCCTCGTATTGTGATGTCATAATGCCTAAGAGCCAACCTTATCGGTGATGTCACAGTGGTTTGGTTTCCCTATACTTGTGTCCGTTTACTAGATGAATTTGCCTCACTGAAACGAAAGTGTCAAGAATAGTATGGAATAACTTGTAAGTTTCATGGCTCCACATCATTCTGTTCTTGGTTGGGCTGAGAACATTTAAGTGGCACTTCGTACTGTGATGTCATAATGCCTCATTCCACCAATGCCTAAGGACCAACCTCATCGGTGATGTCACAATTGCTTGGTTTCCCTATACTTGTGGCCATTTACTAGATGCATTTGCCTCACTGAAACGAAAGTGTCAAGAATAGTATGGAATAATTTGTAAGTTTCATGGCTCCACATCATTCCGTTCTTGGTTGGGCTGAGAACTTTTCAGCACATCCTCATATATCCTATGAACTGTTGTATATAGAGGGGGGGGGGAAACTAAAAGAAGATTTGAGACCCACATGCAAGAACATAAGAGTTGCATGGATAGACGGATTCTTGACAAACCATTTGAAACACATTGCATTGACAAGCAGCTTAGATTCAGGGATCTTAGATTTTGTGCTCTCCATATTGTTAAGCTTAACTGAAGGGATGGTGATAAAGGAAAAACATTTGTAAAGGGAAGAACAGAAATGTATTTTTAATTTTGTCACAGTTGAGCCAAGTTTCCTGAATCAGGAGATAAATCTACAGATTTTTTTTTTAAAACCTTCTGCATCCAATACCTACACGGTCCTATTTGTGCAGAAGCATTTTTTTTTTCAACAAAATATATAAATTGTTTATATTGCAAACCAAATTATACAAGGACGCACAACATATATGTTCATATAATGGTTCAAAATATTTTGTGATCGTGGCACCGAAGTACCCTCCTCTTCAAACCCAGCATGCACCAAAAAGAGGGAGAAAAAGCCTCAGACTAATGTAGCAGTATAGAACCAAAAGGTACAAATCAAAACTGCTTTTGATACTTTCACTGGCAAAAAAAATCTCCCTCACAGAACAGCTCAGTTTTAGAAAAGGACAAAATCAGTTTTGTTAGAGTCAGATGGGACAGGAGGCAGAAAGGATCCCTTCTGTCCCAGCCCACTGCCGGACCACCAGGTCTTATGGCAGGCCCGGTGGAGGTCTACAACAGGTCGGGGGAGGGGGGAGCTGACCCTAATATAAACCAAGATCCCCATTTTGGGGCTATTTTTTGGCCCTAAAATCTTGGATTATATTCAAGTATATAAAGTAGTTAGGTACCATCGACTTGTGTTCAAGTCCTAGCAACTTGATGAATTACAGACCTAAAAAAGATATCAGTTTTGTGTTAGTTCAGTAAGGTCCTCCAGGATCATCCCCATGGGGTTTTTTTTCAACATGTCCAATCATTTGATTGCAGGTTGCCTCTGTGCCTGGTTCCTTCAATCTTCCCAAATATGTTGTCCTTCAATGATCTTTCTCTTCTGACAGTGTGACCAAAATAAGAGAGCTGCAATTTCATCATTTGGGCTTTGAGTGATATAGCCGGTTCAATCTCTTCCAGAATCTATTTGTTATTCTGGCAGTCCACGGCATGCATAAAAGCACCAAAGCTCAAACGAGTCAATCTTCTTTCTGTCTTGTTTCCATAGTGTCCACCTTTCGCATCCATAATTGACCACTGAGAAAATGAATGCGTGGAAAAGTCTGATCTTCGTTTGGAGCGTTATTTCCTTGCCTTTGAATACTTTGTCAAGAGTTTTCATTGAAGAGCGATCAAGTGCTATTCTGCAGAGTATTTCTTCTAATCTTCTATAAGAGTGTTCTTATCTTAAATTTTTTATCTTTTATGAGTCCGCTTGTATTGGACTTAGTTGTTTTTAACCCCACCCTTTTGTTTATACCTTTATAGCTTACTTTTCTTTAATCATTGTAGTTCTCCCCTTTTTTCCTCTGGTACCCGTTTGTCCAGTCCTGTATGTTTATTTTGTTAAAGTTCTGTTAAATTATATTATCTGTTTTTACCCTATTTTAAAATGTACAACCACCTTGAAATAAATGATAAGGTGGTATATCAAATTTTGAATAAACTTGAAACTTGATATACTTTTAGTGAATCAGCCCTTCTTTATTTGCTTGTTCCTGCTGTGACATACCAAGTCCATTCTACAATTAAGATCTTAGGTATAATTTTGGACCAGAATTTGACTATGAAAAATCAGGTAGATGCCCTGGTGCAGAAAGGCTTCCATACTTTATGGAAACTGCGTATTATAAGAGCATATTTTGACATCTCTTCATTTAGACTATTGGTACAATCTCTGATTCTGAGTCAACTGGATTATTGTAACAGCGTACATTTTGCTGGTACTCAAAAAAATCTTTCTAGATTGCGCATCATTCAGAATGCGGCAATTCGACTGAATTTTGGGTTGAAAAAATTTGATCATATCACACCTTTTTTTTGCATGAGTTGCATTGGCTGCCGGTGGATGCGCGTTTGATGTACAGTATACACTTTAAAGTGTACGTTGTACAGTATACGCTGTACAGTATACGCTTTAAAGTGTTAGATGGTTTCATACCTGGATACCTCGTGGATTCCATTACTTTTGTTAATGTAAAACGTTCAAGATGATTAGATACTCTATTTTTCTTTTTGTAAATTTCTTTTAGCTTACCAAGTAGCCTCCTGGGACAAAGACTTGAATTTCCTGATTTTGAATGCTAGTATGCATCAATAGTTTAGGAAACATCTAAAAACTTATCTTTTTGCTAGATTTCTGGGCAATTAATATGTTCCTCTTGATTGTAAACTGCATGGATCCTCACGGTTATGTGGTATAGAAGCAAATTTTTATGTGATGTTATACATGGTAGACATTTTCCAAACAGCTGATGCCTACATCCACTGTACCCCTTTGTTATATCTACATTCTTGGATTGAACCTTTACTCAGATTGTCTTGACCTTCTTCTCTGTACCTTTTTGCTCTGATTGTTCCTATTTTCGCTGATTGTACCATTTTCGCTGATTGTACCATTTTCGCTGATTGTACCATTTTCGCTGATTGTTCCTATTTTTCTCTGTTTGTACCATTTTAGCTGTTTGTACCATTTTCGCTGATTGTACCTTTTTCGCCGATTGTACCTTTTTTTCTCTGTTTGTACCATTTTAGCTGTTTGTACCATTTTCGCTGATTGTTCCTATTTTCTCTGTTTGTACTATTTTCTCTGATTGTACCATTTTCGCCGATTGTTCCTATTTTTCTCTGTTTGTACCATTTTCTCTGATTGTACCATTTTCGCCGATTGTACCTTTTTCGCTGATTGTTCCTATTTTCTCTGTTTGTACCATTTTCTCTGGTACCTATTTTCTCTGATTGTACCATTGTACCATTTTCGCTGATTGTCCAATCCTTCTTCGTTGTAAACCGCCTCGAACTACTATGGCTTTGGCGGTATATAAGAAATAAAATTATTATTATTATTATTAATGTGGGTAAAGCAATTTGCATCTATAAATATCATTTTGAAAGTTCCCCCAAATGAAAAAAATGTGCCCCCTCCTTCCCATTTACAGCCACTGGCAGGAGCCTGATGAAACAAGGTTCCTTCTTACATAGGACCGTATTTATTAAACAAAGACATTTTCCAGAGGCACAAAACAGAATGGGAGTCTATTCTGAATTAGGGTTAGGGTCTCTGTGCTTCCACAGATTTGCCTCGGATAGGACTTATTGTCTCCCTGTCTTCGTTTACCCCTGTCTGTGTTCTTCAGTTCTCTATTCTGACCTTTCAGCTTTTTCCTGTTGCCAGTATTGCTCATGCTTCTTCACACAGTTAACACTCACCCACGTAGCCTTCTGCCGACACTTGATACTCATCTGATGGGTGTTTTTTTTTATTTTTTTTGGTGAGTGCCGGTGATACAGTAATTCATGTTATCATGTCTATATTGCTTAAAGGCTGCTTATTGACAAAAGTGTTACTTTTAAAAGACTTTCATTTGAGAATTTTTTTCGACACACAAAATCAGAGAGCCTTCATAATATGTTCAAATGCATATTTCTATTCCTGTTCTTAACTTAAAGGAGGGTATTTTGGAGAATTCAATGCAGCGAAGAAGACCCCCTACTGTATGTACAATGAAAGAGAAAAGACAGCTTTTGACCATTAAAAAAACCCAACATTTTATTTTCAATATAAGTGGTGTAGACATAAAGGCCCCGATTCTGCAAAGTGTGTCCCTATTGTAGGTAGCTGTAGGCATCCTACAGCTCTCTAATCGGCCAATCGGGAGGCACGTTTAAAAAAAAAATGCTCCCCAGGCAGGCCGCCTATATTGAATGCACCTCCGGGAGCCTAGGGAGGCCTGCAAGCCTGTCTAAGGCTAGACGGTAGCCTTAGGTGAACCTGGGGGGCCCTATGCGTCTCCCTAGTAGAGCAGGAGACGCTTACAATGTAGGCTAGCAAAATGCTGGCCTACATGGTAAGTAGACACAGCTGCTATACTTAATCGTGGCAAGGGATCTTCCTGCAGCGATTAGTATAGCGGCCGTGGCTACGGCCGCCAGTCTCCTCTCTCTCCCCCCCCCAACGATTGCGTCAGGAGGATGCCCAACTCATCCTGTCCACAGAACCCACAATTGCTAGCAGGAAGGTGCTCAACCCTTCCTGCCGGTAGGCCCCGCCCCCAAGAAGATCGCCAGCAGGAGGGTACCCAACCCCTCCTGCCGGACCCCCCGACTCCCCCATCAAAACATCCCAACTCCCCACCTCCCTGGACCCCCCCCAACAGAAACCCCCCTTGGCTTACCATCAAGTTGGCTGGATGGGTCCTCACACCATCCGGCTAGCAGGCCTACCTCTGTCCAAATGAGGCGGGCCCACCCCTCCCCTGCCAACCCACAGGATCCCAGGGCTGAATTGGCCCAGGCACCCAAAGCCCCTCCCACCATAGGAGAGAATCACGTCCAGCATTTGGATGCTAAGTTCCAATTAATGCTTGTCGAAGTAATTAATTGAACTTATTATCCACTTTATTTGGACACCTAAGTTGATGAATGTCCACGTTATGGATGCCTTTACAGAATCTAGCCCAAAAGATCATCCATTAAGTTTTAGGAAATACTCTTCCATGTATTAATATCCTTGCTACTAGATTTTGAGAATTACAATTTTTTTCTCTTTCAGGGAGAGATAATCAAACACTAGAAGTTTGCACGTCTGCACCATAAATCATACAAAGAGGTTTAAAAATGGAATCCCTACTTCTTTGGCCTTGGCCTTACCTCTTATTAGTTGATTCATACAGAAGGTACTTTTTCCTGCAAAAGAGGAGAACATTTCTCAGGCTTCTGATTTAATATTGGAAATAACTGTTGAGAATTACACTTCTGGTGCAGAAATTCATCACAAACGGTATTACGAGGGGCTGCTGACAAGTTCTCAGCCCAACCAACAAAGTTGGGGCAGTCTCTGTCAAGGGCTATACACTTAAGTCCAGTGATTTCCTACTTTTTTCGTTCCATTGGAAAAATATGGACTATCTGTATAGTCCTTGACAGAGACTGCCCCAACTTTGTTGATTGGGCTGAGAACTTGTCAGCGGCCCCTCATAAGAAGCAGCAAAATGTGGTTTTAGTATGCCCTTATGCAGGTCTTTCCCATGCAATAAGGCCATTTTAACCACAGTTGTAAGATAGTCCACTTTTTTTGTGTGTGTGTTAATTGCCACGCATTAATATTACTATTAGTGTGCAAAGGAATATGCCCAATTAAGGTTTACAACCTCAGGATTGTCAGAGGTGAAATTTCCAAAGCAGTGTCAACAAAAATATAAATTTACCATAGCTCTTCATTGGCCCAACGTTTTACAATAGTTTGAAAACTCTTCATTTAGTTAGTACTTATCTTAATAGATTAAGCTGATGAATTTGCCTTTGATAGTGATAAGCACTAACTACCCTCCCCCCTTTTACAAAGCTACGTTAGGCTTTTTTATCGCCGGCCATAGTGGTATTAGCTCTGATGCTCATAGGAATGCCCTAATAAGCATACATTCTTTGCTCTTGGTTAGAGTTCTCAGATTCTGGGCTCCTTTGGGAGGATTAGCAAATTAATAAATAAAAATGTCCCTCGATATGCCACATGTTAGCACCTAATGCAACTAATCCCCTCTTCTATTAAACTGCGTTAGCAGTTTGTAGTGCAGAGAGCAATGCTGAATGGCCCGCGGTGCTCCCGAAGCTCATAGGAACTCTATAAGCGGCGGGAGCAACGCGGGCCATTCAGCGCGGCTCACCATGCTAAAAACTGCTATTGCAGTTTCGTAGAAGAGGGGGCAAGTTAAAAGGGCCCCTAAATTAAGGTACCATAAGGCATGAGTCTGTAAATGGTGCCTAAGCGTTATTGACCTTTTTTTCAAGACACCTATCATTTTAGGCACCATTTAGGATAATGAAGCCATTGTGACATCACTGATGTGATTGGCTCTTAGGCACTGGTGGAATGAGGCATTATGACATCACAATATCTGCTCTGGATACCAGAGACTGTCATTCTTTAGTGTCTATCTCAACCTCAGTCCTTCTACACCAGCATTCTTATAGAATCTTATAGAATCTGGCCCACAATGTCTAATGAGCAAAGCAAACGAAGAAAGGAAATAAACTCGCCTCAGTTATCAACAATGAACAAACCAAGGCATGCAAGATGTCTTATAACAACCCACAGTCACATCTATTAGCATAAAACGTCCCAGTATGTTTACTTTGCTCGACACTAAGCAAAACTTTTGGCGTGTGTCGTTCCAAGAGACGCCAACATGTTTTGTTTTCCTACCAAAGTCTACCAACCTAATTCTATTTGCACGTCGGTATTTGTTTACACGTTTATCCCCTGAAGAAGGCATTCCAGATTGCCGAAACTGGGATACTCGTCGGGACGTTGACTTTGGTGCCCAGCAAAGTAAATATACTGGGACTTTTTACATCAATAAATGTGACTGTTGGTTGCTTCAAGACATCTCGCTTGCCTTGTTTTGTTTGTCGCAATGTCCAATGATCACATGCTCTCATTTCTTCCCGTGATTTGGGGGCTCAGCATATTTTTCCTTTCTAAAGGGCAGATTCAAAGACACGTAGAAGTTCAATAGACTCTCAATCTGCAATAATTAAGCAAAATTAAAGAAGGAACATATTCCCCCTTTAGGCAACAGCTCAAAAAAAAAATGGAAATCTATGCTAATTAATTTAGCAGTTAAAACAAATGAAATAATTAAGATATCCCTTTGCTCTGTCCTAGTGTTTATTTTTGTTGTTAGAGCAGAGAATTTTGGTTGCCATGTTAGACCACTTGTATATGCGGAAAATTAATGAATTTCTCCGTGACAACCTTTCAAGAAGTATCCCCTTGTCAGCACATCAGTGAAGAAGAAGTAGGTTTAAATGGTACAGACTCATGTTCTCTGCATAAGTCATTACACCCAGTGGCGTAGTAAGGGGGAGTGGGAGTCATCTTGGCGAGTGTGCAGGCACCTGTCCTCCTCTCCGTCCCCGCTCTTCCCGCCCCCTACTGCCATGCGTGTGCGCCGCTTCCCTTCCCCCGTGCCTCTGCAACGTTCCTGGAGTAAGCAGCAATCCCCAACCTGCTGTTACGCCAGCATCGGCTCTTCCTACGACGTCACTTCCTGGACCCGTGCTTGGGAAGTGATATCAGAAGAACAGCCGATGCTGGCACGACAGCGGCTTGGGGGTCTCTGCTTACACCAGGAACCTTGCAGAGCTACGCGAGAAGGGTCGTGGCGTGTGGGCGGCAGGGGTGGGGGTGGGGAAGGAGTGTGGGGAGGTGAGGGGGTGGGGAAGAGGGTGGGGAGGGGCACTGCCGCCCCAGGCTACGCCACTGATTACACCTCAGTTAAAGAATGGTTCGAGCTATTAAAGTTCTTCCTATTAACCATCCCTTGCCATTATGAACATATTGTAAATAAGCTGCAGACCTTTATTAAAATACCATGCATGTGTGACCTTACCTAATACAGTTGTACCTCGGAATCTGAACGCCCCAGAACTCGAACAACTTGGAATCTGAACTTTTTAAAAAATCTATTTTTGCCCTTGAATCTGAACGCTGCTTTGGAATCTGAACGTACGGGAACTGCAAGCGTTGGTCAGCCCAAAGCTTCCCCTCCGACGCAGCTTCCTGCTTCCGCCTGGGAGGGAAGCTTTGCGCTGAGCAACGCTTGCAGTTTTCGTTGCCGATCTTGTTGCCTATGCCGGCGGGGGCCCGATCTTGCTGTCTCCGCCTGGAAGGTGCCCAATCTTGCTGTCTATGCCGGTGGGGTGCCCGATCTTGCTGAGTTTGTGGGATCAAGGAATTGATTAATCCAGTTTCTATTATTTTCAATGGGAAAAATTGTTTTGGAATTCAAACGAGGTTCTGGAACGGATTAAGTTCGGATTCCAAGGCACCACTGTACAAGTAAACCTCTTTAAACTGGAAGAATGGTCCAGAAATTGGCAACTAAGATTTAATGCTAAAAAATTGAGGGTCATGCACTTGGGCTCCAAAAACCCAAGGGGGCAGTACCATATAAGAGAAGTATTTCTGTGCTTGAAAGGAGAGCGAGACTTGGGGCTGATCATTTTTGATGAGCTTAAGGTGGTCAGACAGATAGAAAAGGGCAATAAATATGATGAAATATGGCAAGAAGTGTGGACTAGAACATTTAAGTTGATTAGATCGACCTCCATCCTTCCGGCGATATATTTCTTTTTGCATCGGGCTTACTGGACTCCGCAGAAAATTGCTAAATTTTCACCCAAAGCCTCTAATCCAGTGGTCTCCAACCCTATCCTGGAGGACCACCAGGCCAGTCGGGTTTTTGGGATAGCCCTAATGAATATGCATGAGGCAGATTTGCATGCCTGTCACCTCCATTATATGCAAATCTCTCTCGTGCATATTCATTAGGGCTATCCCAAAAACCCGACTGGCCTGGTGGTCCTCCATGACAGGGTTGGAGACCAATGCTCTAATCTATGTTGGTCCTGTGAGAAATCAGTAGGTACATTTCCCCATATGATTTATCGCTTTGCGGAAGTTTCACCCCCAACATTTCGCCCCTAGCAATTCGCCCCTCACATTTCGCCCTCCACATTTCGCCCCCAGGTATGTTTTGCCCCCGGAAGTTTCGCCCCCACACATTTCACCCCCTGGATGTTTCGCCCCCACACATTTTGGCCCCGGATGTTTCGTCCCCATCGCGTTGGATTATGTGTACTACATCAATAATATGTCTCAAAATGATGAATGATTAAGATTAAAATGATGAAAAAATAAAATAAAAAAAGGTAAAATGATTAAGTAGGTATTTTTTACCTGATTTTTGTCAGAGAAGTCACTGGTCCGCCGGGACCAAACCGGATTTTTCAGAATTTGAGAGGACCAAAATACATAATTTACTTTTTTTGCTTTATTTTATCATGTTAAAATTGTGATTTGTTTCAAAAATCGAAAATTTGGGGGAGATGTCTCCTTTATCCCCAGAGCGAAGTCATTGATTTCTGTGAAGGAAAAAGATCTCAGAATTGCCACTCCTGCGGATTATAGTGTTATAGCCCACATAAGGAATTGTGGCGTGGTTATCTTTCATCGATCAAAAAACCTTCATGATGATTGTGTGACTTAATTCATCATCAATCTTAATTTTTCACTATTCATTATAAATTTAATAAAATGGTCAAAAATTTTTATCCTATCTTTAGTGTATACTTTTATCAAAATTTATCTTATAATTTTTTCTTTTTATCATTTTTTCTTTATCAAAAAACTGTGCAAATTTGCAAGTGCAAAACGGCAACTACCCAACAGTAATTTTAACTGTGCAAATAAGCAATATTTTAACTGTGCAAATTAGCAAAGCACAGAAATAGCAGCAAAACTAGTGCAAATAAGCAAAATGCAGCAAAGACATATCAATAAGCAAAAAAAAAATGCACTTATCTCGTGTTTTAGTCACACAAGATATATTGCTTAGTTCCCATAAGCTGTATCCGACGGGAACCCGTTTCGCCGCAAACATGCGGCTTCTTCAGGGTTTTAATTTTACGGGTTAACCCTTTCAGGACCATAAGGATCGTAGGCCAATTTTTGTGGTTTTGATGACATTTTTATGGTAAAAAGGGCTTGCAGATGCCAAAAAATTGATTTTTTTTGTGAAATATCATTATTTTTATTTAAAAAATCACACTTCTGGCTTATGGACAGTGTGGCAAGTGAATCTTCTCGTCAATCTGGCAACGACGCTAATGAATGAATGTCGGAACCAGTTTGTTTACATAAAGGCAGTATCATATGGAATCCGTACATATCAAATTTAGAACTGTAGACTATCCCAATCAAAATTTATAGGATTTTAAAGTTATGGGACAAATATGTCCCTTGGTCCTGAAAGGGCTACAGCATTTGTCGTTTAGGTTGTTGTTACCTTTTTCCTTCATGTTGACTTTAATATGCAGGTCATCTATATAGATGGCTTTTTGCTTTTTTTGATTAACCTCTTTGGTGAATCTATTTGTTCTACTGCAGCCAGTCTCACATCAGCTAACAGACGATCATTAAAATTAAAAACTCTAGTGACTTGGGTTATAATATTGTATCTGCTCTTGTGCATAGCTAGATATCATCAGCTAACACAAATGTCGAACGTGCACATTTTAACGACGTGCACAATATGGCTCAGCTAGATATTAAACAAGAGTAGGGAACATAAGAATTGCCGCTGCTGGGTATAGACCCGTGGCCCATCGTGCCCAGCAGTCCGCTCGTGCCCCGCAGAGTAATTCACTGGGACGGGAGGAGTGCAGCCAATTCCAAGTAATCTTGGTGACTCCAATTACCACCAGGCAGCCACAGCAGCAATTTATGGTCAATGGCATTGAAACGTGCAGACAAGTGCTCGTGTGCAAGAAGCGAATTGTGGCCTCTGTCTGCAGGCCTGCAAGTGGAACCGTTTCATTACATGGTCCCTGCAAAAGCCTGGCTCGGAAGTCATGCATCACTCCTGTTTCCTGAAAGAACTTCAGCAATTAGGCAAATTTAATTTTTTTTCAAACAATGTTCCCCAAAAGGGTAAACTTGTAAACGGCCAATAATGTTAAAAGACAGTAGAATCAAATCCTAACTTTTTTTAATTGCTGGTTTGACAGCAGAGTTTAAGATCATTTGGATCAACAGTTGTACCCAGTCATCTTCCAATGGTATGACTTCCAGAAATGAACTCAGGGTGGGTGAGATTTTACTAGTGAGATTTTACTAGAGGAAGTTCTGGTCGATTGGCTGACATCGGGAAGAAGGCTTCTGGGTGTGAAGAAGCAGCGGCTGTGGCGGACCGGGGGGGGGGGGGCAGTTGAATCGGCGCTGGAGGGAGGGAGGTAGGCTTTAGCGCGGCAGGGAGGGGAAGCGATCGCCGGTCCGTTGACCCTGCGCACAGCTTCGGGATGCTGTCCCTGAAAACAGGACATTTCGGCGTCCTGAAGCGGTGGGTAGGGACAACGGAATGGTCGGTCCAATAACAGGACGGTCCCGTTGAAAATGGGACGTACGGTCACCTTAGGCATATTTATAGACTTTCCAGTTGCTTTATTAGACTGATAAGCTACTCTATGACCAGATAACATGGTTATCTTTAGAGTTCTTTCATGCTAAAGAGGTTCACGTCTGGCTCTTAAGTGTGTGGTTTATAGGATTTTTTTTGCATCCTGAAGGCATTGATTCTACAGTATATGGCAGTGTTTCTCCAACTATGTGCCACAACACGGTGCTGTGCCCTGAAGAGATTCTGGGTGTACCATAAGAGGTTCCAGAATTTTACTGTATTTTTAAAAATTCCCTTCATAAGTATACTCTAGAATAGATGGCATGTACTTATACGTCGAACACGCAAGAGTCTGTCAATGGTATGAGTATGTGTAAGGATACAACCGTCCAGACAAGCATCATTCTTTGATATGATTGGTTCTTGAAAACTAATGGCAAGTCATTTTAGTTATATTTGTTATGACGTAGTTATTCTAACTTGAGCAACAAAGCAATCGAGGCTTTGTTACTGTTTAGATCTTCTTATCTTATATTTTTTTTTACTTGATGTGATTTTAATAATTTATTTATTTAATTTATTTTTCAATTTTCTATACCGTTCTCCCAGGGGAGCTCAGAATGGTTTACATGAATTCATTCAGGTACTCAAGCATTTTTCCCTGTCTGTCCCTGCAGGCTCACAATTTTATCTAATGTACCTGGAGCAATGGGGGATTAGGTGACTTGCCCAGGGTCACAAGGAGCAGCATGGGTTTGAACCCACAACCCCAAGATGCTGAAGCTGTAGCTTTAACCACTGTGCCACATTGTCCCATTATGATTTTATTAGCTTATATTATGTGCTTCATATTATTTTTATTATTGTTTTAACTTGTCACGGCTCAATAGATCCTTGACAAAGGCCTTGATGCCGAAACACTGTCAGTGTCAAGTCTTCGAGTCCTTGCAGTGCTACTATCAATAAAGTGAACTTTGAACTTTACACCTGTGGTTGAATTATTGACATCTCATCCTCACGACTCCTTTGTTGCACCCAGACATGGCAACAGAGTAGTGGGGCACCTTAAAGGGCACTGCTGTGAACTTCACAAAAAGGGTGCTACAACTCCCTTGCAGGTCATGGTGAGCCCTCCCATAACACCCCCAAAACCTACATGGGGATAGAGGGGTACAGATAAGAGTAGAGGTAAGGTTATAGGGATAGGATTAGAGGAAATTTATAAAATTAGTCAGAGACCACTGTTCAGGCAGTGGGCCTGATGGGCCGCCGCGGGAGTGGACCGCTGGGCGAGATGGACCTCTGGTCTGCCCCAGCGGAGGCAACTTCTTATGTTCTTACTATACCCACCTGTCTACCACCCCAATAGCCCTTATGGCTGCAGGTGACACCTATATGGTAGTACAGTAGGGTTTTGGGGGGTGCACATGTTCCACCATGATTGCAGTGGTTAGAGTGGCTTATGGGCCTGGGTCCTCCTCTCTATGGTTCACTAACCCACCCACTCCCACCCCCTACTACTTATGCCACCTCTGTGCAGCTCTACTAGGCTTTCCTATGCCAGATGCTGATGTTCTGGAGGCAGGTACGTACATTTTTATTTCAGTTTTTATGCTGGGGGAGTGTGTAGGAGTCTATTATCTAGTCACTTTGGATATCTTCTTGGCACTTATACCTGTTTTTAGATCGCCTAAGTCACGGCATATAAGTTCCATCTAGGCATTTTCATCAAACTTTCAATTATCGCTGCAGGATGACTAAGTTTGGTTGGCCTACATCCTGCCCACCTCCCGCCCTAACCACTCCTCGAAAAACACCCCTTTTCGTTCTGGACGCACAGCGGCAGTCAAGAGGCCTAAGATGCCTCTAGATATGTCTAAAAACCCATTTCAATTATCGGCACTTGAATGACCTGTCTTTTAGGTTGTCCAAGTGCCGATTTAGGCAGGCTTTTAGACATAATTTTTGAATATGAATCTCATATAGTTTAACCTTAAAGTCTATTTTCAGAACTTTTGACCAACTTTCTCATTTAACAAATCCTCTTTAATTGTAATATCTTTTTCTGTTCCTACTCTGTTACAGCACTTTCCTTAGTCCTATACCATTGCTATTAATAACGATATATATATAGAGAGAGTTATATATATATATATATATATATATTTTTTTTTTTTTTTTTTTTTGTAATCATGATATTAAAAGGAATTGGTCCTGGTGTCAAGCCCTGAAATAATGTTCTGGCCTCTGTACATCAAGCACAGTGGGCTCCACTGACATCAACTTTCTGTGTCCTCACATTCAGCTCCTGTAAATTGCAAACCTCCCCACACAAAAATCTTATACACATGCAAGTAGGGAAAATCTTTCGTACCAGTTTACATCCCTGGTTGACCATTCTGATCTCCCCATTAAGCCAATTATTTTGTGGGTGGCAAGGGAGAAGATCTTTACATCCCAGAAATGCAGTCAGAGACCTATAAAATATGGTAGAAAGATACAGAAATATTTTCCATTGTATTGGGAGCCACAGGCTTAATTAAAAAGAATTTTCAAGCACACCTGGCCTTGCCTATGCATGTTATATCTCAGTGGTTCTTAACCGAACCCTTCTTTATTGGAAAAATAAAATATGATTTTTACAAATTCAAAACATAGGTATACAGTGATCAAGAAGATGATTGAACGTGACCGAAGCGCTATATGAGTCGGAGGTGTGTTTTGACCTCCGCCGAACCCGCGAGACTGACTCACCGAACCCCTGGGGTTCGGTCGAACCCAGGTTAAAAACCACTGTTATATCTTATAAGGATGGCCCTGAATTGAATGGGTAGAAATTCCATGTATAAAAGGGAAAAGGATAGTGATAGGAGTGTTTTATTGTCCGCCTGACAAGGATGAATGGACAGATGCTGAAAAGTTATCAGAAATTTGGGAGGCTAACAAACTAGGTAACACAATAATAATGAGTGATTTCAGCTATTCCAATACTGACTGGGTAAATGTAACATCAGGGCAAGCTAGGGAGATACAATTCTTTGATGAAATCAAGGACTGCTTTATGAAGCAATTCTAGACCAAGTTCTTAGTACAGCACCATGAAATTGGTGTGGGAGGTAATGATGCTGGGGATCGCTTGATAACGGTGATCATAATATGATCAGATTTCATATAATTACTGGAATAGGTTCACACAGGAAATCCAATACAACAGCATTTAATTTTAAAAAACAAGACTATGATAACATGATGAGAATGGTAAAAAACAAAAACAACTTTAGAGGAGCAGCTACAAAGGTCAAAAATTCACATCAGGTGTGGATGTTATTCAAACATACCACCCTGCAAGCCCAGACTAGATATATTGCATTTATTAAAAAAAGAAAGAATGAAGACCAAATGGCAGCTGGTATGGTTAATGAGCGAGGTGAAGGAAGCTATTAGATTTAAAAGAGAATCCTTCAGATACCTCATGAGAGACTTCTGAGGAAATTAGAAAGTCATGGGATGTCCTATTATGGATTAAGAACTGGTTGAAAGACAGAAAACAGAGAGTGGTCAATATTCTCACTGGAGAAGGATAAATAATGGGGTTCCCAAGAGGTCTGTGCTGGGATGGCTGCTTTTTCACAAATTTATCAGTGCTGTACAGATGGGAATAACTAGTGAGATAATTAAATTTGCTGATGACACAAAGCTGATCAGAGTTTTTAAATCGCAAGAGGATTGTGAAAAATTGCAAGAGGACCTTGTGAGACTGGAAGACTGGGCATCAGAATGGCAGATGACGTTTAATAGGAGCAAATGCAAATCGATGCATGTGGGAAACTATAGCTATCAGATGCAATGTGAGGTAAATGCTCCGACGCTCATAGAATTTACCTTGCTAGCCAGTGCTAAAATCCTCTAGTGCCGTTGAGTAAAACCCAGCGTTAATTTGTCTCTTCAAGAATCCAGACCCAAGTCTCAGCCTGCCTGTCCGACATCACTGCCTGAAGGTCCCACTGCCACATAAAAGTGATCATGGCCAAGATTGAGCTACTTATCCTTCTGCCTAAACCTACCTCTCCTTTCCCCCTACTCTTTATCTCAGTGGCTGACACTTTATAATCTAGATTAGGGATCTCAAAGTCCCTCCTTGAGGGCCGCAATCCAGTCGGGTTTTCAGGATTTCCCCAATGAATATGTATGAGATCTATTTGTATACCATGAAAGCAGCGCAAGCCCATAGATCTCATGCATATTCATTGGGGAAATCCTGAAAACCCGACTGGATTGTGGCCCTCGAGGAGGGACTTTCACACCCCAATCTAAGGCATAACATGCACGCTGTTTTCCCATAAACACGCTTAATGTTTTAAACCTCGATTTAACTGGCAAAATGTGATCGGATCTCGACACTGCTGCTATTTCTCAATGTGATATCTTTGGTGACATTTTGGTAAGAGCATATCCATGGTTCACACAAAATAGGATCTCAAAGTCCCTCCTCGAGGGCCGCAATCCAGTCGGGTTCTCAGGATTTCCCCAATCCTGAATTGAAAGCAGTGCATGCACATAGATCTCATGCATATGCATTGGGGAAATCCTGAAAACCTGACTGGATTGCGGCCCTCAAGGAGGGATTTTGAGATCCCTGATCTAGATGTACCAAATACCAGGTCTAAATAACAAATCAGAGTTGGATGACCATATTTTGGCCCCTTCCTAGTCTCACCTAAAACACACCAAGACCTTCCACCTCCTTGCCCTATGAACTTACTGCCGTTTTAGACACCCATATCCTGGAATCGGAATTTGGACGTCTCTGCAGTATGGATGTTTAAATGCTGTTTTTCAGAAATTCCAAAACATGAATAGGGCTTTTAAACTAAAGGACTAAGTAGTCATACTTATTTGATTTTTTACCCTAAACAGCTGGAAAAAAAATGTGGAAGTTAAGGAGAGGTGTGCAGGGTGACCCTGGAAGTATTAAAGAAGCAAAATCTTATACTGGCCAGCTCTACTGTGCAACTTTCAATCAGTTCCATTGTTGCCTCTTTCCTTAACAGAATTCTGCTTATTGGCTTTTTTTTTCCTTTTCTTGGTCCTTGTGGACTAATCTGAGTTTAAAAAAATTTTGACTTGCTTTGAGTGATTAATGGGTTTTATTGTATTTCCTTTAGATGGCTCTGTTTCCTGAAATTTGATTGCTTTTGATGGATGTAAATATGACTATTGGATAAAAATAAAATTCCTTTAGACTAGAGTCTGTACTTCCTTTGGCTCAAGCTTATTATTTACCACCAGCTACAAAGAAGGAAAAGAAAGAATCAAGCTTTATTTCTCCAATAACTGGATACTTTGGATTTAGCAAAGGGCCCCTTTTACATAAGAACATAAGAATAGCCTTACTGGGCCAGACCAATGGTCCATCAAGCCCAGTAGCCCGTTCTCACGGTGGCCAATCCAGGACACTAGTACCTGGCCAAAACCCAAAGAATAGCAAGATTCCGGAACCCCAATCAGAGCAACATTCCAGAGAAATTGTGATGTCATAATGCCTCATTCCATAGGGCTTCAGAGCCAACCTCATCAATGACATTACAATGGCTTAATTGTCCTATACTTGGCTCACGTAAGAACATAAGAATAGCCATACTGGGCCAGATCAATGGTCCATCAAGCCCAATAGCCCGTTCTCCCAGTGGCCAATCGAGGTCCCTAATACCTGGCCAAAACCCAAGGAGTAACAACATTCCATGCTACTGATCCAGGGCAAGCAGCGGCCTCCCCTATGTCCCTCTCAATAACAGACTATGAATAAATAGTGTGAAAAGTTTCAGCCTCTGATAACCAGAGCTAGTACTGTGACATCATAATTCCACCAATAAGAGCCAATCTCATCAGTGATGTCACAATGGCTTCATTGTCCTACACTTTTACTACAATTTGATTTCTAGAGTAGTGCAGTGTAGAGAATAATAACATGGAGACAAATTTTGCCCCGTCCCCACAGGAACTTAATTACCCCACCCCATCCCTGCGAGTTTTGTCGCTGCTCCAGTCCCATTCCTGTAAGCTTTGGCTTAACCACTCAAGCCTCGAACACTTATGATTTTAAAGCGTTTGAGGCTTGTGCAGATGAGGACAGAGCTTGCAGGAATGGGGCAGGGACAGGAAAATGAGCTCCCACGGGGACGGGGAAAAATTTGTTCCCGTGTCATTCTCTATGTGTTAATACTCCAGATTTTGGACTTCTATACAGAATAAACTGGATTTAAAGAATGATGTCTGAGAACTGTTCAGCATGAGGCAGAAGTATTAAAAAAAAAAAAACAACACTGAATTTATGGGAGCCAGATTGTTGAAGCTTTCCATGATCTTTCCCACAATTCCTCCTCCTACTCAGCCCGATCTCCAGCTCCAAAAACTCCTACAAGCGTTTCCTGAGTTTTCTCCACTCTGCACTCAACTTCAGCCTTAAGGACTTTATACACAGAAGACGCCTTCTGTTCTGCCTTTCAGCACTAGGGGCTTGGCAGTCGTATCTTATGCTCCATTCTGCCGTGATGGATCTGGTGCAACTTTCTGCGAGTCCAGCTCTAATGCTCCAATAATTGAAAGCTTTCGAACAAGTTAAGTCTGAGAAACCAGTTTTAAAAGTAGCATCAAATTCATAGTTTATAATTAAGTATCTTTGGTTTCATCAAAAAAATTTAAAGAAATAATATATGCCAGATTAACACAGACCTAAACA
This sequence comes from Geotrypetes seraphini, assembly GCF_902459505.1. Taxonomy (NCBI): domain Eukaryota; kingdom Metazoa; phylum Chordata; class Amphibia; order Gymnophiona; family Dermophiidae; genus Geotrypetes; species Geotrypetes seraphini. Next base: position 157,274,700 of record NC_047084.1, on the reverse strand, counting down.
GTAGTAAAACTGAGTCAGAACTAACTGGGACAGTTTCTTCACAGCTGCATGTACAAGTTGAATTGACCATAGAATTTACTTAACAGATCAACCGCATTAGAGAATGGCACGGGGACAAATTTTTCCCCATCCCATCCTGACGAGTTCTTTTCCTGTCCCTGCCCCATTCCTGCAAGCTCTTTCCTCATCTGCACAAGCCTCAAACACTTTAAAATCATAAGTAGCAACATTCTAGAGCTCAGAATGTGATGTCATAATGCCTCATTCCACCAATGCCTAAGCTCCGTCCTCATCTGCACAAGCCTCAAACACTTTAAAATCATAAGTAGCAACATTCTAGAGCTCAGATTGTGATGTCATAATGCCTCATTCCATCAATGCCTAAGCTCCGTCCTCATCTGCACAAGCCCCAAACACTTTAAAATCATAAGTAGCAACATTCTAGAGCTCAGATTGTGATGTCATAATGCCTCATTCCACCAATGCCTAAGCTCCGTCCTCATCTGCACAAGCCTCAAACACTTTAAAATCATAAGTAGCAACATTCCAGAGCTCAGATTGTGATGTCATAATGCCTCATTCCACCAATGCCTAAGCTCCGTCCTCATCTGCACAAGCCCCAAACACTTTAAAATCATAAGTAGCAACATTCCAGAGCTCAGATTGTGATGTCATAATGCCTCATTCCACCAATGCCTAAGCTCCGTCCTCATCTGCACAAGCCTCAAACACTTTAAAATCATAAGTAGCAACATTCCAGAGCTCAGATTGTGATGTCATAATGCCTCATTCCACCAATGCCTAAGCTCCGTCCTCATCTGCACAAGCCTCAAACACTTTAAAATCATAAGTAGCAACATTCTAGAGCTCAAATTGTGATGTCATAATGCCTCATTCCATCAATGCCTAAGCTCCGTCCTCATCTGCACAAGCCCCAAACACTTTAAAATCATAAGTAGCAACATTCTAGAGCTCAGATTGTGATGTCATAATGCCTCATTCCACCAATGCCTAAGCTCCGTCCTCATCTGCACAAGCCTCAAACACTTTAAAATCATAAGTAGCAACATTCCAGAGCTCAGATTGTGATGTCATAATGCCTCATTCCACCAATGCCTAAGCTCCGTCCTCATCTGCACAAGCCCCAAACACTTTAAAATCATAAGTAGCAACATTCCAGAGCTCAGATTGTGATGTCATAATGCCTCATTCCACCAATGCCTAAGCTCCGTCCTCATCTGCACAAGCCTCAAACACTTTAAAATCATAAGTAGCAACATTCCAGAGCTCAGATTGTGATGTCATAATGCTTCATTCCACCAATGCCTAAGCTCCGTCCTCATCTGCAGAAGCCTCAAACACTTTAAAATCATAAGTAGCAACATTCTAGAGCTCAGATTGTGATGTCATAATGCTTCATTCCACCAATGCCTAAGCTCCGTCCTCATCTGCACAAGCCCCAAACACTTTAAAATCATAAGTAGCAACATTCCAGAGCTCAGATTGTGATGTCATAATGCCTCATTCCACCAATGCCTAAGCTCCGTCCTCATCTGCAGAAGCCTCAAACACTTTAAAATCATAAGTAGCAACATTCTAGAGTTTAGAATGTGATGTCATAATGCCTCATTCCACCAATGCCTAAGGTCCGTCCTCATCTGCACAAGCCCCAAACACTTTAAAATCATAAGTGTTCGAGGCTTGTGCAGTTAAGGCAGAGCTTACAGGAATGGGACAGGTAATAATAATAATAATAACAGTTTATATACCGCAATACCGTTAAGTTCTAAGGTACAGCGACAAAACTCACGGGGACGGGTCAAGGAAATTGAGTTCCTGTGGGGACGGGGAAAAATTTGTCCCCGTGTCATTCTCTACACTGCACCACTCTAGAAATCAAAATGTAGTAAAAGCAAGCCAAGTGTAGGACAATGAAGCCATTGTGACATCACTGATGAGGTTGGCTCTTATTGGTGGAATGAGGCGTTATGATGTCACAATGCCAGCTCTGGTTATCAGAGGCTGAAACTTTTCACACTATTTATTCCATTTTTTATACTGTTCTCCCATGTAGAGAACGACATGATGACAAAACTTTCCCCATCCCCGCCGGAATTCATTTTTCCGTCCCGTCCCCACGAGTTCTTTTCCTGTCCCTGCCCCAATCCTGCAAGCTCTGGGGCAGGGACAGGGACAGGGGCGGCGACAAAACTCGTTGGAAGGGATGGGGAAATTGAGTTTGTGCAGGGATGGGAAAAACATTTGTCCCCGTGTCATTTTCCAAACCATATCCTTGAAAAGCAGACCTGACAGAGTAAAGGACACACACTTAAAACATAATTCAGCACTGCACCAACAATGATGAACTGAATACAGCACACAGCTGAAAATTTGTGAGATAAGTACAGCGTTTATTCTACACTTGTCGTCAAGATAGCTGTGAATGTGATTTTGTTTTTCAGCTAATTTTTGTACACAGGATGATATACTTAAATTGATTCTACAAAGACTGTAATCTACATTTATCATTTGCACTAACATAGTAACATAGTAACATAGTAGATGACGGCAGATAAAGACCCGAATGGTCCATCCAGTCTGCCCAACCTGATTCAATTTAAATTTTTTTTTTTTTTCTTCTTAGCTATTTCTGGGCGAGAATCCAAAGCTCTACCCGGTACTGTGCTTGGGTTCCAACTGCCGAAATCTCTGTTAAGACTTACTCCAGCCCATCTACACCCTCCCAGCCATTGAAGCCCTCTCCAGCCCATTCTCCCCCAAACGGCCATATACAGACCGTGCAAATCTGCCCAGTACTAGCCTTAGTTCAATTTTTAATATTATTTTCTGATTCTAGATCCTCTGTGTTCATCCCACGCTTCTTTGAACTCAGTCACAGTTTTACTCTCCACCACCTCTCTCGGGAGCGCATTCCAGGCATCCACCACCCTCTCCGTAAAGTAGAATTTCCTAACATTGCCCCTGAATCTACCACCCCTCAACCTCAAATTATGTCCTCTGGTTTTACCATTTTCCTTTCTCTGGAAAATATTTTGTTCTACGTTAATACCCTTTAAGTACCCACTAAGGAAGATCACTGTTTAGTTTTAATATGTCACTCACATATAAGAGAGGTCCTGGGATGTTTCACATGTTTATACACTTCCCCCTCCATATTCGCGAATTCCGTATCTACGGATTTGTGAATATTCGCGGTTTCAAATTAAAAAATTTATTTTCATTTTTGGGGTTATTTTAAGCCCTGCAAGCCCCCCCTTTAAGCCTTACCTGGTGGTCTAGCGGGTTTTCGGGGCAGGAGTGATCTTCCCACGCTCCTGCCCCGTGCAGATTGCTCACAGGAAATGGCTGCTTTGATTCCTGAAATTTTCTGTCTGGCGTTTTGGTTATTGCAGTATATAATAATAATCATTTATATTGAACAGCAATTGACTGATTTCAGATTACAGATAGGCTGATGAATGCCCCCGACGCAGTCCTTGGTGAAGCTAATCATATGCTAATCATAAACTACATTAACCCCCACCTCCCCCTTTTACAAAATCGTAGCGCAGTTTTCAGCGCCGGCCGTGGCAGTAACAGCTATCAGAGCTATGAGTGTCGAACCTATTGCTGCCGTGGCTGGAGTTGAAAACCGTGGTTCGGTTTTGTAAAGTCGAAGGGGGAGGGAGGGTTAATGTAGTTTATGATTTTCATATGATTAGTTTCACCAAGGACTGTGTCAGGGGCATAATAAAATGCCAATTTGTCCTAAAGTCCAATTTTGATCAACTAGTAAGATCGGCGTCACAATTGCCCATGATGAAACACCACCATGTCAGGGAAGAGTGTGGCACAGTGGTTAAAGGTTATGGGTTATGGGTTCAAACCCACACTGCTCCTTGTAACCCTGGGCAAGTTACTTAATTTCCCCCCTCTCCCCCCCCCCCCCTTGCCCCAGGTATATCAGATGGACAGGCAAGGAAAAATGCTTGAGTACCTGAGTAAATTCACATAAACTATTCTGAGCTCCCCTGGGAGAATTGTATAGAAAATTGAATAAATAAATAGTGTGAAAACTTTCAGCCTCTGATAATCAGAGCTGGTATTATGACATCATAATGCCTCATTCCACCAATGCCTAAGAGCCAACCTCATCAGCGATGTCACAATGGCATGATTGTCCTTTACTTGGCTTTCTTTTAGTATATTTTGATTTCTAGAGTGGTGCAGTGGTTAAAGCTACAGCCTCTGCACCCTGAGGTTATGGGTTCAAACTCACACTGCTCCTTGTGACCCTGGGCAAGTCACTTAATCCCCCATTGCCCTAGGACATCAGATGGACAGGCAAGGAAAAATGCTTGAGTACCTGAATAAATTCACATAAACTATTTTGAACTCCCCTGGGAGAATTGTATAGAAAATTGAATAAATAAATAGTGTGAAAACTTTCAGCCTCTGATAATCAGAGCTGGTATTATGACATCATAATGCCTCATTCCACCAATGCCTAAGAGCCAACCTCATCAGCGATGTCACAATGGCATGATTGTCCTTTACTTGGCTTTCTTTTAGTATATTTTGATTTCTAGAGTGGTGCAGTGGTTAAAGCTACAGCCTCTGCACCCTGAGGTTATGGGTTCAAACTCACACTGCTCCTTGTGACCCTGGGCAAGTCACTTAATCCCCCATTGCCCTAGGACATCAGATGGACAGGCAAGGAAAAGTGCTTGAGTACCTGAATAAATTCACATAAACTATTCTGAGTTCCCATGGGAGAACGGCATAGAAAACTAAATAAAATCTGCTTTTAGAATCTAGCATGAGATAATTGAACAAAATGTTACCGTCTTATCGGCTTGCGCTTTTTACTGTTTCCACATTGGATCTTGCCTACCAATTATCTTGTTCTTTTCTCAGTTGTTTTCAGCTACAGTGCACTTTAGAGCAGTGTTCTTCAACCACCGGTTCGTAGATCAGTGCCGGTCCACAGAAATTTCCTGCCGGTCCAGGACCGGCACGTGCATCAGGCCAAAACAATGATCGATGGGGCGTTATCTTTGAGCCAGCTCCCTCTTCCTCACTGATTCAGTGCTCAAAGTCACGGGCAGTGGCTTCTATGCGCGTCCCGTGCCTGGACCGGAAGCCTTGGCTTCCAGATGAGGTGCGGGATGCGCAAGGATCTGCTGCCCACAGTGCGGAAGAGGAAGCCGGCCTGAAGATAACACCGGGGGCGGCATGAAATGGCCAGGCGGGAGCAGGCCAGAAGGTAAGGTATAGCATGGAGGGAGGAAGACAACAAAGGTAGGGGGGAATGATTTTATTTTAGAATTTAGTGATTGAATTATGTCAATTTTGAGAATTTACATCTGCTGCCAGTGTGCTTTGTGTAGTTTAATTTTGTGGTTAACCATTATGTGTTGTTAATAAGATTATATTGTGTGTATCTATGAAAAATGAATGGAAAAAATAGTTCACAATTAGTACTATTATGGAGGCGGGGTCTGGGGTGGAGATTGGGTAGAGATGGGTGGGTTCTGGACCACAACTTAGCCCAGTGTTCTTCAACCGCCGGTCCGCAAAATAATTCTTTTATTTCTGCTGGTCCATAGGTATAAAAAGGTTGAAGAACACTGCTTTAGAGGGTCCTTATGATTGGACAGTTAGCTGCCCAGTAAATCAAGGACTTGTGTAGTTGCATGGGTTTTGCAAAGTTTCCCTTATGCTCCCTGTGATACTGTGAGTGAGGGCTGGGTGAGCCTCATGAATACACAGCCAGACTGTAGGGATGGAGATCTGATAAGTTCTGATCCAGGGCATCAGAACACTTGCGGGGTCCGCACACAGGCAGTTCTGAATGCAGGCCAGGTTGGCACACCGACTTAGGCCCTGTGTGCGGATTTAGGCCTGTGTGTGGATCTGAGGCCCTGTTTCTCATTTCCTTTCCCTTCTTGCCATGCAGCCATTCTAAGTAAAGGAAAAATACTAGCATCTTGTCACAAGACTTTTGTCACATATTAACCTGACATACATTTACCCTTTTTCTCTTATCATGTTTAAGCATCCCTTATATGGGCATCAGACTTTGCCTACAGCTTAAGGCTAAGGAGCATGCATTATAACCTTTGGACTGTCACATGCTTATCTTATTTGAGCTGTCCTTATTTGGTAAGGACATCAGCTGACAGGCATTGCACAGGCATTGCATATGTCAAAGACTCAGGCCCTGTCCACATGTTAATCAGGCCCTTGTCTAAGTGCTGAGTTGGAGGATGATCACGAGGTAAAAGCACGAGGTAATCACAAGGTAAAAAGCATGTACCTATCTTTGTATCCCCCAATGTAAAACCATGTACCTTTCTACCCACCAATCATGAGATGTGTAAACGAGGGAGTTACTATGATGTCATTAGCCTAGAAGCATAATAAATAGGGACTCGGAGCTAGTACTTACTAGTGCCTCCTCCCGATTCTAAGATTGCATGTGTGTTTCTTTTGTGGCATTCCTACACCAGACACTGTTGCAAGAATAACACAAAAACACCTTATTACTTCAAAACCCCTGAGGCTCGTTACTGCACAGGATCAGGCCAAGAAAGAAAAGGAGACAGTCTCTTAATGCAGAGGGAGATGTCTGGAGGCAGGCTTCTGGCTGCCATGCCCCAAACATTATTTAAAATCTTTCTTTCTGGGGTTGCAAGGTCTGGCCCCAACCAAACCTCAAACAGGCTTCCAAGTGTTCAGTAGTAGGAAAATGGTTGGCTTATGTCATCCAAAACAGAGTAGCTAGAGGCATGTAGTCGAAGCATTCTGGCGATCACACCTTTCTTCCCTGGGCCTCTTTAAGCCAACTCTGGCCTCACCATCAGTACTTCCTGGCAGCTGCTTTCTTTGCTCCACCCCCTCTGATGTCACTTCCCCCTTAGAAGTGGCTATGCAAATTAAGGTGACCCTGACAGCAGGGAGAATGTATTAGAAATTTTTGTGATTTGGTTTAGCCAACATAAAATAAACACCTTTTTAGATATTTTGCATTAGCATCCTTTTATTAAATTACCCCCTTGTGTCTTACTTTCCAGCAAAATTCTATCCACAGGAAAACCAGGTGCAAATAATCATGCACTCTTTGGATCAGATTTTCTAAAGGGCGCCTATCTTGCCCCCCCCCCCCCCTTTTACAAAGCCATAGAGTGTTTTTTAGTGCTGGCCCTGGCAGTAACAGCTCCGACGCTCATTGCAATTTTATGAGCGTCGGAGCAGTTACCGCCACGGCCGGCACTAAAAACCGTGCTACGGTTTTGCAAAAGGGGGGCGTTAATTGGCAAAATCCCCTTAATAGCATCAAAATTCAGAAAAACAAATAATTGGGAGAAAGGCACCTACCTAATTCTATAAAAGGTAGGCACCTCTCAAATGGCGCTTAGCAATGCCTAATGCCTAAGTGAGCATTTTTAGGGTGGAATGTGACATGGGCGCAACTCTCCAAAAACTTAAGGCACCTGAAATGTAGACCTTTAATACCCTGTGCTACATTTCCGGCGCCTAAGTTTTTACATCGGGTGCCACTAGGCACGATTCTGTAAACAGTGCCTAAGCGCGATTGACATGTGTCTGGTGCCCTTTGTCTAGGCGCCAGCAGATGTAGGTGCCGTTTACATAATCCAGTCCAACACCGCCTCCATGACTCACTTTACCCCTCTCCTCAAGTCACTTCGTTGACTCCCTATCCGTTTACAAATACAGTTCAAAGTCCTCTTACTGACTTACAAATATATTCACTCTGTAGCTCCCCCCAATATCTCACTTCACAAATATCCCCCGATGCTCTCCCCCCCCTTCCCCATTGAACTCCTTTCATCAGGTAAGTCTGTATGTTCCTCCTCCACTGCCAACGCCAGACTCCATCCCTTCTTTCTCGCCGCGCCCTATGCCTGGAACAGGTTGCCTGAATCAATACGTCATGCTCCGTTTCTAGCAGTATTCAAATCTAAGCTAAAAGCCCACTTTTTTTTTTTTTAAATCTTTATTCATTTTAAAAACCTCACAATAAGTGTAACATAAGATACAATCATTTTATACTTTAACATCACTTAAAATATCATCAAATTCCAACTCGCATCAAATATCCCCTCTCCCTTATACCCAATAATTATTCATAAGCATAAGAAATCATAAAATATTCCCATCCCCCCACCCTACTGCTTTCAAGTTTTAACTCCCACTAACTGCTGTCAGATACCTAAACCCATTGTATCGTTTGTATGTAGAACGATTGCTACAATTTTGTTAAGAAAGAAAATAAGGCTGATTGATGGGTTTCTCCCCCCCCCCCCTATTTTATTACACGTAGGTTTAATAATGTGATATAAAATGTACTGTAAACTAAGACCAGTGTTTATTTGTAAGCCGCTTAGGATATAAGCAGATAATAAGTTTTTAAAAAAATAAATAAATAAATTTCCTCTACCAGAATCTCCCCAACCCTGAGATGTCCTGTCTTGCCTGTTCAAATTAGATTGTAAGCTCTTCTGAGCAGGGACCATCAATTGTATGTTAAATGTTCAGCTCTGCGTACGCCTTTCAGTGCTATAGAAATGATAAATAGTAGTCTTTTGTGCACATGCAGATGCTTTTGCTTTGAGAACTGGTGGAAAATGCAGGAGAAAACAGTATATAATTTTTTTTTCTCAATGGAGACAGTTTGAAAATCGCTCCAATAATTTTCCACTCTTATAGTACTCTATATACAGTATACTGCATATTTAAAAAAAATCTATTCATGCTAAGAAACCTTGTTAGAAAATTATGCTTTATATATAGATGAACTATATAAATTCATGATTGATAATAACAGTTATTGTTTTAATAATTGCAAAGTACATTTAAAGAGATTAGTTGTACACTTTTTTTGCTTCAATGTTACATGATTGGATAGCATCAAGGCTGCATGCAGATCTGCTAACCATTCATTCATTTGAAACATTCATACTTCAATCACCTTGATACAATACACGTTGTACTCACGTATTTGATTCGAACTTCTTTAAAGGAAGTTAGCAAACCTTGGACTAAATGATAAAAGGTTCATCAAATTAGTAGGAATGTTCGTGCATTTGGTATTTTATGTTAATTTTAGACCTTGACAAGAAAAGTTAAGAAAAACAAAATGAAATTAAAAATTCTGCAAATATGGGAAACTATACGGAGCAATACACTTTGTCATGCACACTCTTGCTAATCAGTTTGACCAATCTTTAATAGAAAACAATTTGCACTTCTCAATTATTTCTCTCCCTTCCAGTGCCTCTTTTTTGCTTCCAAATTCAACACCTGACCACATTCCCTATGATAACTTCTTCCTCCATTGCCAATATCTTCCAGGTCTTGTTTCAATACCCCCATTGCCCAGTTCAACTGCTGTCTCAATACCAGTCCATCAATAAAGGTACACAGTTGTCCCATTCTGCCTCCTACTCATTGATGACCAACTCCACCTTCATCCTCATCTTCTGCTATCAGGCCCATTTCTGCCTTCTAAACATTACCTACTGATATTTCCAGCCCTATTTCTTCTAAGGCATTTATTCATCACCTCTCATGTTTTTCTCTGATGCCACTCTTCCATACCCATCCTTCCTTCCATCTTTCCATCCTATTTATTCTTGATAATTCCAAATCTACCTTCTGCTCAGTGGCGTACCAAGGAGGGGGGAGGTCCACCCCGGGTGCATGGCTTGGGGGGGGTGCACAGCCAGCCAGGTCCGGGTCCTCCTGCCCACGCCGCTGCAATCTTATCTCCCACCGCCGACAAGAAGTCTTTCCGACGTCAATTCTGACATTGGAGAAGACATTCTGGGCCAGCCAGGCAGTGATTGGCTGGCCCGGAACATCCTCTCCGATGTCAGAATTGACGTTGGAAAGACCTCTTGTCGGCAGGGGGAGGTAAGATTGCAGTGGCGCGGACCAGGGAAAGGAAGGAGAGAGGCGCTTTTTTTTTCCGCAGCAGGGAGAGAGGGAGATAGGTAGGCAGGCAGGCAGGCTGGCTTTGGGGGTGGACAAAATCTGGAAGGTAGTGGGGGACATAAGGAGGCACTGGGGGCACTAAGGACACAGGAAGGAGGCACTGGGGGCACTATGGACACGGGAAGAAGGCACTAAGGACATGAGAACGAGGCACTGGGGCCACTAAGGACACAGGACGGAGGCACTGGGGGCACCATGGACACGGGAAGGAGGCGCTGGGGGCACCATGGACATGGGAAGGAGGCGCTGGGGGCACCATGGACACAGGGCGGAGGCACTGGGGGCACTATGGACACATAATGGAGGCATTGGAGGCACTATGGACACAGGATGGAGGCACTAAGGACATGAGAACGAGGCACTGGGGCCTCTAAGGACATAAGACGGAGGCACTGGGGGCACTAAGGACACAAGAAGGAGGCACTGGGGGCACTAAGGACATGGGAAGGAGGCACTAAGGACATGGGAAGGAAGGAGGGAGGGAATAGAAAGGGACATTTGTTGGGCCTGAGTGCAGAAAGAAAGAAATGAAAGAAAGGATACACAGTCAATTAATAGATGTCCCCTTTTGATGAAAAAAATAAATGGTCACTTTACCTCTGACTTACTTTCTCTGCAGCAGAGTCAGCAGCTGTGCTGAGATGCAGGAAGGTCTCGTGATGACTCATCTGCCAGCTCTGCTCTGGAAGAAGTAAGTTACGTCGGAGGGGGTGGACCTGGCAGACGCAGTTATTGCGAGACTTTGCCACAAGTACCTGCGTCTGCTGGGTCCACCCCCTCCGAAGTAACTTACTTCTTCCGGAGCAGAGCCAGCAGACGAGTCATTGCGGGACCTTCCAGCATGCGGCTGCTGAGTCCACTCCAGAGCAAGAACGTCGGAGTGGGGTGGACTGGCAGCCGGCAGCTACAGTCATCGTGGGACCTTGCTGCATGAAGGGAGAGAAAGGAGCAGGATTTCTGGAATGGAAGAGTGGTGGAGGGAAATAAAGGGGACAGGGTGGTATGGAAGAGTGGTGCTGATAGAATTGATGTACAGAGAAAGGGGAGAGACATAAGGGGGAAGGATATTGGAGGGGACAGATGCTGATTGAAGGGGACAGATGCTGATTGAAGGGGGGTGGATGGCGAGAGAAAGGCAGACATTGGATGGTAGTGGGGAGCCTATGCTGGATGGAAGTGCAGATAGGAGAGAAAAGGGAGCAAATGCAGGAAGGAAATGGGAGGAGAGAAAGAGGGGAGCAGACGCTGGATGGAAGTGGACAGAGAGAAGAGAAGGTACCAGATGGAAGGGTTGGAGAAAGAGGTTACATGATGGAAGGATAAATAAAAGAAGGGCACATGATGGGGAGGAAAGGATTGAGTTAGGGAAACACTGGAGGGGTGAGGGAAAGAGGTGGCAAGCTTTAGGTAGACAGTAAAAAAGGACATTGATGAGAGGGTAGTAAGAATGTAATCTAGACATGCAGAAAATAAATTGAAAAGGAAAATGAGGGAAAAAAGGGAAAGGAATTGCAGAGGAGAGGTGTGGGAGAGGGAAGGAGAGGAGAGAGATGCCAGACCAATGGGGTGAAAGGAGAGATGGAAGGGGGAGGCATGCAGTTTCTGGAAGGGGCATAGAAGGAGAGATGATGCCATATAGGGGAAGATAGACGGCAGACAGTGGATGGAAGGAAGAGAGTTACAAGAAGATGAGGAAAGCAGAAACCACAGAAGACAAAGGTAGAAAAAAAATTTCTATTTATTTATTGCTTTAGGAGACATGTGTCACTGTTTCTGTGGTACACTGTATGCAGAGTCCAGCTTCCTACTGGTTTAATTTAACCTTTGTCTATGTATTTCTATTTTATCCCCCCTTTTACAAAACTGTGGAGCGTTTTTTAGCGCCAGCTATGGTGGTAGCAGCTCTACCCTCTGATGCTCAGAATTCTATGAGCATCAGAGCTGTTACCACCGTGACTAAAATCCACACTACAGTTTTGTAAAAGAGGGAGGGATTAGTTTGTGATGACATATTCCATACTAGGTGAAGGTGTTTTCTGTGTTCTGTGTGTTCGAAAGACATGGTTTTCTGATAGGATTGACGGTGTAGGATTGATCTGTACTTGTCTGGCTTGTTTAGTTTTACAATGGGTGTATTGATGTTGTACTGCTCACTGCAGAATGTAAGATGCTGCCTTTTCCTAGGTACTCATGTGTGACATGTGGCTTGTTACTAAAAATCATGTTTTTCGTATAGATTGGGAGGGGGGTGTCAAAAAATGATGGGCCCCGGGTGTCACATATGCTAGGTACGCCACTGCTTCTGCTCTTCCTCCCTTCCCTCCTGATGCTGCCAAACACTCATTATCTTTTTCCATCACGTCTATGATGCCTAGGGAAAATGAAGGCAAAGACCATATGGCCTATCTAGTCTGCCTAACCATGCCATCTACCACCCCTTCCTCCCCCTTAGAGATCCACTGTACTTGTCCCAAGCTTTCTTGAATTCAGATACACTTTTTCTCTCCACCACCTCCACCAAGAGGCCATTCCAAGCATTCACCATCCTTTCCATGAAAAAAGCATTTTCTGAGATTACCTCTGAATCTATCCTCTTTGACCTAGGAGTAATCTTTGATAACAAACTTAACTTTCACGATCATATCAGTAGCATTGTGAAAACTACCTTTTACAGATTGCGGAAAATTCGTTCAATTTCTAAATTTCTCTGTCCTAAAGCACTAAATATACTTATTCACTCTCTGGTGATATCTAAAATCGATATTTGTAATTCCCTATTTAAAGGAATTGCTTTACAAGAAATAAAACGACTACAAATCATTCAGAATGCATCAATTAAATTAATAACGAAATCCAAAAAGTTTGATCATGTAACACCACTCCTTAAAAAGGCTCACTGGCTTCCTGTTATGCACCGAATTACACATAAATTATGTACAATTATTTTTAAAACTTTATATAATAAGACCCCAGCATTTTTATTTAGATTACTTATCCCTTATTCTGCAAAGAGAACCTTGAGATCTAGCGAACAAAATCTTTTATCTATTCCTTCTCTAAAAATTATCAATACAAGGAGACAATTTATCTTCTCTTGTACGGCACCGCACCGCACCGCACCGCAAACATGTTTTTACGGGAGGAGAAAGAGTTTGTAAAATTTAAAAACGAATTAAAAACTTTCCTTTTTAGAGATGCATTTGCAAGTTAATCTTTTATTTTATTGCTTTGCTTATTTTATTCCCCTAAATGTCTTATTACCCTTTTGTATTTCCCTTTGATGTCTCCTCTTTACTTTACAAATTGTATTTCATCCCTCCTTACCTTGTGTTAAACAATGTTAATTTTTAGTATAATAAGTTTATTTATTAATTGTATGGACTGTTTTGTTACCTTAGCTATGTAGCTTTTTAAATGTTCACCGCTTAGAAACTTTGTCTAAAGCGGTTAATCAAGCCATCTAATAAACTTGAACTTGAAACTTGAAACCTTCATTCCAGAGTTTCCTTTCAATTAAAACACTCACTTCATGTGCATTTATGCCATGTAAGTATTTAAACATCTTTATCATATCTTCCTTCTCATGCTTTTCTCTAAAGTATACATATTGAGATCTTAAAGTCTGTCCCCATACGCTTTATGACGAAGACCACGGACCACTGTAGCAACCTTCCTCTGGACTGACCCCATCTTGTTTATATCTTTTTGAAAGTACGGTCTCCAGAATAGTACACAATATTCTAATTGAGGTCTCATCAGAGTTTTATACAGGGGAATCAATGTCTCCTTTATCTTTATCCTATGCACTTAAGCATCCTTCTAGCTTTAGCCATCACCTTTTAAACTTGTTTGGCCACCTTAAGATCATCACATACGATCACACCCAAGTCCCTCTCCTCTTTCATGCATAAAACGTTCACCCCTTGGGGTTTTGCAGCCCTTGCATTTCTTAGCTTTAAATCTTAGCTGTCAAATCCCATATCATTCTTTAAACTTTGCTAGGTCCTTCCTCATATTATCCACACCATCGAATGTGTCTAGCCTTGCAGATTTTGGTATCATCCATAAAGAGACAAATCTTACCAGACAGCCCTCCCTTTTAACCTGATGCTTCAGCAATACCACTAGCAAAAATGTTAAAAAAGAACAGGCTCAAGACCTGAACCTTGAGGCACACCACTAGCAACATCCCTTTCCTCAGAGCAATCTCCAATGGCCACCACCCTCTGTCAACTTCCCTCAACCAGTTCCTGGCCAAGTCCATCACTTTGAGGCCCATACAGAGGACACTCAGGGCTCCTTTTAATAAGCGGTGATAGCAGTTTTAGCGTCCTAAACGCTAATGCCAGCATTGAGCTGGTGTTAGTTCTAGCCGCTTAGCACGGGTTTAAGCGCGCGCTAAAAACGCTATTGCAGCTTAATCAAGGAGCCCTCAGTTTATTTATTAGACACGTGTGTGCAACAGTGTCAAAGGCTTTGCTAAAATCTAAATCCACCACATCTAGCGCTCTCCTTCTATCCAATTTCAGTCAAAGAAATTGATCCGATTTGTCTGACAAGCCTGCCTCTATTGGATCCAGGTTGTCTTGGGTCCTATAATCCATTGGATTCCAGAAACTTCACTAATTTCTGTTTTAAAAGTGTTTCCATTGATTTATTTACCAAAGAAGTCAGACATACTGGACTGTACTTCCCTACATATTCATTACTTCCACTTTTACGGACAGTGATATAATCCGCCTTTCTCCAGTCCTCTGATACCACTCTCCCAATTCTAGAGAAGCACTGAAAAGGTCTGTCCTTTTTATTTCTTAGCTTGTGCATTTATAATTTCTCCAAAATATTCAGTCAGTGGAAATTTTATTTATTTATTTATATTAAAAAATTTATATTCTGCTCTATCAACATTTCTAGGAGGATTCCAACAAACATACATAATTTATAACAAACACATTAAAACAGCAATTACTTAATAAACTTCAAACATAACATAAGAATAGCCTTACTGGGTCAGACCAATGGTCCATGAAGCCCAGTAGCCCGTTCTCACGGGTGGCGAATCCAGGTCACTAGTACCTGGCCAAAACCCAAGGAGTAGCAACCAGGGCAGGATTAACCAACAGGCCAAGTAGGCACGTGCCTAGGGCCCAAAATGGTCAGGGGGGGTGCCCGATGAAGGAGGGCATCAACATTGTTTTTTCCAAACGGCGATGGGCCCCTCCAGCAGCGATCAGAAATGCAGGCCCCCCCCCCGATCAGCAACGTGGGCTCCACCCCGATCGGCAACACGCCCCCCCCCATTGATGGAAAGTAAGACAAGCAAGCAACGTGGGTACGAAAGGTAACGGGAACTGTAACTGTGCAAGCGGTGCTGCTTGCCCAAAGCTTCCTGTTTCTGCCTGGGTGCATGGTGGGGTGGGGCAGGGCAGGGGGGCCCAGTGTACTTGTGTACCTAGCGGCCCTCGATGAATTAATCCTGCCCTGGTTCTGCCAGGATGCATATGCATCTTAATTACTTAGCGACCCATCAACTATCGCCGGACTTGATGGACCAAAGGTCTGATCTGGAGATGGCGGTTCTTATGTTCTTATAATGCCTCATTCCACAGTGCCTCAGAGCCAACCTCATCAGTGATATTACAATGGAGTAGCAACATTCCAGAATCCTAAAGAGTAACAAAAGATTCCAGAATCCCAAAGAGTAGCAACATTCCAGAGCCAATTATTGCTGTTTGTCAGGAAAAATTAGGTTTTGTACATGCATCTGACTACGTGCTATTCTATAATGCTGAGCGCCCAATTCCCATAGCTCATAACCCATAAGGGTGGTCATGAGTGTGTCACGGGCATTGTGAAAAATTGCACATGTTGTTATAGAATACTGGTTCAGTTCTCCCAACCTGGGTGCTTGCATTTACACACAGTGTCAATAGGCATAAATCTGGTGCCTAATATTAGGGGGTGGGAATTGGCATTAAGCATGATTCTATAAAGGGCTATTTATTGAATTTTCCCCTTTCAACTATTTTACCTAGCACCAGTGTGAGACTCACTGGTCTGTAGTTTCCTAGATCAGTGTTTTTCAACCTTTTTACACCTGGCAGAAATTAAAGAATTAATCTGTGGACCGGCATCGGTCCTTGGACCGGCGGTTGAAGAACACGGGGCTAAGTCGTGGGCCAGACCCCGCCCATCTCTACCCAATCTCCACCCCAGACCCCATCCCCATAATAGTACTAATTGCACCTTGCACGTCCCGTGCCTCATCTGGAAGCCTTCCCTCTGACGTTGCAACGTCAGAGAGAAGGCTTCCGGTTCAGGCGCAGGATGCCCGTAGGAGCCACTGCCCGTGGCTTTGTGCACTGAATCAGTTAGGAAGAGGGAGCTGGCTCGAAGATAACGCCGCATCAATCGTACCGTGGACCGGCGGTTGAAGAACACTGTTTTGGGCCTGATGCACATGCTGGCCCTGTGGACTGGCAGGAAATTTCTGTGGTCCGGCACCGGTCCATGGACCGGTGGTTGAAGAACACTGTCCTAGATCAATCCTAGAGTCCATTTGAAAAATTACACACCCCTCTCCCCTTTTACTAAGCCACAGTAGAAGTTTCCACTGAGCCTTGGAGCAGTGTCGGAGCATTTATCGCACAAAGCCATGGTAGAAACGTCTACCCCGGCTTATATTCATTTGACCATGGCTTAGTAAAAGCTATTTTTCCATTCTTCTAGCAAAGTGGCAGATTACCTCTAACAACTATATTAAACAAAACAGATAATATGATGTGATAAAATGCAGAGAAATTGAAACTTCAAATCAAATAATGGAATTCTAAAAATGAAAGTGAATAATTTAAAACAATTATATCCCCTGTTGATTCAATAGACTTTACTAAGAATGAAATGTTGAACTCATTAAGGTGATTATTACTCTGGGGAGACAGAATGAGGGCATAGAAAATCAATGGAAAGGATAATCTTGCAGGATATGAGGCCTAGTGGAAAATTCATAGTGTAATTTGGACCTTTATAGAGCTTGACTTTTGCAAAGATACTTCTTTTTTGAATATAATTGCTTTCATGAAGATTTGAGAAGCATAGGTCATTTAGAGCTCCTTTTGTCAAAATGCGGTAGAGCGTTTTACCATGGGCCGGCCCGGCACGATAAATGCTCACCGGCCTGCAGTAAAAAGATCTACCATGGTTTGATAAAAGGGGCCCTTAGAGATTGATATTTAAAAACATTTTACTGTGGCAGATTCCTATTTTTCTAAATTCACTGCAGTTATAGGTTGAAGGCATATCATAAATAGGATGTGGAAAAGGAAAGTACACAGGTAAGTCAGGGATGCGCAGAATTCCTATAGTATTTTACAGAAGACTGCCAAATGTAGAACCTTTTTTAAAATAGGTACAGGAATGATATAGTGGCACTAGAAAAGGTCCAAAGAAGAGCGACCAACATAGTAAAGGGAATGGAACTCTTTTCAAATGAAAAAAAAGACTAAAACGGTTAGGGCTTTTCTGCTTGGAAAAGAGACGGATGAGGGGAGATATGATTGAAGTCTACAGAATCCTGAGTGGAATAAGCGGGTAAAAGTGGATCGATTTTTCACTCCATCAAAAATTACAAAGACTAGAGGATACTCAATGAAGTTATAGGGAAATACTTTTAAAACCAATTGGAGGAAATTTTTTTCAGTCAGAGAATAGTTAAGCTCTGGAACGTGTTACCAGAGGATGTGGTAAGAGCCGATAGCGTAGCTGGTTTTAAAAAAGGTTTGGGCAAGTTCCTGGAGGAAAAATCTGTTATTGAGAAAGACATGGGGAAGCTACTGCTTGCCCTGTATTGGTGGAGAAAAAAAGTCCTAGGGCTTCACTGTAGTACAGAGTGTGAGGAGCAGTGATGGGAAAATAATGAATAAACAACATGAAATCTTAATATAATTATATGTGAAGACCTCAGTGAGGATTGTGAAATCAAGCGAACGAATAATCGTTCAATATTATAATCCATGTGTGGGCCCCAGCCCAAAACCCCACACCATCATAGAGTCTTTACGTGTGTGAATCCTATATAATAAAACCCTAGCCGCGCATGCGCACTCTTATCTGCGTGCTTCCATGATCCATATGTCTGTGGCCGCAGGAGTGCGCATGCGCTCTTAGGGTTCCCCCCCCCCCCCCGTAAGACAGTTTGTCTTCGGCAGCGGCGTTTTCACCCCCCCTCCCCTGCACACCCGAACCCCCGTTCAGCCTCCCATCTGACTCTCCCTTCCCGCGGTCTGGCCGGCTCCCTTAGTCCCTTGCCGCCGCCCCTCTTCCCTTCCCGCGGTCCCGACAAACGTCCTGATTCCAGCAGCGGCCGCAGCACTCTAAACACGCTTCTTCGCGGCCTTCTACTACCCTGATTTGCTCTGCCCGACACGGCTTTCTAGCACCCGTTAATGTAACGGGCTTTAACACTAGTTAATTAATAAAACATTGTAATAACACCAGTGTTTAACAAAAATAACAATAACTCATTAGTGTACATTCACCGAAGCTGCTCCAACACAGTCGGTAAGACAGGAATACTTTACAGACATAAAGTCACTTATCTCAATTGGGGCTCAGTAACAGCATCAGGGCTCCCAAAGCGTGGAAAGGCAGGAAAAGCCCATGAATAGGCAGCATATGGAGAAGAAGCCGCTCCAAACTAAAGGGTTCAACTGAGCTTCAGTTTCGGATCGACATCCTTCTTCAGGAACCTTGGAATTTTTGCGAGCTCAAAACACAGCAGCAAGTACCTCTACTGGGTGTTTTTTCCTTGTGCACTTGCTGCTTAGTTGTCTAAAACCAGCTTTGATTATCGGTACTTGGACGATCTGTCTTTTTGATCATCCAAGTACCGATTTAGGCCACTTTTTGAACTTTTTTTTTTTTTTTTTTTTTTTTTTATGAGCCCCATATTTTCCAAATTTGTCCAGATTTTTATGTGTTTTTTCAAGTTTTTTTCCCCACATACCGTATTCATTTTAAATGTATATTTATTTAATTCATTTTCTGTTGTCCCCCAAAGAGCTCAGAACGGGTTACAGGTTAAAAATACATATATTGTATGTATGCATTTTTTTTTTTACACAAATCAGTTCCACATGCATTAATTCATAGGTTTATAGGCGTACAAGTGATTTGTGTGCATAAATATTTTTAGACACCCAAATGAATCAAATGCACACAGATGAATATATATATTTATGGGAAATTGAAAGGAGCAGAAACAAGACTTGACAGAGTAGACATGTTCACATCTTCAGTTGGGCCACATGTATGAGCCTCATTAACAGCTGAATACCTGGCACTATCCATCCCACTGTACTTTTTATGCTGCAGAAAAGATATTTAAGCTGACTCAGCCGTGCACCTTGCAGATTTTGTGCTTCCAAGCAGCAAAAAGAAGCATGCATAGACACTACAAAAACCCCAAATGACTCCTGCCAGCTGTGAAAGTTTATCCAAAATAAATCAATGTACGTCTTTGAGAAGCAGGAGCATATTCACTAGGCTGCTATCTGCAGTCACGCAATATCACTGAAGTCACTTAAAGCTTCTCTCATGCACCTATAGATATCTTACTGTTTCCTCATATGCCATCTTTCTTGCCATTTCCTGTACTCTACTTATTAGGGATTTGCTGTTCATATCATTTCTAATCAAAAACAATACAACCCCCTCCCCACGCCAAAAAAAAAGGTTTTATTTTCAGTGTTATTACATTTCAGATTTTTTCCTCCCAGTGTTGTTAATGCAGTAGTTTTCAGGAATAATCCAAGTACAAACCAATGACCCTAGAGTTGGAAGACATCTGTCTTTCAAGGGGAGCTATTCTGCTCCTTGGGAATCTAGTTCTAGCCTGCCCATTATTAGCTGTGTCTTATAATTCTGGTAATCTTAGTTCCTGTTTCCTGATTAGATCAGTAGGGTGTCAGCACAGGGCAGGCTTGGATATTTCTGCCTTGTCTCTGGGCTTGGGCCTAGCTTCTTCAGTGTTGATTTCTTGTATAGTGATGCATTTGAGATCTGATTCTAAACAAACATGATTTAATGAGACAGTCAGCATGGGCTCAGCTGAGGGATAACTTGCCTCAGCTGAGCCCATGCTGACTGTCTCATTAAATCATGTTTGTTTAGAATCAGATCTCAAATTTGCTTGACTTCTTTCAAAGTATGAATAAACATGTGGATAAAGGTGAGCTGTTTGATGTAGTGTATTTAGATTTTAAGAAAGCTTTTGATAAAGTTCCTCATGAGAGTCTCCTGAGAAAATTAGAGTCATGGGATAGTTGGCAAGGTTCAGTTGTGGATTAGAAATTGGATAGAAAACAGAGGGTAGGGTTAAACGGCCATTTTTCTCAATGGGGGAGAGTAAACAGTGGAGTGCCGCAGGGATCTGTACTGGGACTGGTACTATTTAACTTATTTATAAATGAAATGATCTGGAAATTGGAATGACGAGTGAGGTGATTAAATTGCAGATGACACTAAATTGTTCAAAGTTGTTAAAATTCATGCGGATTGTGAAAAATTGCAGGTCGACCTTAGGAAATTGGAAGATTGGGTGTCCATGTGGCATATGAAATTTAATGTGGACATTGCACATTGGGAAGAATAACCCAAATCACAGTTACCGGATGCTAGAGTCCACCTTGGGGGTTAGTGCCCAAGAAAAGGATCCGGGTGTCATTGTAGACAACACGCTGAAACCTTCCGCCTAATGTGTGGTGGCGGTCAAAAAAGCAAACAAGATACTAGGAATTATTAAAAAAGGGATGGTTAACAAGACTAGGAATGTTATAATGCCCCTGTATCACTCCATGATGTGATCTCATCTGGAGTATTGCATTCAATTCTGGCCTCCTTATCTCAAGAAAGATATAGTGGCACTAGAAAAGGTTCAAACAGCGAACAAGATAGTAAAGGGGATGGAACTCCTCTCGTATGAGGAAAGACTAAAATGGTTAGGGCTCTTCAGCTTGGAAAAGAGACGGTTAAGGGGAAATATGATTAAAGTCTACAAAATCCTGAGTGGAATAGAATGGGTACAAGTGGATCGATTTTTCACTCCATCAAAATTACAAAGACTAGGGGACACTCAAAGTTACAGGGAAATACTTTTCAAACCAATAGGAGGAAATTTTTTTCTCTCACAGAATAATTAAGCTCTGGAACGCGTTACCAGAGGATGTGGTAAGAGCGGATAGCGTAGCTGGTTTTAAGAAAGGTTTGGATAATTTCCTTTAGGAAAAGTCCATAGTCCATTATTGAGAAAGACATGGGGGAAGCCACTGCTTGCCCTGTATTGGTAGCATGGAATATTGCTACTCCATGGGTTTTGACCGGGTACTAGGGACCTGGATTGGCCCCTGTGAGAATGGGCTGCTGGGCTTGATGGGCCATTGGTCTGACCCAGTATGGCTGATTCTTATGCTCTTATGTGTGCCAAGTATAGGACAATAAGGCATTGTAATATCACTGATGAGATTGGCTCTGAGGCACTGTTAAATGAGGCATTATGACATCACAATCTCAGCTCTGGAATGTTGCTCTCATTGGGGTTCCGGAATTTTTATATTCTTTGAGATGCTGGAATGTTGCTACTCCTTGGGTTTTGGCCGGGTACTAGGGACCTGGATTGGCCACTGTGAGAACGGGCTGCTGGGCTTGATGGACCATTGGTCTGACCCAGTAAGGCTATTCTTATGTTCTTAAGACGCCTACAGTTAGGCACCTAGATTGGCGCACCTAGCTGATCTAAGTGCCTAAGTTAATTTTTTTAATTGGTTTAATCAGCACTGATAATTGAACATACCATTAAAAAACAATCAAAAATGAATAAATTAATTATCCATTATGTGCCTAACTCGGTAGGCATCTACTACTTTGAGGTAGGCGTCTAAACTGAGATGCTTCCCGGCAGATAGGTCTGGTTAGGAGCAAATGCATGGTGGATTCAGGGCCGAGTTTGTGCATGGTTTCACTTAGGTGGGCTCACTGAGACCATGAAAACCATGGTCTAAATGGCAGTGTGCCTACGTTTTTAACGTTTACCAGTGTCTAAAGATGCTTAGGTGCATCTAGGCACATTTCTTTAAACGGCACCTAGCAGTTGATTCACAGCCATGCCTAGAGGCACCTATGAGTTAGGAGCCACATATAGAATCAGGGCCTTGGTCCTTCCTTTTTTCTCACTTCCTGATGCTTCAAGAATCCAGTTTCTTGTTAATCTCTTCTTGGAGACACAGTGACATTAAAACTTGAGCAATTCTAGGGCTGTTGTTTGCAGCAAAGTGTTGGTTGCTCTCAACACTGCTGTAACTGCAGGTGCCTTTATGTGGTGAGGGTGCACATAACTTACGGAATTCTGTAAGTTTTGCATGTGACAGTCCCTATGCCCCTCCCATGCTCAACCCATCTGAACACCCTTCTTGAAGTGCATACATGTCAAACTCTGGCCAGCAGGCCAAATCTGGCTTGCAGTGTGCTGAAATTTGGCCTGCCAGACAATTTCAAATTTCCCCCTAAAGCTGGCCCGCCAATACAGGCACCACATCATCCCGTACCTCCACTCACCAGACTTTGGACGGTTAGCCCCAGGAAGCTGGTGTTCTCCACATCGTAGCCGGATGCCGCCAGAGCCTTACCACTACGCTCCTCTGAAGGCCCGAGGCCTTGCACACTTTTCAGCACTTCTGCTGGCTTCGTAGCTTTTTCTTCCTTGGCTGTGCCTGGAGCAGGAGGCGGCGCAGAGGCGGATGTTGTTGCTAGAGTGGTTTTGGCCATGCTCTGTTGTGCCCTATCAAACAGCGATCCCCCAACGTCGACAGTGGGCCGCAGCACATCAACCATGCCCCAGCAGATAGGTGTGCAATCCCACAAAGACGATCAAAGATAGCAGCAGGGGAAAAGTGGCAGAAATCAAGAGGCGTTCCCGGCATACCGCACTGCACTGCAGAGGTCCACCACAGACAGAGCTTGAAAGCATCGAAACAGACCACCACACCGTGGGCTAGTAAGATTAGAGAATTCTGCCATTAACGGCCATGCCCAGGTAGTTTAATTAGAGACAAAATAAGGATCGATCAAACTAAGATTAAAATTATAAGAATAAAATAACATAAAACAGTAAAAATAGAGCAAAAATAGGGTAAAAATAATAAGAGAAAGTAAAACAAAACAAAAATAACAAAAGGAGCACAGAGCCTAGGACCAACATGATAGAATAATGACCAGACAAGAAAAGGTAGAAAAAATTTTATTTTCTGTTTTGTGATTACAATATGTCAGATTTGAAATATGTGTCCTGCCAGAGCTGGTGTTAGACAGCAAGTGTGAACTAGGACCTAAAAGAGAGAGAAAAAGTCTTTTTAATTTATTTTGTTTACATCAGACCCGGTGTGGGGTTGGAGAGGTTGTAACCCTATTCTTCTACTAAGACTAAGGGCTCCTTTTACGAAGTTGCGTTAGCAGCTTTGGCGCGCGTGACTTTTAATCACGTGCTAATCCCCGCGCTAGCAGAAAAACTACCACCTGCTCAAGAGGAAGCGGTAGCGGCTAGTGCGTCCGGCGGTTTAGCACGCTCTATTGCGCGCATTAAACCGCTAACGCGCCTTCGTATAAGGAGCCCTAAGGGGTCCTTTTATTAAGGTACGCATTTAGCACGTGCTAAATTGATTAGCGTACCGTAATAAAAGGATCCCTAAGTATCTTAATAAAAAAATTTGGCCTGTGACTTAGCCTTTTTTTCAGATTTCGGCCCCTTATGTGATTGAGTTTGACACCCCTGTTGTAGTTGCATAGTGGGTGGGGGGGGTAGAGGGGGCAGACCACCCCGGGTGCTGTCTTGGTGTGGGTGCCTGTATCTTTCCTCCTCTCTAGCCACTTACCTCTTCAAAATCTTCAGCGGCAGCAAGCAGTATCTCCTAGCTGCTGTTTATGCTGGTCTCGGTTCTCATTCTGACATCACTTCCTAGTTATGGGAGCGGGACGCTGTGAGGCCAGCACAGTCCAGAGAAGAGAAAATGGTAAAACTAGAGGGCATAATTTTAGATTGCAGGGAGGAAGACTCAGGAGCAATGTTAAAAAATTCTTTTTCACGGAGAGGGTGGTAGATTCCTGGAATGCCCTCCCGAGGGAAGTGGTGGAGAGGAAAACAGTGATCTAATTCAAAAAAACGAGGGATAAAAAGAGGATCTCTAATTAGAAAATGAAGGATGTAAATAAAAGAGCTAAGGCCAGTACTGGACAGACTTGCACGGTCTGTGTCCCATATGTGATGATTTGGTGTAGGATTGGGCTGGGGTGGGAATCAGTGGGAATTCCACTAACTTGGAACATGAGGATGTTACTGGCCAGACTTTATGGTAGCTATCCTGCAAACAGGATGGTTGGATAGGCTGGAGTGAGCTTGGACAGCAACTTCAGCATTTGGAACCTAGGACAATACCAGGTGGACTTTACAGTCTATGACCCAGAAATATCAAAGAAGAGGCAAGTTAATTTAATCATATATTTGTAATGGGTATAACTAATGGGCAGACTGGATGGACCGTTCAGGTCTTTATCTGCCGACATTTACTATGTTACCTGGCAGAAACCCAAAGAGTAGCAACATTCCAGAGCTGAGATTGTGATGTCATAATGCCTCATTCTACCAATGCCTAACAGCCAACCTCAGCAGTGATGTCACAATGGCTTGATTAGATGGCAACTTCAGCATTTGGAACCTAGGACAATACCAGGTGGACTTTATAGTCTATGACCCAGAAATATCAAAGAAGAGACAGTTAATTTAATCATGTATTAAATGGGTATAACTAATGGGCAGACTGGATGGACCGTTCAGGTCTTTATCTGCCATCATTTACTATGTTACTATGTCACCTATGATGGCATGGAATGTATGAGTAGGATAACGGCCCAGTACTCGCCTGTACAGCACAGGCCATGGAAGAGCTTGCTGCAGTGACTCAGGCACTGCGTCTGGGCCAAGCTGCAATGGAAGTCCCGCTCGCATCAGCACCACGCCTCCATGCAGCCCAGCTCTCCACCTCAAGGGAAGGATGACTACTGCCTGCCACAGTCCCAGCTCCAGAGGTGCTGGGCAGGCAGGGATCAATGGCGTGCTTAGGATGGGGTAGAAAGGGAGGGAAAGAGAGGGGCTGCCCAAAATTGCATGTCTGGCCTCGCCACTGCTACCAACTTTCCATCTCCCATTCTTATGCTCTAGCTCTCCCATTTCCCATCTCACTCATTTCCCAGACTCTTGATTCCTTTTATCTGTTTCCCATTGCTACATTTTGACCACTGTACTCACTTCTCTCTCACTGTTGTCTCACTCATCTTCTTGTCATCCCCTATTTGACCTTTTCTACATGGATCCATCATTTCAAGAATCTCCCTCCCTCTCTCCACTCTCATGAGGCTATATCTCACTATTGCTTTCTCCCCATCCCCTAGCATCTTCTTATCCCACCTCTCTTCCCTCCTGCCCTCCAAAGGGATGCTGTATCTCTCTCTCCTTTCTACCCCACACCTAACATTTCTCCATCCCTCCTTCCCTCCTTTCCATCCCCATGCCCATCTTCTTTCTCTTTCTCTTCCCAACTGTCCTCGCAGCCCATTTCCCTTCATTCCTGGTCTACCATCTCCTCCTCTCTATTCCTAACTATCTACCCTCCCATCCTATATCTTTCTCTCCCTCCCCCAGATCCACCATCTCTCCCTTTCTCCGTTCAAGTGTCTCTTTCACCCTCCCTCCACACCACCCCTTATCCAACTTTTCCCCTTTTCTCTTCTCTTCCTCCAGACCATTGTCCACCATTTCTCTAAATCTCCTCTCTGGGCCCCATAAGTTATTTTCCTTCACTTCACCTCCCTGCACCTCCTGTCTGACACGTCTATAAACCCCTTTCCATTCTAATTTTTAAAAAGCCAACTGGTGCAGAGGGCTTCCTCAGGTAGGCATGCCTTTCCCCTTCTTTCATCACCTTCACCTTTCAGGTCTTGCTGACAAAACTGTCACAGAAGTGATTCTGAAGTGTTGCCTGCAGCCCCCTCTGTGCTTTCATTCTGCCGCGGTCCACCCAATAGGAAACAGGAAGTTGTATAGCGGGCGGACCGTGGCAGATGGAAAGTATAGAGGGGGCCGCAGGCAGCACTTCAGAATCACTGCTGCAGTCAGTTTGTCAGTGAGATGGGGAAGGTGAGGGTGGTGTTGGACTGGTGGAGAAAGAAGGGGAAAGGCATGTCTGCCCATAGGGTCCCCCCAGAACTATGGGGCCCAGGGCTGTTGCCCTGTTTGCCCTACCCTAATGCTGGTCCTGGGTGGATCAGGGGGCATTTCTGGAATTTACATGCAGTTTTACTGAATAAAGGATATCTGCATATAAATTTAGGCATGAGTATTTACACCAGGTTTTAGAGGGTATAAATCCTTGCGCCCAAAATTGGGTGTGGATCCAGATGCCAAATGCTAGTCTAAAAATGGCACCCAACTCTGAATGTCGTTTATACCGTATTTTCCCGATAATAAGACCTACCCTGAAAATTAGCCCCAGCATGATTTTCGGGATAGGTCTTAATATAAGCTCTACCCCCGAAAATAAGCCCTAATTACCAGCAGAGGAACGTCTGGAAGATAGAAGGCCATGAAACAGCCTGTGTAGATAGCTGCCGACGCTGTTTTAAGATATTCCTGTCTTACAGTTTGGATGGGAGAGAGAGATGGGTCAGTGAGGGGGGTTGCACAGTGGCGGCAGGCGGTGGTGGCTAGAAAGATGCTACATGGGGGGATGGGAGGAAGGGAGGGATAGAAGCTGCAATGGTTCTGCTGCACAAGGGGATTGGAGGGAGGGAGATACTGCACAAGGGGATGGGTGAGAGGGGAGAAAGATGCTGCACATGTGGGGAAGAGAAAGGAAATAGGAAGAATTAGGGTGGAGGAAAGGAAGGGAGAGATGATCATTACATGAAAAAAATAAGACATCCCCCAAAATAATACACTGTCATATTAATTTGGGGCCCAAAAAAGGTACTAGGTCTTATTTTCGGGGAAACACAGTAGAAAGATAATTCAAGTTTTTGAGTGGATCTGGTAATATCAGGTCTCAAAGAATTCCAAGATAGTGGAATTAGGGGAGGAAGAATGCCATGTAGGATCTTGAATGTTAGGCAGGTACATTTAAAGTGAACCCTAGAAATTACTGGAAACCAGTGAATTTTGACAGAAGTGGGGAAACATGATCAAATTTACTTTTTGCAAAGATAAACCTAGCCGCAATGTTCTGGATCCACTGAAGTCTTTGAAGACTTTTCTTGGTTAGACTTAGATAGATGGAGTTACAATAGTCCAGTCTGGAAAGAATGATTGATTATACAAGGACAGCAAAATGTTGTTGGCGGAAGCAGGGATCTCACTTTTCTCAACATGTGAAGACTAAAAAAACATTTTTTTTTACCAGATAGTTGAGATGGTCATTAAAGAAAGTGGCAGGACTCCGGTGTCAGAGGGAAAGCCTGAACGGGTCTCTAGCAAGGGGGCCAACAAATCGGTAAGTTCAATTTTTTACCAAAAGAAATCGATTCTAATCGATTCACCCAAAGTGAATCGGTGAATCAATTCGAATTGCGAATCATGCAGCAGCAGCACACAGCATGTTGGAAGCTCAGCTCAGAAATGTACAGTGCATGAGACCACAGGCAAAGCTTGAAGCTCTCTGAATGGTGGATTTGAAGCAGTTTCTGAGTGACATCAGAGGTTTTTTAAGAACATAAGAAAATAAGAATAGCCTTACTGGGTCAGACCAATGGTCCTTTACGCCCAGTAGCCCATTCTCACAGTGGCCAATCCAGGTCCCTAGTACCTAGCTAAAACCCAAGGAGTAGCAACATTCCATGCTACCGATCCAGGGCAAGCAGTGGCTTCCCCTATGTCTTTCCCAATAACGGACTATGGGCTTTTCCTCCAGGAACTTGTCCAAACCTTTCTTTAAACCAGGAGATTGTCTTTTGGGCTATCTCCACCATAAGATTAAAACCCCACCAGTATGGAGATGTACAAGTAGTATACCAACTTCTTAAAAAATCTTTTGTAAATAGGGGCGCGAGGAGGCACAGTCTTCCGTAGGGTGCTGGCACTCCTCCTCCTCTCCGACCCCCACTTCCCATTCCTCTCACTGCTGTGTCCACACGCATTCCCCATACCTTTTTAACTCCCGCGTGAGCAGCAACGATCTTGCCGCCCACGTCAGCTTCGGCACTTTCTCCGACATCACTTCTGGGAGAGAGCGCCAAAGCCGACACGGGCAGTGAGTTCATCGCTGCTCACGCCAAAGTTTAAAAGGTACAGGGAAGGGGCACAGGCACGGGAGAGGGGTGCCACTGCCCCCGGGCGCCGGTCACCCTCGCTACGCTGCTGTAAATGGATTGTTGTTTTGTTGGCAACTGTACTGTTGAAGTGCCTCTTTCCCACTGGAGAGAAAAATAATAAAGTTGGAGTTCAGTTTTTGCATAAACTACCTGTGTGGTCTGAGGTCCTTCAAGGGTGAAAGAAGTGTGGAAGAAGTGCTTGCTGCAGCCTGCCAGAAAGATCTGGCCCTGGATCACGGCCCACAAATACAGTGATATCTCGGAATCCGAACTTAATCCGTTCCAGAACCCCGTTCAAGTTCCAAATCGTTCGAGTTCCAAATCGTTTGAGCTCCAAAACAATTTTTCCCATTGAAAATAATAGAAACTGGATTAATCCGTTCCTGGGTCCCACAAACTCAAATTTTAACAGTACATACACTGGATTTTAAAGTAAAGTATTAACAAATAATAATACAGTACAGTATTTTCCTCACTACTCTCCACAAAGGCGAAAATCACACGAGATGCTTTCACTACAGCTTCCGACAGTGAACTGAACGATGTATGGATGGCCTGAGCGCTTGGGAAATGTATGCACAAACACACACAAGCAACATGCAGGGCATTCAGAATCCAAAGTAGTGTTCGGATTCCGGGGCACAAACACACACAAACAACGTGCAGGGCGTTCGAATTCCAAACCAGAGTGCAGATTCTGTGGAAAAATTTGATTGAATTTTTAGTTCGGATTCGAGTACTGAGGCGTTCGGATTCCAAGGTATCACTGTATAAGTAACTTGTGAGGGTTTCTCACCCAGTAGCCAGAAGTACTAAGGGATCATCCTTACATACGTATAACTTATTTTATATAAAAGCAGTAGGAAATTTACTTATGAGAAGTATTTTGATAACTTATTATTAAGTGAGTGGTTTTCAATAAGCAACTTACTAAACCACTTTTAAGCAGTGCTCTTGCAACCAGATAGTCTCTATATTAATGTGGCAGTTTTAAATATACTGCATCTCCCTAGGGGTTTAACGCGCATAATACCGCGCATTAAACCACCTGCCATGCTAGCCGCTAACGCCTGCATTGAGCAGGCGTTCATTTTTTAGCCGGTCGCGGAGGTTAGCGCGTGATTAAATGTCTGACATGCTAACCCCACTAGAGCGGCTTGATAAAACGACCCCTAAGTCTTTTTATTAAAGTGATAAATAATAATAATAATTTTATTTCTTATATACGCCAAAGCCATAGTCGTTCGAGGCGGTTTACAATGAAGAAGGGTTGGACAATCAGTGAAATTGGTACAATGGTACAAACAGAGAAAATAGGTGGCAGAAAAAAATGGTACAAACCGAGATAAATAGAACAATCAGCGAACGGTGGTACAATCGGCGAAGAATGGTACAATCAGCGAGGATAGGTACAATCAGGGTAATAAATGGTACAGGGAAGAAGGTCAAGACAATCTGCATGAAGGACATGGTGAGAAAGAAGGGGCCAGGATATGGCAAAGGGGTTTAGGGTGTGAATCAGGTGAAAAGATTAGTTTTTAGTAGTTTCCTGAAGTTTAAATAGGATGAAGTGCGTGAGATGAGACCAAGCATTTTATAATACCTCAGTATTCTATGGTATGACCTCACTGAGTATTGTATACGTTTCATGACAGGACAGTCGCTGCTTCAGGGCTCTGGAAAAGTGGCTGCAGGTACTCCTTATATAAATGAAAGAACCTGGTTTTCTTCAGCCATGTGAGATAAGCGGTGCCTACTGCCATTTTCCCAGAGCCCTGAAGCAGTGACTGTTTTGTCATGAAACGTTGGTCATCATCTTTTTTGCCTTTGATAGAGTTTGGAGGAGAGCTAGTTTCCACAGCTCAACCCTTCACAGCTACAGAAGTGATTTTTCCTTCGTAGTTTCTGAGGTTTTTCTTCCTCCTGATAGTCACTATATTTAGAACCATGATTTAATGGCATATTTCTTAGTAAATGAGATGTAAGGGGAACAGAAAAAGTACTTTCTGGGATACAAAATGCAAATGGAAGAGAACCAAGATGAGATCATTACAATTAAAGTACATAGAGGGGAAAGCATCATCATTTATGATCTTCAAGTGTAGATTAGGAGAATCTATTAATGATTTCTGAAACAGTAGTGTTTTTAAAGATTTACGAAAACTTTGAAAGGAAGAATGGATTCTGATTTCAGAAGAAAACTCGTTCCAGATTTTTGCAAAAATGAATACAAAAGAACAAACTGGACAGCCTAATGTTTTCATCCCTTTGAAAGAAGGGAAAGAAAGTTTGTATCTTTGAGAAGTTCTTGATAAAGATAAGGCTGAATCACTTAACAAATATTTCTCTTCTGCACTCACAGCTGAAGGGCTGAGTGTGGGACCGTAGTAGACAAGCACAAATAGGAAATGGAGATGTGGTAGATATTTTCAAAGGACTATGCTTGTAAGGAGCTAGCTAAACTAAAGGTGGACAAAGCAATGGGATCAGATGGTGTACATCCAAGGGTACTGATGGAATCGTCCTGGACTCTCAGAGGATGAAATAGGGCCTCCTCCACTTTGGCATGAGAATGACTCACTGACAAGATAAAGATGCAAGGACTGGTCTGGAAAATTGCGATCTTTGCACTAATTAGAGCAGTGTACTCAACTGCAGCTGAACCCAAACTCCAAAGTCCTCGCAATGACACCCCGAGCGCCTAAAGCAACAACAGCACGAAGCCTCTGAAAAAGTAAGTGACTCCGAGCACCACTAGCAGCAAAAGATAGCAAAAACGTCTTTCACCGAAAATAGCCACAGAAACAAAATATGTCCACATAGCATGATCTCCCTCCACCTCCAGCCTCCTACAAACTAAATTTCTTCCTGCCAAGTAGCTTCACGACAGCTGGCAATGCAAACCTGCTCATCTACACCATCACCAGTCAAAAATTCCCTATATTATGATAAAAACCAGGCAGTCAACTCATCTTCTCCAAACCCACCTTTTCCACCCCACCTTATCTTAACGCTACCTTAAATAACCCCTCCCCTCCCACACATGATCTCTCCGCCCAATAGGGATGAGCATCTTCCTTATCTATAAATCTGGTGTGCTCAGCCATGTTACATACCCTCAGTACTAATCTGAAGGCAACTTTATACACATTATGTGGTCAATATTCTGCTGTGTTTTATACTCCATTTTTCTAAAGAGTATATCAGTCCATCTTTGCTCCATAGCTACTGTATTCCAGCATATCCAATGATATGGAAAACCAGTCTACTCAGACTCTCACTGCCCTACTGTTCTCTGTGTTGATTATTATGTTGATTATGAGTTAGAGAAACAGATTTCTTTAGTCTTATAGTCATGAAATCTCTTTTTCCCATAACTTGGCAGAAAAATAATACAAATTGCAAATGGAAAGTTGCCTCATTTTAAATGTCAAAATAATACAGCACTGAAAACAATTCAGCGATGCCTTTCAAACCACGCACATATGGTTCCCTACCACATGCTACCTATTCCTGATTCTTCCCTTCAGCATGCCTAGGCGCTTGTTTTCTCATGTCGTGTTTATCTTTGGTAGCTGAAACCTTTCCCAGGAATTGATTTGTGGCCAATGGAGATTGTATGCCATTGGCATCCTCCATATTTTCAACTTTCTCAAAAGATTATTCCTACATGTTATCTAATGTTCATAACTAGAAGAAGAGTTTTAAACTAATTAAACACACGTCTATGGTGTCTGTGTCCATCTTGCTATACTGGTAGCCGGTAAGTACCAATGAGAAACTTTATGCCAGGAAATTCATATCCCCACATTTGTTATAGACCACTATCTCTCAAACATTTTTAGTTCTGACATACTGCAATGCTACTGGAAATGTCCAGTCTTCTAACTTGTAATCCGCTTAGAACCGCAAGGCACAAGCGGAATAGAAATCACTTATGTAATGTAATGTAATGTAATGTAAATGGAGCAATTTTTTTCACGGCATATTATAACTGAAATTATAAACTTGAAAAACTAACAAAAAATTAAATTTGAGAGGTATTTATTTAAAGTTCTTTAAGCTATGTAGGGGTAATTGTAACAGCGGTGAAACTTATGTAGATAGAATAGACTTGCTAATCAATGTGATGGATGTGCTTGTTTTTGAGCGCAAATTAACTCAAAATGCAGCTCGATAGTCGACAAGCAAACACGTATTTCATCATCCACCACTGAAGTCCTCTTTTTTCCCATTTCATTTCTGTCAGAGCTAAAAGTTCAAGTTCGCAAAAATAAGAATATCTAAATGGTAATGAAGCCTTGATTGCTTTGTTGCTTGTTAGGATAACTACTGCAATACAAAATAAAACTAAAATTACTTGCTGTTAGTTTTCAAGGATCAATCGCATCAAAAGAACGATGCTCGTTTGGGCAGTTGTATCTTTAAGTACACAGACGCTCAAAACATTGACAGACTTGCGTATGTGACATCTTCTATTCTAGTGTATACTTTTTCTTTTTTTACTTTAATTCTTTATTTGATTATTCAATACAATAACAAATATTCACAAATATCCACTAAATTCTGTATATGAAATACAACTTAACATATAAAGGAAATTAATCAACCATGATATAGTCCACATTATGATGTATTCTAGTGTATACTTATGAAGGGAATTTTGAATAAAAAAGTAAAATTCTGGAATCTCTCTTGGCACACCTGGAATCTCTTCAGGGCACACAACTATGCTGTGGCACACAGTTTGAGAGACACTGTTATAGGCAAATGGTTGAGATGTTGTGCTTATTCTAGCTGTCAGAGGCTTTGGACACTGGGATTGCAGTCATTTTTTATTGTGTTTTACTAAAAATTCATTTAGCATTCTTTACTGAGCCATGGACAGCTTGTAAAGTACTAATTATATGCAAAATATACTGAATAAATATGCAAGACATTGGCAGAGTTCAAGAAAGGATTTAATGCTAAACTAATGCTAAAGGATTTAATGCAAAACCTTTCACAGAAATAGTCCAGATCTGATGACAGAAAGTTTCAATGCATAAGCAAAATGCATTAATGTACAGTAGAGGGTCGTTTTATAGGTTGCCTAGGTTTTCAGGACATATTGGTACATTTGTTGTGCCTAGTTTATAAAGGTATTCAACAAAAATTATCCTGAAGGGAGGAAAGTCAAATATCAGATAGTTATAAACTCCCTTATAAATATAATCCAGACTAACACAGAAGATGGAATGCAGAATAAGTACAGTTTGGTTAGCAATGATTTATTATGAAAATTAGGTTTAATAATTACATTCCAGTTATTTATTTTAATTCTTTATTTTTGTCAACTTTCATCCATGGTGAGGGATTTCATTTAGGGGAGTAGGGGATGGAATTGAGGGGGGTATAGAGAAGATTGAATGAATTCACATGGAAATTAAATTTGAAAGAATGATTTAAATTTGTATGAAATATTATTATTGTGATTCTTATTGTACTGAATGTATTTTTGTATTGATTTGATTCTCGGAATATTTAAATTGAAGAGGAAACTGTCAGTAATCATGCTTCATGCTTTTGTGCTTATTGAAAGGTGAAAAATCAATTGTTTCCCGTGGGCTCAGTCTTGGGCCCAATCCTATTCAACATCTTTATAAGAGACTTGGCAGAAGGGCTTCGAGGTAAAATAACATTATTCGCCGATGACGCCAAACTTAGTAATGTAGTGGGCAAATGCACAACAGACAAAGATTCAGTGCCCGACAACATGATGCACGACCTACTCCTACTGGAGCGATGGTCTAGGACATGGCAACTCAACTTCAATGCCAAAAAATGCAAAGTTATGCACCTGGGCAGCCAGAATCCATGCAAGTCTTATACCCTTAATGGCGAGATCCTAGCAAAAACGGTAGCAGAACGAGACTTGGGGGTAATCGTCAGTGAGGACATGAAGTCTGCCAATCAAGTGGAGCAGGCTTCGTCCAAGGCAAGACAAATCATGGGCTGCATACGAAGGGGTTTCGTCAGTCGTAAGGCGGAAGTCATTATGCCATTGTATAGATCCATGGTGAGGCCCCACCTGGAATACTGTGTGCAATTCTGGAGGCCGCATTATCACAAGGATGTGCTGAGACTGGAGTCGGTGCAAAGAATGGCCACCCGGATGGTCTCGGGACTCAAGGATCTACCATACGAAAAACGGCTTGACAAATTACAGCTATACTCGCTCGAGGAGCGCAGAGAGAGGGGGGACATGATCGAGACGTTCAAGTATCTTACAGGCCGCATCGAGGCGGAGGAAGATATCTTCTTTTTCAAGGGTCCCACGACAACAAGAGGGCATCCGTTGAAAATCAGGGGCGGGAAACTACGAGGTGACACCAGGAAATTCTTTTTCACTGAAAGAGTGGTTGATCGCTGGAATAGTCTTCCACTACAGGTGATTGAGGCCAGCAGCGTGCCTGATTTTAAGGCCAAATGGGATCGGCACATGGGATCTATTCACAGGGCAAAGGTAGGGGAGGGACATTAAGGTGGGCAGACTAGATGGGCCGTGGGCCCTTATCTGCCGTCTATTTCTATGTTTCTATGTTTCTATGTTCTATGGCACTCAGGATTTTGTAGTGGTTGGGGCCCTGAGAAATGTCATAGGGCTCTTTTACTAAGGGCCCTTTGGCATTTCTCAGGGCCCCAACCACTGCAAAATCCTGAGTTCCATAGAAGACGGAAAACTGAATCGATTTTTCACCTTTCAATAAGCACAAATGCATTAAGCACTCATGCATTAAGCACAAATATGAGCCTAATGCAGCAAAAAGTGGATTACCACAGGATATTCTACAGTCTCTTGTGGTAGTTTTTGAATACATGCATGCTAACCATGCACTAAATAATGTTTTTATATTTTTGAGGGATATGCCGAGGCAGAGTGGATGAGATGCGCCCAGGGCACTGGTGCCCCTCTACCACCCTCTTCTCCACTCCTACTCTTTCCCTGCCCCCCTCCCCACTTTGCATGTGCACCCCTTCCCTACCTTGTACCTCTTTTAACTTCTCCAGCACAAGCAGCATCACCAACTTGCAGCCCGCATCGGGTCAGCTCTCCCTCTGATGTCACTTCCTAGGTGTGGGACCTGGAAGTGACATCAGAGGGAAAGCTGACGCTGGAATGAGCAGCAGGTTGGAGTTGCTGCTCACTCCAGCAAAGAGAAAGAGGTATGGTGGGGAGGGGGGAAAGTGAAGTCGCGCATGCACGGCGGGGGAGGAGTGGGAGGGCGGAGAGGTGGAGGGCTGCCGGCACCCTCACAAAGAAGACAGTCCCTGCTCAAAAGAGCTTACAATCTAAACAGACAAACAGGATGTCACAGATACAGTTAAGGGGAACGACAATGAAGGCACCTGTATTTATATTCCCCTTACACATGCTAGAATTCCCATTGAAACCCTCCCCAGCCCATCCTAAACTGAATTTCCACGCAAGTCTGCTCAGTACTGACCTTAGTTCTTCATTTTATACCATTAATTTTCTCATTAGAGATCTTCTGTGATCATACCATGCTTTTTTAATGTTGTCACTGTTTTGAGCCGACAGATGCTGGACACAATTCACCACAATTAGTATGCAAGAGATCTCAAACTGGCTGAAGAGAATATCCAGTAGGCAGTGCTACCTGGATCTTTGTCCAGCTAACCTACTAACCTATGCCCCCCCAAAAAAAATACCCCCCCAAAACTTTCTGCTATGGCTGACAAATCTAATAA
The DNA here is from genome assembly GCF_902459505.1 of Geotrypetes seraphini. Lineage (NCBI taxonomy): Eukaryota > Metazoa > Chordata > Amphibia > Gymnophiona > Dermophiidae > Geotrypetes > Geotrypetes seraphini. The sequence continues at coordinate 157,238,523 of NC_047084.1, read as the reverse complement.
ACAGATGCTTAGAAAATGGACTCTATCCCAAAACAGTATCAGCCATAGTGTTGACACTCATGCACAAAGCCGCAAACCTTGATCTGACCAAATTAGAAAACTTCATGCCAACAGCAGGAATTCCATGGCTTGCAAGATTACTAGATAACTTCATAGGCCAAACTGATGGATTCCACAAAATCACAACATGGCTTCAGACCAAGGCACAGTACCGAATCCCTGTTACTCGAACTAATGTCCAAAATAAGAAATCACTTCAGTAGAGGCAAACAATCTATACTATTACAATATGATATCTCTGCAGCATTTGATGCAGTAGCCCACTCTCTCTTACTCCTCAAATCAAACGAACTAGGAGTACAAAGCGTAGTGTTACAATGGTTTTCACATTTCTTAAGAAATAAAGCAAGTGAAGTCTTGAAGGAAGGCAAGAGATCCCAATCATGGAAGGCCAATTGCGATGTCCCGCAGGGCTCACCAATATCATCTGCACTATTTAATATCTATCTAGTAAGAGCACTAGGAAATAACCTACTCTTATCCCAGGCTCTGGATAACCAAAGAATCCTTTTCTAGCCCCCTATATTACCTGAAAACCACTATTGATGATCTAAGTATATGGACAATGAATAACTTCAAGCTAAACAAATGTAAAATGAAAATACTAAGGCTCGGAGATTATAATTCATTACAGAACTAGAGATATCCACAGGTGAGAGGCTAAAGATAAAATATTCCTCCAAAATATTGGGTCACACTTGACTCAAACTTAACCTACAACACTCCTATCACCTCTCTAGTGAAAAAAATGATTCTTTAAGATGAGTCAACTGAAGGCAATTAGACCAATCCTAACAGAGACCAGTTTCAGGACAGTAGCACAATCAGACCTAATACCCCACCTGGACCACTGTAACTCACTATACCATGGCATTACAGAAAAAGAGCGAAAGAAACTCCAACTACTACAAAGCATGGCTGCAAAACTAAGTCTCAAAAAGAATCGATACAAAAGGACAAGTCCACTATTAAAGCAATTGTATTGGCTACTGATGAACAAGAGAATCCATTTCAAGATAGCCTGCATGGTTCACAAAGTGATCTATGGGGAAAACTTAGAGCGGCTAACATCTGATATCAAAGTCCCGCTTTCCTTCTTAAAATCATGCATGACATAACACTTCAAACTACCCCTCCCATCACCTCAAAAAATATGGCAGAAGAAGATGTTTGAGGCTACCTTTGAATATCAAGCTCCCCACATCTGGAACAAACTGCCAATACAACAAGGACAACCCACAACATACCTTGATTTCAGGAAAAAACTAAAGACATACCTCTTCTCCCTATAACCACTCTTTTATCTTCACCCCTTCCTCCCAATAACCACCCACATTCTAATAATGTAACTTCCAAACCTGTTCTAATTCTTATTATAAACCGCATAGATTCCTTGCAGAGAATTGCGATATATAAGACACTGTACTGTATTGTATTCATCTCCACCACCTCTCTCAGGAAGGCATTCCAGGCATCAACCAAAATAATTTCCTAACATTGCTCCTAAGTCTACCACTCCAAAACCTCAATTCATGCCCTCTAGGTTTACCTTCAGATGCTATTATAGAAGAGGCTCTCATCATGTGTCCTCTGGGTGCTCAAGTGGAGGCACCCAGTTGTAGAATTGTTAGGGTTGCCCTATGGCTCCAGAAAAAGAAACACAGTTATCAAGTACAGTGTCTCTTAGTTAGTATCAGGTGGTCAGTCCAGCACAAAAAAAAATACCTAAAGATACAAAAGGACCTCAAAATCTTGAAGATATAACTCACGAAGTCAACTCACCAACGAGTTTATATGCATATTATAGGTCTGCTCCAGAAACCAAACAAGAGAGCAAAAACTCCCACCTTAAGGGAGAAAAGGTCTCAGGCCAAAAAACCAGGCTCTTTGTAAATGCATAGAAAGACCACCTAACAGTAAAGCTAGTGAAAAACTAAAAGGAGGAAGAAATAGAAAAGAACCCCTAAGAGATTCAATCAACCTCGGAACTAATATATTAAAGAGCCAAAATTAACTTAGCATTGCAGTACTGTGCAATAGTCCAAAGATAGTTCAACCAATGATTGTACTCCAAAGTCAATGTTAAGGGGCCATTCAATGTTTCTCAACAAGAGAATGCAAGTCCTTGTTTCGCTCTGTATGCTGCGTCAGGAGAAGACCATTCTCCGATCAAAAAGAAGGACAGATTAAGATATCCGGGTTTTATTTCCATTGCTTTCAGTGGATGTAAAACCTGGATGTCTCAATCCATCCTCCTTTTCCTGGAGCCTTATGGTAACCCTAAGAATTGTCCACATTGTGGCAGTAGTCACCACTCTAGTTGAATATTCATTGTGCCCACCACAATTCCCATTAAGTTGAGTGGAAATCCTCCAAATACATTGCTTATAGTGGGGGAAGGGGGCTTCAATCTTGTGTTTTCAATCACTAGGGACAGGCACATTCCGTGGAATCCTACAGAACTTGCCTGTCCCTCACTATTGAAAATATTATCGTGAACAGCACCACCTACAGTCAGGAATGTTGGTGGAGGACTTCCGCTTAGCTTAGAGGGAACACCGATTATTGCTCATTTCTATAGGTAGCATAAACACAAAATATTTAAATACCATGGTCGGCATTTCAAAAAGATGCTGGCCATAGGTTTTAAATATCGGGAATGTGTTAAATATTGGGAAGCTGGGAATGTGTTAAACATAGCAGAAATACTGTGTGAAAAAAAATAAAAATAAAATGGATAGCTAAAAATGAATTATGTGCCTTTTGTAGTTAACATAAACTTCCTGATTTACAAAGCAGAACTTTCCTGAATAACGAGAAACACAGAATGAAAACTAATTATATATTTTGAAACTGAAACTTAAAAAGTTGCAGTTTGTTTTGCAGTATGAATGAATTTAATTATATGGTTTTAGAAAATGAGTGTTCAAAGCCTCATTCCAGCTGTTGCATGCCGTGTCATGCACATATTTCAATCCACATCTGAAACGGCCAACATTATATCACCAAACTGCTAATTAAATATTTGTTAACTGTAAAAAAAAAAAAAAAAAGATTTGCCTGTTATTTTTTTTCATTTTCTAATGTAATAAAGTCAAACAAACCCCTGAGTGATTTATTGCTGTTAAAGTACTTCCTGGATGGTTGATAACAGTTGGCTCTCAGTCCCCCTGTTTCACCACGCTCCGAGGTTTTAAAGCCCTGTAAAACACACCCACTGTGCCTTAACCTTTAAATACATTTTTTTTCATCAGAATCAACAGATTAAATAAAACATTATTTCTCCAGAATCACTGAACCACCCACACTCAATTTAAACAAAAAAACAATGCTATTCCTAGAGCAAATAAAACCATTCAATATTCTGCTTCGCCCCACTGCTACGAAGTTTTCCATAGGATTTAATGAATGATTTTGGCCTACAAAGAGGAGTGAGGGAACAGGGCCTGATTAGTTTGGCATTATTCTGTGAAAAGTACTGGGATTACTGTGTTAGTCCACTTGAACATAGAGAAACAAGGGTCAGCCACCAAGTTGTAGGATGGACAGGACTGAATAGGATAAAAGGAAGACTGAAGACTAGGGTGTGGGGGGCCTCAGAGCCCCTAAAATAAACCATTTTAAGATTCATGTTTTTCCTTGTCATATATAATGGTTTTGAGGTGCTTATTTTTTTAAATAAATCTTTATTAATTTTCCAATCAAAAACAATGCATTAAAATATACATATACATATAATTAACTTCAAAATTGCATTTACATCAATCACTTCAAACTACTTCAAAAACTCCCCCCCCCCCTCCCCGCGCTCCAATATAGGATTAAAAAATAAAATGCAATATTTCAGACATGTAGTGAAAATCATATTGAACTTATTGATAACATCAAAATATAATACCCCTCGGCCTACCCACCCACCCTCCCTGGATGTGCAAATCAAATAGGAAAAAAGGGGGATAATCCAGCTATGTTTTGAAGTGCTTAAACTGTACAATAATTTCTGTCAGAAAGCTTTACCTTCTGATTGAAAAGGTGAAGGCCATGTTTGAGTTAGGTTTGGTGTCAAGTAATTTTCAATCTTTTCACCCCATTTTCAACATTTATACACTTATAAAAAAATGTGGGTTTTTTTAAAAGTATGCATTGACTTGACATGTATTAATTATTGATTAACGTTGTAGCGTGGCCGGCCCTCAAGGCTCGCAGTAACCGGCCCACACTTCTAATATTCTCCCCAGCGTGCTTCCTCAAGATGTAGGAAGTCCCTGTTGTGCATAAACTTAACCTATGTGTATAAACAGGATGGCCTCACACAGGTAAGTAATGAAACAAAAATCAAATTTATTGTTCAACTGGCAAGTCCAAAAAAAATGCATCAAAAGAAAATGCATTCCAAAGGTCTTTGGCAAAATTATGAAGAACAACATAATATGATAGAAACCAGCCTGGTCTGGATATCTGTCTCAAAGTTCTTTAACAATGTCCCAGGTGTAACAGAGTTTCTTGATGGTCCTTGACTCTACCAGAGTCTTATTGGTCAATAGGCCAACTATGCATGGTGCACTGCACTGCGCTGCGCTGCCTCATTAAATGCAGTAACAAAGATTGGCAGATTTGTTAAAGGGTTCTTTGTTATCAATAGAAAAGAAAAAAAACCTGAAAATTATTCACCATGGTGCTGTGCAAATCCTGTCTCAAACTCCCAGGATATTCACACTTTCCGAATAAGAACTTGCTGCAGTTCCTTCCACAGCAGCCCTCTTGGTAAGCAAGAAAAAAACTTCCCATACAAGCACACCTTGGGCTAGCATACATTCCATTAACCCTTTCAGGACCATAAGGATCGTAGGCCAATTTTTGTGGTTTTGACGACATTTTTATGGTAAAAAGGGCTTGCAGATGCCAAAAAATTGATTTTTTTTGTGAAATATCATTATTATTTTTTTTAAAAAATCAAACTTCTGGCTTATGGACAGTGTGGCAAGTGAATCTTCTCGTCAATCTGGCAACGACGCTAATGAATGAATGTCGGAACCAGTTTGTTTACATAAAGGCAGTATCATATGGAATCCGTACATATCAAATTTAGAACTGTAGACTATCCCAATCAAAATTTATAGGATTTTAAAGTTATGGGACAAATATGTCCCTTGGTCCTGAAAGGGTTAATTAGCAGACTTTAGGAAAATACTTATGCTCAATAGAAATGGAAACATTCAACAAAACTTTAGAGAAAAAAAAAAACCCCAATTCCAACTTAATTAATTTCCATTTCTTCAAATAGTCTCTGGTAAAGTGCTACAATCCTTCACCTTCAGGATTTATCAGGGTTGTATCATCTGGTTCCGTGTCCAGCATTTCAATGTCCCTTGTCTCAGGGGGACCTGGAGGCTCCTTCCACATGAGGGCTTCTCCTCTGTCTCCTTTCCTCTTGGTCAGCCAGCTCTCTAAATGCTGCCAAGCTGCTGTACCACGCCCAGCCCTACTCCGGGGATGAACTTCTTTCAGCTGTGGTTGCCTTTTCCTCTGCTTAGCTAGCTTTCCACAAAATGGAGGATTTAGCAGGCTGTGTTCTGCATTAGGTCTGAACACAGCCTGTGCTTCCTGTTCTTGTTCTTGCCTAACAGGGACAACATGGTTAGCCCTGACTATTTTCAGGGGAGGTTTTTTTATCATTCTTCCCTGGCACAAGGCCGGCCTTGGGCTCGGGCTTGTGACAACGTGCATTAAATTGATGTGGTACACTAAGGAACTTTTTTTTACTAAGTTGCATTTGGCACTAATATATATTCATCTAACCTAACGAAAAAAAAAAAAAAGGAGTACCATGGAGGTGCACAGGCATCCTGCTGTAACTTTGAAATCCGCATGCTAAAATATTTTTTGAAGGGGTGTGTTGGGAGTGGATATTCCTGTGTTAATAAAGTAGCACATCTACATTACTGCACTCTAACTGGTTAGTGCACAGATCCCTTATCACCTACAAAATAAGTGGTGATAAGTGCTCATATGATAATTTTTTAAAAATGGCCTCTCACTAATGGCAATATTAACACATGAATCCAAAACTTGGTCACATCACACCTACACCAATAGTCATATGGAATATGCATGCTGGGGAAAATTTCAGCAACCTACATGAACCTACATGACTTCTCAGAAATGAACCTTTCCACCTCTTTCTCTAGATGAAGCTCCTAGACAACTGAGATTTCTCGCCTCTCTCTTACTCCCCCTTTCAATGCCCCCTTTTATTCCCTCCTCCTGATCCCCTTTCAGCCCCTTTCTGAAAGTCGCCTAGAGCCTGAACAGGTATTTGCGACACACAAACGAAAGATTAGATTAGATTTCGCTTGATATACTCAGCTTCACTTAGCCCTACCAGCTCTCTCTCATCACATCTTCAGACTTTTCACCCAATGGCCATTTTCTAATCTTGTGAATAAAAACAATTGTGCATTTTCAATAGCAATAATTACAAAAATCAGCACTTATCTTTAAGATCAGCACTCACTGTGGCTCCACTCTATGGAACTGTCCGTTTCGCAATAAAGTTTCCTCAGGAGCCAATATCTGCCATAATATGATCATGTTTCCAAGTTTCCAAGTTTAATTCAATTTTGATTAATCGCTATTTCTTAATTCAAAGCGATGTACATTAAAAATTACATTAAAACATAGTAATACATTAAGAAAAATTGACTAAACTTAAGACAAAAAATGACAATACTGGAAACATAAGGGAAAGAGCAGGCAAGAAGTTACAATATAAAATAAAGATGGGAATCACATTTAGGGAAGGAACATGAGGAATGGGTGAAGCTTGGTCCTGAAATTGATTTATGATGAAATTAATAGTTAATTTAAGAAGGCATCATTGAATAGAAAGGTTTTCAGGTTACTTTTGAATTTCTCTAAATTGACTTCTTGTCTCAAGTGATAAGGTAAAGAATTCCAGGTTTGGGGAGCAGTGACGGAAAAGATATATTGGCGTCTTGTATTTATAATTTTAAGAGATGGAATTGAAAGTAGATTTTGATCAGTAGATCTTAATGTTCTAATCGCAGTGTAAGGAATTAATGATTTATATATAAAAGACGGAGTTTTGAGAGATAAAGATTTGAAAGTAAGCAAGCTGAGTTTGTAAATGATTCTGTGAGTAACAGGAAGCCAGTGGGCTTCTTTAAGCAATGGAGTGACATGGTCGAATTTTTTGGCTTTAAAGATAAGCTTGACCGAGGTATTCTGTATAATCTGTAAACGTTTAATTTCTTTTTGAGCTATGCCTTTGAAGAGTGCGTTACAGTAATCTATCCTGGATATAATGAAAGAATGGATGAGAATGTTAAGTGAATTATTATTAAGGAATTGTGAAACAGAACGAATTTGTCGAAGTCTAAAGAATGATGACTTAATGATATAGCTGATGTGGTTATGAAAGGAAAGTTTACGGTCAAAAATGACGCCTAATATTTTAATATTATCTACCTCTTGAATAGGATGATCCTTGATGGTAATAGGAAATTTGAGCTTTGGGTTATCTTTCCAAGGAAAGAGTAATATATTAGTCTTATTGATGTTTAGTGCAAGTCTATTGTTATTTAGCCAAAGATGTATTTTTTCTAATTTTGCATTGATCTCAGAAGTATCATGTGTCTTCCCTGTTGATACATCTTCATTGTTTGCCTCTAAAAGTCTATTTTTAGTTTAAAATTTTAGAAGGATATTCTCCTGAGATTTTGTCTTCTTTTAAGAAACTACTGAATTCTAGAGGTCATTGTTGTAATCCAGACCGTCTTCCTTAGTGATGGGTTTAAAATTTTAGGCTTTCCTTTAGACTTCATTTTTCTATTAGTCTGTAAAGATTCCTACTTATTTAGAAAATATCTTTTATTGTAATGATTAGTTTGAAAATGCTTTGTTATTTTTTTTTTATTATTATATTATATTTTATTATCATCCCGATCTGTTGATGTCTGGTGTCTTAAATTGTACTCTCATTTTGAACCCTGATTTGAGGATTCAGCAGATCATAAAAGCATAACATAACAAAAGCATCTGTACAGATTTCAACCATGAGGACATAAGAATTACCATACTGGGACAGACCGAAGGTCCATCAAGCCCAGTATCCTGTTTCCAATAGTGACCAACCCAGGTCCCAAGTACCTAGCTCGATCCCAAGTAGAGAGTTGTGTGGGGACAGAAATCAAACCCGTCCCCACTGGAAATCAAATCTGTCCCTGCCTGTCTCTTCCATCCCCACAAGTACCGTATTTTCTCGCATTTAACGCGCGCGTTATACGTGGTTTTTACATACCGCGCATACCCTTGCGCGTTATACGCGTGAGCGCGTTGGACAAAAATTTTTTTACATAGTTTCCCCCCCCCCCCCGATGCCCGATTCATCACCCGGAAGGAGCGCTCGCACTCCCACCCCGAAGGACCGCTCGCACCCCCACCCTGAAGGAGCGCTCGCACTCCCACCCCGAAGGACCGCTCGCACTCCCACCCCGAAGGACCGCTCGCACCCCCACAACCTCCCCCCCTCCCCCATGGAGAAGCTGTCTACCTTGTTTCCGGATGCCAGCCCAGCTGCTTCCTCTGCTGGCGGTCCTGCCCCTTCTCAGAGCCCTGTGCTGCGCTGTTTCCTTTTCAGGCGGTCCCGCCCTTTCTCTGATGTCAGATAAAGGGCGGGACCGCCGGAAGAGGAAGCAGCGCAGCAGGGCTCAGAGAAGGGGTGGGACCGCCGGCAGAGGAAACAGCTGGGCTCGCTGGCATCCGGAAACAAGGTAGACAGCTTCTCCATGGGGGAGGGGGGGAGGCTGTAGGGGTGCAAGCGGTCCTGAGGGGGGGAGGGTGAATCGGACGTCGGGGGGCATCAGGCTTTCAGGGTAGGGACAGGACTTCAAGGGGGAAAGGAGAGTCGGGGCGGGCGAAAAGAGAGTCGGGGTCTCCAGAGGAGAGTCGGGGCGGGCGAAAGGAGAGTCGGGCAGCATGCGCGGTATACGGGTGTGCGCGGTATATAAAAAATTCTGTACATAAATTTGTGTTTTTCGCACGCTATACCCGTGTGCGCGTTTTACACGGGTGCGCGTTATCTATGTGAAAATACGGTAATCTCTTCCATTCCTACCCGTCCCCATAAATTTCAGAAGTAGTTATTTCATTTAATTATGCTGCTGAATTAAAGGGTCTGGGTAGACACCCACTTACAAATAAGCAAAGACACTTATAAATGTGGAAATATTAATTGGAAAAATGCATACTTTGTAAACAGGTCTCTGCTAGAGCCTCTAATGTAAATATAAATAGTTGATGAGAACCTCCAAGCCCCACCAGCTGAGGATCTCCTCCGAAGGCAGATGGGAGTCCTCTCCGCCAAGCCCGGTAGGCGGCAGCAGCGTCCTTGAGTCACAGACATTGGTACCTCAGATGTTGATACCATATGTTTCGTGTGAACATTGTCCCCATTAAATATGCTTGGGGGACTGCCTTGGAGAAATCAACTGCTTAAACCTAGCAGTATGAAATCTGTATTACTACTTGGGATCTAGCTAGGTACTTGGGACCTGGGTTGGCCACTGTTGGAAACAGGATACTGGGCTTGATGGACCTTTGGTCTGTCCCAGTATGCAGCTCTTATGTTCTTATGTTAGCCAAGTATAGGACAATCAAGCCATTGTGACATCACTGATGAGGCTGGCTCATAGGCATTGGTGGAATGATGCATTATGACATCACAATCTCAGCTCTGAAATGCTGCCACTCTTTGGGTTTTAACCAGGTACTTGGGACCTTGGTTGGCCACTGTTGGAAACAGGATTCTGGGCTTGATAGAGTTTTGGTCTGTCTCAGTATGGTAGCTCTTATGTTCATATGTTATGACTACTAAGGTCACCACATTGATTTTAATAGGTAGCTATTACTGGAAAAGGGGATAGAGGGGTATAGATAGAGGATTACTGCACAGGTACTGGACCTGTTGGGCCGCCGTGAGAGCGGACTGCTGGGCACGATGGACCTCTGGTCTGACCCAGCAGAGGCACTGCTTATGTTCTTATGTTCTTATGTTCTTAATCTAATCCAATCTAGTATTTATGAATCGCTCTATACCTGGCAGGGTCAGCTTTGGGGGTGGGGCAGGGAGGAATCGTCGGCAGCGGCTTCAGCTGGCTGCAGACAGGGAGAGAGGAAGAAAAAGTTGGGGGGGGATGGAGTGTGTTGGGTGGCAGCGTTGGCTTCGGGGGTGAGGCAGGAAGGCAAGGAAAAATCTGCGGCAGTGGCTTCAGTGTGGGGCCCATAAAGACACCCCCATCCCCCACCCCAGATCCCCTGGACCACCAATGATGAAATACTGAGGTAGCCACAAGGGAGGTGGGTAGGCCTGGGGTAGGGGGCTGTATATTGGGGGGGGGGGGGAACCTAGAGCCACATACCAGGATCATCAGGCTGCGGCTATCCATTTGCTGATGCTCTCAGACCATAAAATAACCCCAGCAAAAAGCTGGGGCTATTTTACCATCCTTCAGAGACCATAGTGCAACTTGTGGTGTCATGTTAGGCTATTTGCATATCTTGCATCTCATTACTCCCTAACAATTGGCAACTTAAATATTGACACACTATTTTTAGAAAAGTAGTGTTAGGGCTGTTTAAGTTTAATTCTACAGAAACCTAAAAAATGACAGGAACCAAAAACTGGACCAAAATATGGTTAAGAAAACAATCTGAATTGAAATTTATTGTATGAAGTAAAGATTTGGTGGGATATAAGACTGAACATAACCAGCCAATATAAAACGGATCTTACCTAGTATTATGGTGAGCAAATATATTCCGTGTCCCATTATTGTCCTTTTATAATATAATGTAAACCGAATCGAGCCCCACATTTTGGGGATGACTCGGTATATAAACTTAAGGATTGGATTGGATATTTGTATCAGTGGTTTCCAAACCTGGTCCTAGAGGCACCCTACATACATACTAGTATTCCATAACCCGCATAGCTGCCTGACACCCCCCAACCAACTCATGTCCCTTCCTGGTCCACACTTCTCTTTAAGCTGCATGCTCTGAAATTTGAGCGGCAACTTATAGAATACCAGCTAGGGCCAGTTACACATGTAACTGCCAATCAGTACCAATTAGCACTAATTATAGCCAATCATTAGTTGTTAAGGCCAATTAGCAGCTAATTTTTTACGCTATGCATGTAACTGACCTTATTCTTTAAGTTATGGGTGCAAATGTGCATGCTAATTGGAAATTTAGGTGCACAACCTTTTAGAATTTGCATTATATATGCCTAGACAGACACTATTATAAAATTGCTCTCTCTTTTAAAATAATTTTAACTGTCATTTTGTGGCCTTTGTTACAAAAGTATGGAAAGTTCACATTTTATGAAAACAGAAAGATTATTTTAAATGTGGGTGCCCGGTAGGAATCTCTCCCAAAAGGGACAGTAGATACCAAGGCCCCGATTTCTGTAAATGGCACTTAAAACTTAAGCAGTGAGTAGTGTGGCGCTTAAGCGCCATTCTATAAAAGCTAGGGGCATTTTATAGAATTGTGCTTGGTGGCCCCTAAGGTGGGCTTAGACATTGATAGGTGTTCTAACCTTAGGCGCAGCCTAAGTATTCCATAATTTTCTTGGCCTAGATGGATGTGTGTAATTTAAGCGCCTGCTGGCATCTAAGTCTAAAACAGGTGCCTACATGAAAAATACACCTTTGATCCGCCCCCTAACTAGGCCTACTTTCTGGTGGGTGCCTTGGACTAGACACCTGCCTCAAGGTGGTAGGTACCTACCAAGTCAGGCACCTACCATCCAATTTTGTGCAATTTATGTCAATTACAAGGTACCAATTGTTAATTATCAGCACCAATTAAGCCTTTTAAGTCAGGCGCCTAGATCACAATGAGAGCAAACATGTACAATATAATCTTGTTCTTCAGACCTCATACACCCAGGGCATTACTCCAAATTTCCTTCGTGCCCTTACTGTGGTGGCCATAAAAGATATCTTGAGCTATTTTATGAATCTTAGGCTGTATTAGAATCAGCTGTGTGCATAGTATAAGTATGAAGAAGCGCTTAACTCAAGCCCAACGGTTACCCAACCGTTTCACCATTAGGTTTCATCAGGGGCCGTGCCGCTTCCTTAATGGAAATTCTTCAAATCGCACTACAACAGCCTTCACATCAAGATACATATAATTTGTTCGATGAAAACCACGCCGAAGCGTCTTTCTGCTGCTTGCCGTCGGGCTTGAGTTAAGTGCTTCTTCGTACTTATACTATACAGACAACTGTTTATAGCTTAAGATTCATTAAATAGTTAACGATATCTCTTATGACAGACCAATGATGAATGCACCACCCCAATGAGGGCACGAAAAAAACTCAGAGTAATGCTCTGGGTGTATGAGGTCTGAAGAACAAGATTATATTGTACATTATATTGCTCTCATTGTGTTTTACATTTTTATTGTATTTTGAGTGAAGAGCAAGGTGCGTAACTTTAGGCATCATTTATATAATCTGGGCCCTACAGACCTTTTACAGAATACAAGCATAACAGTGAGATACATGCACATAACTAAGGCATGAGAACTTGCGCCAGTCATGGGGCATATGCATCTAAGTCCCGGAGATAGGCACATAACATAATATACTATAAGTTGCATGCATAACTTTGTGCTCCACCCAGACTCTGCAAATGTGCATGCCCCCCCACTATGTTCATACAAACATAGTTACAGAGTAGCATCCTGCATGTATGTACACATGTGTACACACATGAATGTATGTATGTATATGCTAGCATACTAAGCATTTGCACCTGTATCAACACCGTCATTATACAGTTTATCTGTAGTATTTTATTGCTTCCGGAGATAACATTAAACTAGGTTCTCTACTACATTATTGCAAAATGCAATTTGCTAAGGTTGCATTCCTCCCTTTTATTTTCTGATATGGGTGCTTGAGCATCAATTAGGCAGGATGCAATTATCTCAAGTCTTTAAGTCCAAGGTGCTGAGTATTAAAAGTTAATGTATGCTAAAGCTGCATTGCTCGTTACCATAAAACACCCAATTTCATGACCTGTCAGCAAGCAATTGCCATCCAGTCTTGTTTTTGTTTTGACCAGAGCTAAAACAAAGCCCCGCTCTTTCTACTTCATCATTTCAATCTTCTGCTGCCGTCAACTGAGGCAGTAGTTCCCCATTTGCCTGAATTTCTAATAGACTGAACTTTCTCGGCATCGGTTGATTAAATGCTGGTTTTACATCGCTGCCATGCAAAGATTTATAGTTCTACATTTCCTCTGACATAGCCTAAGAAAGTAAAGAATGCAGTTCCATGCACGCAGTAGGTAAAACAGTTTTTCTCAACCTTTTCAAGCCAAGTACCCCCTAAGCCTAAGAAATACCAACCGAGTACCCCCGTCCAAGCTCCACCCCAGACCTGCCCAAACTCCACCCCTGACTCCACCCCCATAATAATAGTACTAATTGTAGTGCAATTTCTTCCATCCATTTTTCATATAAACACAATAAAATCTTAATAATACATAATGGTAACCACAAAATTGAAAAAACACAAAGCACTCTATGTGTACACAGAAAAAATGTTAATTATCATTTATATTCAGGTTTTTTTCAAAGAGGTCAAGGCAAATGACTTTAAAATATGCAATGTCACCTCAGTAACAACTATAGAAAAATAAACAAATATAGTGCAAAATATAGATAGCAGATATAAATTCTCAAAACTGACACATTTTGAACATTAAATTAAAAATAAAATCATTTTTCCTACCTTTGTTGTCTGGTGATTTCATGAGTCTCTGGTTGCACTTCCTTCTGACTGTGCATCCAATATTTTTTTCTTTCTTTCTGCCTCCTGCATGCTTCCTCTCCTCCAGACCTCATTCAATTCCCCAACCAACATCTTTCTCTGTCCCTCCATGAGTCCAACTTTTTCTTCCTCTGGGCACAGGAAGTGATGTCAGAGGGAGAGCCAACGCCGACACGGGCAGCAAGTTTGTGATGCTGCTCGCGCTGAGAAAGTTCAAGGTATAGGGGAAGAGAAGCGGGGAAGGATAGGGGGCAGAGAAGAGAGCAAGAGAGGAGCACAACTGCCCTGGGCACCTCTCACCCTCACTACACCACTGGAGGTCATACATGTTGGCATGTCATATATGTGTCTGTGCTTTGTGTGTGAAGAAGTCATTTTCGTAGAGTTGTTTTATGTGTGGTACAGTAATGACAGATAGGGAGAGGGTCAAGAGGGTGAGGGGGGCGAGCGGGTTGTGGAACCCCTTCTTAATTTCAGCCCTGGGCCCCAGCATGACTAATACCAGCCCTGATGGCTCACAAGCAGTGTCATTCCTGTAAGATGGGATTCAGCAACCCGCAGTACCGAAATTCCTTAGGTTGCTGAATCCTGCGGGGGCATCAAAGCGCATTAAAGAGCAAAACTTTACCGTATTTTGATGAATTCCACCCTAAGTATTGTTCACCTTTGGACCGCCCATTTTCTATACCAGTGCTCTGTGCAAAATCAGGCTTCAAAAATCCTGTTAAAACTTTCTTGATTAGGATGCAGAAGAGGGTGACATGATTTATTTTATTATGCAGCCAGAGTTTAGCTGATATTTTCTGGTATTATAATCCTGCCATTATTTTAACCTACTTTTGTTTTTATAATGCATTGCCTACTGTCTAAGTGGGTGGTAAATGTGTTGAGAGAGATTTCTTCCCCTGCCCTGGCAATTTTTTTTTCTTCTTATTTTTAAATTTGAGCTGTTACTAGATGGAAAATCACAACTGAGAGTCTTTTCTCAATTTTAAACCATTTACTGTAAAGTTCATTCAGGTTCACAGGCACTCCATTATATTCCCTATGTTTCCTTTCCTTCACCAGACATTGCTGAATACCAAATCTTCCAAATGCCCTTAAAGGGCTTACAGGAAGCATGAAATTCTTTATATCAACATATTAGAAGAAAAGACTAAAATGGAAATCGGTTGGGTAGATGAGACATGAATGGATAAAATCCCCATCAGGGTGCAGGAGAGTGGAGGTCATGATGATAGGAGGTGCAAAACTGGAATGAGATTGCATATATCAGATTGGGAATTATGTAGGAAGAGAGTTGGTGACCTCAAACACTATTTTTTTAAATTTACATGTTTTATTTATTTTTTTTCAAGTATTTCTTTATAGTCCTTCAATATAGTCTCCCTGCTTCTCAATGACCAAGTCCCAACATCCGGGAAACTTCATTATTCCATCCAAGACACCGTTTTTGTTCAGTTGCCGAATGGCTCAGTACCGGCAGAAGAAAGCTCTTCCAGAGATGCAAAATGATGTCCACGTATAGGTTGTTTCAACTTTGGAAAAAGGTCATAGTCTGGTGGACTCATGTCTGGACTGTAGGGAGCATGAGGCAACACCTCCCAGACGTATTTGCGTAGTTTTTCAATGATGAGTGGAGAGCTCCATCTTCCCCACGACCAAAAAATTTCAACGAGCTCAATCAAAAGTCAAAAAATGATTTTTGCTTATGATCATGAAGGCATCATCATCACAGACAAGATCCCATGTGGAAGAAGTGTCACAGCAGTGTATTATTGTGATTTTTTTTGCAAAAAATGCACAGAAAAATGCACAAAACCCAACCTCAGTTGCTCTTGGCAGGGCCACTCATTCTTCAAGACAACGCTCACCCGCACATAGGGAATGTCGTCACTGAAAAACTACGCAAATACAGCTGGGACGTGTTACCTTATGCTCCCTACAGTCCAGACATGAGTCCACCAGACTTTGACCTTTTTCCAAAGTTGAAACAACTTATGCGTGGACATCGTTTTGCATCTCTGGAAGAGCCTTCTTCTGCCGGTACCCGAGCCATTTGGCAACTGAGCAAAAATGATGTCTTGGATGGAATAATGAAGCTTCCCGGACGTTGTGACTCGGTCATTGCAAAGAAGAGACTATATTGAAGGATTGTAAAAAAATAAAAAATAAAAATAAAACATGTAAATTTTTAAAGTGTTCATTATGTATGAAATGACCCTATATATTACTACCCAAACTGCACATTACTACATATGAACCCTTGCATTTGTTATAGTATATGCAGCTATTCTGTAAAGAGCATGCTTGTCTACCTCCCCCCATAAAAGGGGCATCCTTTATAGAATTGCTTTTTGTAAGTCCTTTAGGGACAGGAAAAACCTACTGCGCCTGACTGTAACTCACCATATGCTGCTTGCTTTGGCGTTTCACGCATTTTTCAGTTGTTTCGTTCCAGTTTTTAAAATAATTATACTGCAACAAGAGGAGGTTCCTGAAGAAGGATTATATTCTGTAACCGAAACTCAGTTGAACCGCAATTATCTTCTTCAAATGGACAGAAATATGAACTGGAGCAGCCAAATTGCCATCCTATGGAAGTTTCACGGTTCATTAATTGGTGTTTCACATTGAGATAAGTCCTTTCCATTACTTTGGTAGGGCTGCGCAGTCTTTATGTTTTTTTCAAATTAGATCACGCATCTTCTCACTCTAAGGGCTTCTTTTACTAAGCTGCGCTAGCGTTTTTAGCACGCGCTAAAGATCAGTGCGTGCTAACCATGCGCTACACATGAAATACTAACACCAGCTCTATGGAGGCGTTAGCATGTAGCGTGCGCTAAAACCGCTAGCACAGCTTAGTAAAAAGAGCCCTAAGTTTTTTTATATGTGTTCACATTATACACTATTCACAATATATGCACAAGGAAGACTCTAACGGCCTCTTTTACAAAGCCACGCTAATGAACCCGAAGCCCATAGAGATTTAAAGGGCTTCGGGGCCATTGCCGCACAGCAGCTGCTAGTGCGGCTTTGTAAAAGAGGCCGTATGATGGTGTAGTGCATTGAGCTTTGTCTCTTACACAAGCTGAAGTATTAAATGTTTTTACATATGGCTGACTTTTCAATCTACACTGAGGTCTTCTCTCTATAATTATATATATATATATAATGTATTTCTATATTTATAGAATTTGATGTGTTTCACGCCAGCAGCGTGCCTGATTTTAAGGCCAAATGGGATAGATACGTGGGATCTATTCACTGAGTTAGGTGGGGGAGGGCCATTGGGGTGGGCAGACTGGATGGGCCGTGGCCCTTATCTGCCGTCTGTTTCTATGTTTCTTATTTTATTTCAGTAGTTCATGCGCGTCCAATTTTCTTAAAACAATATTACTCTTCGAACTTTTTTTCTAACTTATAGATCAGAGGTGTTCTGTATTCTGGGTTTTGTTCTTTTGCAATTGAGAAAGGCATGAGCGGAATCCAAAATCACTTCCCTTCCCTCCCTCGAATGTTCAGGAATTGACTGCACATGCTTTCATTTGTAGCTTAATGTGCATTAAATTCATTTTATACAATTTTTTTTCAAGGCGCTTTAATGAGCTGCTTTCACACTACCGAAAGTAAATTCAGAGCAAAGGAGCAGTTAGCTATGCATGCTTGCTTCAGAACAGGTGTAAAAGCCAACGGGGCTTGTTTGGGTTTTTTTTTTTAAGTATATACATATTTTAGTTGAAAATTAGGAAAAGCATATGTACTGTATGTACTTCAGTGTTCTTAACCATAGCCAGACCACAACCCCTGCAAATGTGTCCATTTTATCACTATACACATGTCATGGTGGCTTTTGCAAAATTGTTCCTTATGCGTGATCAGGCATTTACACTTTTTTTGGGGGGGGGAGGGATTTATTTTTAAAATTTGAGATCTCAGATGGAAAATCAAACATTACAAATATCTTCCTTCTCAGGAGCAGGATTTATACACTTCTAGCGGCACCAAATATTTAGGGCAGACCAGGGCCGCCATCAGAAATTTCTGGGCCCCTTACTGAGCAATCCTATTGGGCCCCCCACACACCCCTTTCCCCCCCCCTTTTGTTCGGGGGGGGGGTGCTATCAGGAAATCGGCAGGGGACAAAAAAAAGTATGACAGCAGTGTTTATTGTTGTGCACAGCAGAAGCATAATAACAGGAATTGGTGGCCTAGGACCAATGTTTCCTCTAAGGATTGAAGTTACATACTCCACAAATTTATGAGCAGGCACGGAGGACGCATTTTTAAACAAATGTAGTTTATCCTTGTACTCCTTATGTATTTTTAATCATCTATGGATATGTTTGTATGTTTATTGTTCAAATGGTTTTATTTATTTCCCCAAATTTATTTTTGTTATATGCATTGAAAATATTTGATATTGCGTTTAAATCAAAATCTCAATAAACTTGAAACGAGTGCCCGTGAGATTGTGGGAGGGTTAAATGCTCAAAACGTAGAAGAATAACAATTTACTTAAAGTTTTTGCTACGCCAGCTTTCTGGTATCTTTACATACAGTGGCGTACCTAGCATATGTAACACCCGGGGCCCATCATTTTTTGGCACCCCCCATCTGTAAGAAAAACATGATTTTTAGTAACAAACCATACGTCACACATGAGTACCTAGGAAAAGACAGCATCTTACATATTGCAGTGAGCAGTACATCAATACACCCATTGTAAAACTAAACAAGCCAGACCAATCAATCCTACACCGTCAATCCTAACAGAAAACCATGTCTTTCGAACACACAGAACACAGAAAACACCTTCGCCTAGTATGGAATATGTCATCACAAATGAACCCCTCCCCCTTTTACAAAACTGTAGTGTGGATTTTAGCCACGGTGGTAACAGCCCTGACGCTCATAGAATTCTGAGCATCAGAGCTGCTACCACCATGGCTGGCGCTAAAAAACGCTCCACAGTTTTGTAAAAGGGGGGATAAAATAGAAATACACAGTTTCAACGCTCTAGCTCAGAGATGCCCAAACTTTTTGGGCTTGCGAGCTACTTTAAAATGACCAATTCAAAATGATCTACCAAAAATAAAATTAAAAAACACAAAGCACACTATACGCTGAGAAAATGTTAATTATCATTCCTATTCTGGGTTTTTTTCAAAGAGGTCAAGGCAGATGACTCTATGCATTGTCACCTCAGTAACAACCATACAAAAATAGACAAATATACCCCCCATCCTTTTTATTAAACCACAATAGCAGTTTTTTAGCGCAGGGAACTGCGCTAAATGCCCAGCGCTGCTCTCGATGCTCATAGGCTCCCTACACTAAAAAACACTATTGTGATTTAGTAAAAGGGGGCCATAGTGCAAAATATAGACAACATATATAAATTCAGACACATTTTGATCACTAAATTGAAAATAAAATCATTTTCCTACCTTTGTTTGGTAATTTTATCTGGTTGCACTTTATTCTTCTGACTGTGCATCCAATATTTCTTCCCTTCTTTCAGCCTCCTGTATGCTTCCTCTCCTCCAGACCTCATTCCCTCCCCCAACTTTTTCTTTCTTTCTCTATGTCTGTCTTTCTCTGATTCTGTGCCCCATTTTTTTGCTTTGTTTCTGGTTCCCTGTCCCCCCCCCTTCTTTCTTTCTTCCTTCCTTCCTCCGTGCCCCATTTTTTGCTTTTTTTTCTGGCTCCCTGTCCCCCCCACACACACACCTTCTTTCTTTCTTCCTTCCTGCCTCCCCCATGCCACCACCGCCGCGGAATAGGCTGCTGCCGCTGCCGCAATCGGGAACAGGCCAAAATCTCCTTGCTTCTCTTCTGCACGGGGCCGATCAACTCTCGCCGCCCGACATCAATTCTAACGTCTGAAAGGACGTTCCGGGCAGCCAGGCAGCGATTGGCTAGCCAGAACGTCCTCTCGACATCAGAATTGACGTCGGGCCGCTGCGAGAGTTGGTCGGCCCAGCAGGGAAGAGAAGCAGGGAGATCAAAGACACGGTGCCGGCCTGATCCCTGATGGCAGCAGTGAGAAGGGAAGGGAAGCAGGTTGGGCACCACTGCTCTAGACGAGCCGCGAGCCGCACGCTAAGGAGAACAGTTGACCGCCCCCCCCCCTTGGTACGCCACTGGAGCAGCAGCGTCTGGCCGGCTCATTCGTTCAAAGCCACGGGTGGCGGCTCCTTGCGAGATCCGCGCCTGCGTCTGAAGCCTCTCTGATGTTGTGACATCAGAGAGGCTTCCAATGCAGGAGTGGAATCAGTGGATAGCGCAAGGAGCCGCCAACTCGCGGTTTTGAACGAACGAGCCGGCTGCTGCTCCAAAAGGAAGAGAATGATCGCCTCCCTCCAGACTGCGGGCCACAAATAAAACCTGGAGAGCCACACGCGGGCCGCGTGTTTGAGACCGCTGCCTTAGAGGGAACACTGCTTAGGACCCTGGGGGAGCCCGGGCCCCCTGTCACCTCCGGGCCCCTGAATGCAGGACCGGTAGTACTGCCCTGATGGCGGCCCTGGGGCAGACACATGGAGTATTTGCCATGTTTGGGCCTCCAACCTTTACATACTGGCACAAGTTCCATGCCAGTCTTAACACCTGGGGGAGGATGAAGGGGCAACAGTTCAGCTGGTCAGACATAATGAGAAAAGGAACTGAGGACAGAAGAACACTGACCTTTTTTTCCTAGAAGCTGAGCCCAAGTTCCACCCTCTTCTTCACCTCCCTGCTCACGCCAGTTTTCATCCTCACATTCTCAATTTCTCACATAGGAAACAAGGGAGCATCTATCCAAGTTAGAGGACCTGGTGAATCAGCAATTATCCAACTCCTTCCTCTAAAAACAAACCCAGCTAGTCTTTCTTTCTTTTAATTATTTTAAATGTCACCCACTCTCCTGCTTAACAAGGGAGGGCGAGAAGCTGCCGGAGAGAGGTTGTGAAAGGATGTTGCACAGATGCCACCACATCTTCTCGAACTTAACTAAATTCTTCTTGAAATCTGGTTTAGGTTCCTCCAAGGGGGAGGGAGGAAGAAAGATCTGCACATTCGAAAAATTAAAATAAAACTGGGAGAATGAAAAAGGCAGCATATCAAAAGCACCAGAAACTGCCGTTGCTATCGGACCATGCATGTCAATAATAGCAAAATGTGATCCAGTGACTGGAGTGGGCAAAGCCTGAGCATTATTTTCTGTACACAGGAACATAACATATCAATAATAAGTCAACCCACTCCTGGTAAAGCAGAAAAGATTTACATCAAATGCAGTTAGAGCAAGGGAACACTTTCAACCCCTCCCCCTCCCCCCCCAAAAAAAAGGACACAAAAAAAGGAAAAAATTCAAGAGTTGCTCAAGCCTAGCAGATTTCAATGAATTTCAAATTTTTACACTTTTAAATGGCACCTAAGTCTTCAAAGATTATTTTCTTAGATTTCATGATTTTTGGATTGAAAAAGCCCACGTTGGCTGCAATCAAATGTGGTTGGTTTTATACATCAGTCTATGCTAACAAAGTTACATTTCTTTTTCATTCTTGCTGTAGGACTGCACTTGTCAGGCAACATTTTTCCAGCCTCTATCTTTCTGATAATCCCCTCAGGCAAAGAATGAATTCAAACAAACTAGAAAAGCAAAAAGCAGGAAACAGGACACTGCCCACTTATAAATCTCATGTCATTTAAAGCAAATTCAGCACATAAAACTGGATTTTAGGTGCAGAAATGGGACTTTTTGGAAATGTGTCCAACTTTTAGACACACAGGACTAGATTAAGTAAATGGTGCTGAGATTTGGACACTGAAAATAGTAGCACTGATCGATAGTCCATAAACCGAACTCCGAGCTAGGCACCATTTATAGAACAGCACTTAGCTGAATTTTGGGTGCGAGGATTTATAACAATTGAAACCCGGTGTGATGTGATAAATTGTACTGGATCTAGGGATTATACTACTATTATTAATTAATTCTAGAGCGCTACCAGACGAAAGCAGCACTATACAGAGTCACAAAGGAGACGGTCCCTGCTCGAATGAGCTTACATACAATCCAAATAATCAAGACAGCCAGGATGCCAGAGTAGGGGTTACAGTTTGAGGTGTTGGTAAAACTTCTGGCTAGGGAGGTGAGCAGAAGGCAGAGGGGAACTCAGCTACAATAGAATCTATCCTTCTCCTTCAGACTATTGAAAGTCAGACAAGAATGTGAAGTGGCCAACCAGTAGCTATCAAAAGAAGGCTGGGTTGGTACAGAAGAGCTAAATACCTCCATTCTCCATGACCAGTATCTGTATATCGACAGCAATCAAAGAGGCTGGAGTGTAACCTTCCACCTGAAATTCCCACCTGAAATTCCAACTGAAATTCTTAATCTTAGCAGATATACTGTATGCTTGGATGTGCATCTAAGTATCTGGTAAGCCAGGAATCATGTGACTAGCCAAATCAGTATTAATCAACTCTTCCATGCATCCATCTCCAGATCCAGAAAGAACCAGTTTGAACACAATCCCGCCAACCATCAGATCACTGACAAATCTACTGCAATTCAGGAAGGCGGTAAAGACCCACCCTTTTTCCCTGACTCTCTTAAAGTCACCCTAACCTCTGCTTCTACCCCTGCAAAGTTATACTGCCACACTGTATGTGCCCTCTACTTGACTTGCAGCTGTAACTAAGGGCTGCTTTTACAAAGGTGCGTTAGGGCCTTAACTCGCGGAATAGCGCGCGCTAAAATACCGCGCGCACTAGCCGCTACCGCCTCCTCTTGAGCAGCTGGTAGTTTTTCAGGTAGCGCGCGCTAATCCAGTGCGTGCTCTAAAAACACTAGCGCACCTTTGTAAAAGGAGCCCTAAGTCTCTATGCGCACACCCGATTCCCAACTATACAAGATCTTGTATCCCGCTACATGTACCTACACCAAGAATGCCTTAAATTGTCCTTTGCATTGAATGCATTGGCCTTATGCAGCGAATATATTGTAATTCTAGCTGCTATATTTACACTGCCTTATCATTTGCCTTGCTACTGTGCTCAACCCCCTAAACATGTCTTCAGTCCTACACGCAGTACATAGAAATTATCTCACCGTTGCCGTTCCTCCTTTCAATATGTTGTTCTGTACAGTATATCTGCTATATGTGAATTTGTAACTTGTTGCTAACCTTCCACTGTGTTTGTAAAATTGTAATCCGTTCTGGGCTCTGCTGGGAGGACGGGCTAGAAAATCGACTAAATAAATAAAATTAAAAAAGCTAACCTTGAATTTGTGATTGGGCTACTATGTACCAGGGCCTAGATCAGGGATAGGGAACTCCGGTCCTTGAGAGCCATATTCCAGTCGGGTTTTCAGGATTTCCCCAAAGAATATGCACTAAAAGCAGTGCATGCAAATAGATCTCATGCATATTCATTGGGGAAATCCTGAAAACTGAATATGGCTCTTGAGGACCGGAGTTCCCTACCCCTGGCCTAGATGAACTAAAACCATTGTTAAAATCTGGTGGGTCACAGTGATACCGGTCTAATAGGTTTTGGGGGTGTTTGGGGGGGGCTCATCAAGACCTATAAGGGAGTTCTGGTGAGATGTTTATATGGTACCCTTTTTGTGAAGTTTGCAGCAGTGTCCAGCAAGGTGCCCCACTACTGTGTTGCCATGTTTGGGTGTCCAGTCCATCACTTTGCTGGCCCCTCTGGGGGAGGGGAATGTATTATTGTTTGCTATACTTAATACTTAATCTATCTATATATATAAAATCGGAGGTATGTATGTGTGTGTGTATGTGCCGCGATCACGCAAAAACGGCTTGACCGATTTGAACGAAACTTGGTATGCAGATCCCTCACTACATGGGGTGATATGTTCTGGGGGTCTCGCGGCCCCCCTGCACACGTGGACGGAGCTACAAACAGAAAATCGGATTTCACCCATTCATGTCAATGGAAAAAATGTAAAAAGCTGGCATTCTCACAGAAATTCAAAAACGGCTTGACCGATTTGAACGAAACTTGGTATGCAGATCCTTCACTACCTGGGGTGATATGTTCTGGGTGTCTCCCGGCTCCCCTGCACACGTGGGAGGAGCTACAAACAGAAAATCAGATTTCACCCATTCATGTCAATGGAAAAAATGTAAAAAGCTGCCATTCTCACAGTAATTCACAAACAGCTTGACCGATTTGAACGAAACTTGGTATGCAGATCTCTCACTACCTGGGTTGATATGTTCTGGGGGTCTCGCGGCCCTCCTACACACGTGGGCGGAGCTACAAACAGAAAATCAGATTTCACCCATTCATGTCAATGGAAAAATTGTAAAAAGCTGCCATTCTCACTGTGACCAATTTGGACGAAACTTGGTATGCAGATCCCTCACTACCTGGGGTGATATGTTCTGGGGGTCTCGCGGCCCCCCTGCACACGTGGGCGGAGCTACAAACAGAAAATCAGATTTCACCCATTCATGTCAATGGAAAAAATGTAAAAAGCTGCCATTCTCACAGTAATTCAAAACCGGCTTGACCGATTTGAACGAAACTTGGTATGCAGATCCCTCACTACCTGGGTTGATATGTTCTAGGGGTCTCGCGGCCCTCCTGCACACGTGGGCGGAGCTACAAACAGAAAATCAGATTTCACCCATTCATGTCAATGGAAAATATGTAAAAAGCTGCCATTCTCACTGTAATTCAAAAACGGCTTGACCGATTTGGACGAAACTTGGTATGTTGATCCTTCACTACCTGGGGTGATATGTTCTGGGTGTCTCCCGGCTCCCCTGCACACGTGGGCGGAGCTACAAACAGAAAATCAGATTTCACCCATTCATGTCAATGGAAAAAATGTAAAAAGCTGCCATTCTCACAGTAATTCACAAACAGCTTGACCGATTTGAATGAAACTTGGTATGCAGATCCCTCACTACCTGGGTTGATATGTTCTGGGGGTCTCGCGGCCCTCCTGCACACATGGGCGGAGCTACAAACAGAAAATCAGATTTCACCCATTCATGTCAATGGAAAAATTGTAAAAAGCTGCCATTCTCACTGTGACCAATTTGGACGAAACTTGGTATGCAGATCCCTCACTACCTGGGGTGATATGTTCTGGGGGTCTCGCGGCCCCCCTGCACATGTGGGCGGAGCTACAAACAGAAAATCAGATTTCACCCATTCATGTCAATGGAAAAAATGTAAAAAGCTGCCATTCTCACAGTAATTCAAAAACGGCTTGACCGATTTGAACGAAACTTGGTATGCAGATCCCTCACTACCTGGGGTGATATGTTCTGGGGGTCTCGCGGCCCACCTGCACATGTGGGCGGAGCTACAAACAGAAAATCAGATTTCACCCATTCATGTCAATGGAAAAAATGTAAAAAGCTGCCATTCTCACAGTAATTCAAAAACGGCTTGACCGATTTGAATGAAACTTGATATGCAGATCCCTCACTACCTGGGGTGATATGTTCTGGGGGTCTCACGGCCCACAACTCTATTTTGCTTGCTCAAGGGTGGGTTCACCCAAGAATTTATATGTTCTTGCTCCAGGAGGTGAAACTAAAATTGTTGTTTATAATCACGTTTTGCGTCATTGTATTGTATTCATTTTGTCAAATATTTCACTTTATAATTTGAATATTGTACTTTTTATTAAGCTGTAAAAAAATACTTTCATTCACCACTATAAAGTATCTTTATTTGAATCCATTTACAGTGTTATTGCTATAATTAAATACCCGTGCAACGCCGGGGCATCAGCTAGTTATCTATATTATTAATTATGGGGAGGAGGGGGGGAGAAAATGATTGTTTTTTTGAATTATTTGTGCATATAAAGTGCGTTCTGTGTAGTGTTTATGTTTAAATTCATTGTATGGCACTGTTAACATTTGAAAATTAATAAAGATTTATTTAAAAAATATTCTATATAGAAGTGTAGACTTTTCTTTACACAATATAATAATTTTTTATGTAATTTTAATTTTATATGATTTTCTTTTTTTATCTTTGTTATAATGTATTAATCATGATTCTCCCCCAACCTCTTTACAAAATCGTATTAGGCTTTTTTATTCACTGGCCATATTAACACCGATGCTCATAGAATTCCTATGAGCATCAGAGATAATACCGCCACAGCCAGCGATAAAAAAGCCTAATGCGACTTCGTAAAAGGGAGCTTTTGTTTTTTATGTATGTTGTAATCCACCTAGATCTCTGCTGATTGGGTGGTATAGAAAAGTTCTAAATACATACATAAAACAAACAAAAAAGATACATAACGTTTTCAATTATTTTATCCTATTAATTTAGAACATCAGAACAAAAATAAAGGAAGCAAAATTGCAAGTAAAATTCTAACATCCTTCAAGAAAATAAAATAGCTTTCTTAAAGTAAGAAACATATTTATTTTTAGAAAAAGAAAATGATCAAAAACGATTCTGCTTTTTTATTCAAATCCCTGCAACAAATTACAAAGTAATTTCCAATAATTGCTAAGCAAACCTTTTTTTTTCTAGAATGGTTTTGAAAGTTTTAATTAAATGCATAATTTTCGGTCGGTTGGAAATAGCCTCCAGGTTGCCTCTAGCAAAACTATGTTTGATGAAAGCACTTGTCTGGAAAACCAAGTTATGAAGTAAGCAAATTTACCATTTGTCTTGAAATAAGAGTGCAAGTGATTGATGTTATACTTAACAGAAAAAAAATGTTCTGAATCATTTTTAGTTATCTGAAAACTTATAATTGAAATCTATGCCATGAAGTAGAAAAACAAGTATTAGATTTTTGAAGCATATAAAGCCGACAGTATTTCTGTCTCATCATCACAAGCATATCTAACTCAACAATATAGGCCAAGTACAAATCATTAGGGGGTCTCACATGTACCCGTATTCACTAACAATGCATGGCATTGTACTAGACTATATTTTCAAATGCACAATGGTGGTACAAAGATATTGAGCAATCTAGGCAAAGTATGTGCCCTTTGCTTCTTCCACCCATTTATTTATTGAATTTTACATTCTCCCAGGGGAGCTCAGAACAGTTTACATGAATTTATTCATGTACTCAAGCATTTTTCCCTGTCTGTCCCATCAGACTCACAATTTATCTAATGTACCTGGGGCAACTGGGAGGGGGATTAATCGATTTCCCAAGGGTCACAAGGAGCAGCGTAGGTTTGAACCCACAACTAGAGAATGACACGGGGAAAAAATTTGTCCCTGTCACTGCTCCATCGTCGCCATCCCCTTCACCGCTCCGTCTCTGCCCCGCCATGCCCTTCACTACCCCGGCCCCGCAGCATCCATGCAAGCCTCAGTACTGCAATATTTAGCTTATTCCTTCCTCATAAATCAAAGTTCTGGCTGCTGAACTAGAGAAAGAGATATTCAGCTGGCATGGCTTTGTTTATAAATTTTTATCAACACAACTAATATACTACTTTATCCTAAAGCAAATAAATAAATAAATAATTTTTTTCCACCTATGTTGTCTAGTTTCTGCTTTCCTCATCTTCTCATTCAATTCCTTCCATTCATTGTCTCTCTTCTCTCTGCGTCTTCCATTTGCCCTGTTACTGTGACTCTCCCTTCCTCCCCCCAATTGGTCTGGCACCCATCTTCTTCCCTCCGTTCCCCCCATAGTCTGGCATCTCTGTTTTCTTCCCTGCCAGCATCTTCTCCCCACTCTCTCTTCCCCATTTCCCTTCAGTGTCTTCTCCCCACTGTCTTCCCCACGTCCTTTCAGCGTCTTCTCCCCACTCTGTCTTCCCCATTTCCCTTCAGCGTCTTCTCCCCACTCTCTGTTCCCCATTTTCCTTCAGTGTCTTCTCCCCACTGTCTTCTGCATGTCCTTTCAGCATCTTCTCCCCACTCTGTCTTCCCAATTTTCCCTTCAGCGTCTTCTCCCCACTCTCTGTTCCCCATGTCCTTTCAGCGTCTTCTCCCCACTCTGTCTTCCCCATTTCCCTTCAGCATCTGTTCCTCTCCACCCCACCTTTCCTCCCTTTCTCCCTCCCTGCTCCTTACCTTCGTGGCGCTTTCAACCCCCCCCCCCAAAGCGAGAACACCTCTTAGCACCCGCCCCCCCTCCCCCCAGACAACAGGCCCCAGTCCAACAGACAGAAGGAGTGTTTCCTGCTTGCAGCACAGTGAGTGCACAACTGTGCCGACAAACCTCCCTGCCCCTTACCTTCGGCCGGTAATTTCTAAATTGCTCTCCTTCAGAGCAGCCGGAGCATTGAAGTTGCATATGGCTGCCAGAAAGGTCGTCTCTGATGCAACTTCTGGTTGCATCAGAGATGACCTTTACGGCAGCCACACGCAGCTTCAACGCTCTGGCTGCTCTATAGGAAAGCAATTTAGAAATCGTCTGCCAAAAGTAAGGGGCAGGGAGGGAGTAGGGAGATATTTGGACTGGACGGCGGTGGTGGCAGCAGCAGTGATCAGTAAGGAGGGAGGGAGTGCAATAGGTGACCGCGCGCGTTCCCTCCCTTAACTGTGGGAAAAGGCCATTCACTGCTCCACGGGCAGTGTTTTTCCTCCACCATAGCCGCGGGTAACAGCCACCGTGTCATTCTCTACCAACAACCTCAGGGTGCTGAGGCTGTAGCTTTAATCACTGTGCCACACTCTCCCGTTAACTTTCAGGCCCTAGCATCCCCTCTTTCTGAAGATTTTTGCTGATGAAACTCAACAATCCTGATCATCTCAACCAGTGACATTGCCAGACAGCCGGTTTTGGATGGGCTTGAGCCCAACGTGGGCGTGCATCTCTTTCCCTTCCTTCCCACCCCCCAGCCCATGCAGCATTCCTATTTCTTCAAGTCATGGGCAGCGGTTCCTACGCACTGTCAGCAGCTGACCTGGAAGCTTTCCCTCTGACACAAAATACAAATGCAGTAGATGGAAGGTTTCCAGGTTAGCCACCGTTAGGAACCACGGCTGGTGGCCTGTGGCTGCTGGGTTGGCTGAGCCCACACTGGTTGGGCCAGGCCCACCCCATGGCTACACCCTTGACCCAACACCTCCCTTCTTAGAGCAGTCCTATAAAAACATAATTGTCCTCACACTTGTAAATATTAAACTTTTAAAAATGAAAATATACATAAGGCTGGATAAATGGGCTTTGTAAAACTGTCCAGTACCCACCTTTTCTGTAGATAAAAGTGCAAAAGGCATTTCAATAAATTTGCTCCCAGGGGTAGGCACCAAATAATGGTGTATAATTGGGTAATTCCATGTCAACTGGTCCAATTTCAGGGAAGGTCTCCATTCGATGTCTTCCATGGATCAGCAGGCGGGTGCCCCCACCCCCATAAAGATTGACACCCCCACTCTATCCTGCCTCGACAGTGAACCAGACGCCCCCCCCCCCCCCACACACACACACACACATGCTCCCTGATGCACTGGGAGGGGCCTATGACTCTGATTGCCTGCTGAGCTAGTAAGGTAAGCAGCACAGATAACCATCTTACCTGTGTAATGCACTGCATAGATGCATTGAGAAAGAGCTCCATGAATAGAAATGTAATTACTTAAAACTATCTGGGGGGGGATGGAGTGTTTTGTACAGTTCTAACCCCAGCTGAAATATCCTGTTGCGATTGAAATTGTTTCTTGGTGTGCTGTGAACTTCAAGCAAATTTACCTTGAGTAAAGATTTTGGTTCAGAAAAAGACTTGAGAGTTGGCCGAGTCATTGTGTGGACTTTGTTTGCTGAAGATCCAACCCTGCGTATTCAGTCTTCTGATGTAAATTGGTCATGGCTTTGTCCCTTAACCAAGCAGTGTGATTTTTGTATCTCTGTGAAAACAGAACAAAACTGCAGGAAAATGTACAGGGTGCAGGAATTTCTTAAAACGACAAAAAAATCTTAAAACAAATACATAAGCTACATTAAGGGCTCCTTTTACAAAGGTGCGCTAGCTCAAGGGGAGGCGGTAGCGGCTAGCGAGCGTGGCATTTTAGTGCACGCTATTCCGTGCGTTAAGGCCCTAACGTACCTTTGTAAAAGGAGCCCTATATAGTATCCAGAGAACTGGTCCTAATAGTCATGTGGACTGGACCCGACACGGTCCATGTTTCGAAGACACACTCCTTCCTCAGGGGTCCCAAATGTTGGTACGTAGAGTAACAGAAAACCAGATTAGATAAAATAAACAAAACAAAAAATAAACAGGCGTGGAAATCTCCTGTGCGAGGCTCCGCATTTCGTGTTTTATTGTGCAGCGTCTCACACGGGAGATTTCCACGCCTGTTTATTTTTTATTTTGTTTATTTTGTCTAATCTGGTTTTCTGATACTCTACGTACCAACATTTTGGACCCCTGAGGAAGGAGTGTTTCTTCGAAACATGGACCATGTCGGGTCTGGTCCACATTTAATGTAGCTTATGTATTTGTTTTAAGATTTTTGTCGTTTTAAGAAATTCCTGCACCCTGTACATTTTCCTGCAGTTTTGTTCTGTTTTCTTGTATATTTTTACTGCAGGCCTTGTTGGTTCTTTTTTTGTTTTGCTTTTGTATCTCTGTACCTACTCCACTGGGCTTATGGTAAGGCTCTCCCAGCTGTATCAAGCTCTCCCTCCACCTTTCTGGGCATCCCCAGACCCCTCTCCCCTTATCTAATCCCCTTGTAAGGGACTTCTGATGGTGTAGTGGTGGGGATTAGAAGTAGTTCCCTTCTGCTGCTCCTTCAACTGGCCCCAGAAACAAAAATGGCACCCATGACCTGGAGTGGTATCTCTGCCCAAAGGCGCATCTTGCTACACCATGCTCTGTAAAACAGAGCAGTTTATCTATCTTCTCATGAATATAATCATCTGAAAATCGTCAAGATCTACCACACTGCCATTCCTATTTGTGTTTGCCTTCTGCAGTACTACTCCTAGCTTTTCATCTGTGAATACCGAATAGAAATATTTGTTAAGCTCATCAGGAATTCAGCACTAAGGAGTGTTACTGAATCCTCAGTGCTGTCACTAATGTAGCAAGAACTGACATTTTCTACAGTCAGGAGATTTGGTGTCCTCTGGTTGAACTCAAGGTGTCGGGTCATGATGTGTATGCCCCTTCAGCAATGGGGAATACATATATAAACTTCAGTCCCATCTTCACATTGCACATTGACCATACAATCCACACCCCCTTTCAAAACAAATGTAGATGGTATGTACAAGTGTAAATACCAGATTTCATAAAATTGGATTTTATATTTGTATACTTTATAAGCATGTACTGTAAGTGCCAATATTTTCACATGTATAGACCTAAGGAGAGCCTAAGAAAGTTTTTACATAGACTGTAAAGATTTTTTTCTGCTAAGAGGCAATAATTTATTTCTGCTCATATACTTTTGAAGTGAATTTCTAAACTTTAACTTGACTTCCAAAATTATCATCAGTTCTTTATTGTAAGTCACTGCGAGCTTAATATTAAAATGAATCCTATTTACATATTCATAATATTGTGACAGACTCATTATCTGTCCAAAGGAAAAATGTATCACTGATCTATACCTCTGCAATATTTTTAATTTGATATAAAATGTGCTTCTTCTCAAGAATTCTCATAAATAAATTAGCATATGATGATGCTAAATTTGCACTCAACACATTACCCAGTTTCTGACATTGCAATACCGTCTCCTAGTTCAATCGCTAGTCCTGGGACTTTTAGACTACTGCAACGTCCTTTACCTGCCATGCCTTGCAAGCATGATAAAACAATTACAAAACATAGCCTTCAGACTGATCTACTCACTAAGCAAATATGATCACATCACCACCACATACCTAGACACACTCTGGCACCCAATGCAAGCATGAATATTATTCAAATTTTACTGTCTATTATTCAAAGCAATGAACGGCACCGCCCACACCTACCTGAATGATCGCCTAAACTAGAACAAATTACCAAGATGGCTGCATTACAGATGCTCTGAGAGCGACGCTTCTGACCGCTCCACTCAATTCCTTTTTATCTTCTTGCTAATCGGCTTTGTGGCCTAATTTACCTTCGGATGCTGAAGAGAAGGGGCAGGAGTGCGGCTGGCGCCTCGCGGTGCTCTAATGTGCCCTCCTTCGGCAGAGTCAATGAGATGTTGCGGTGGTTGCAGGAGGCAGTTTTGCCTGAGTCGGGAGTAAGCCCTCTGAGAGCACCTGAAGGGGGCGAGATCGGGGTTGTCTCTCCAGGGCTAGAGACCACCTTAAGTCCCGACCCGAGAGCTCCACCTCCGTGACCCCGGTCTACCAGTTCTCCAGGGGTGGAGGAAACCCCGGAGAGTGGGGAGGTACTTCCCCCAGAGGCAGCAGGGTCATCATTGGAGACTGAGGAAGCCGTACTCTCTGATCAGGGAGTAACTGCAGAAGAAGCCGGGGTAGGACAAGCAACTGGAGGTAAAGGATTCCAGCCAGAACTTAACCAGGGGAACTTCTCTGCTTCTGACGGTGAGCATTTTTACACCCAGCAAAGTTTTCCAATTTGGGAGAAACCAGCGCAAGTGACTTTAGATTCACTATGAGATCTGATTGCAAATTTCACTAAGACTATTAGTCCCAATTTCCAATACATTGAAGGGAAATTGGTCCAACACTCTAGAGAGCTGAATGATTTGGCTGCGGATGTGACTGTTTCAAAGGTTACAATTCAAAAGCTTGACCAAGATATTTCTATGACTAAACAAGTACAGGAGTCCCTAATCAAAGATAATATTAACTTAAGGAAGAAATTGGAAACACTTGAAAATAACTCTCGGAATAATAATTTGAGATTAATTAACTTCCCTAGATTAACTACGGTTACTCCTAGGGAAATGCTTAGGAGATATATGATAGAAATTTTGCAAGTTTCAGAAGAAACTTTACCACCTTTTGTTCAAGTGTATTACTTGCCAAATAAAGAAGGGGCTCAATTGCAGGCTAA
This sequence comes from Geotrypetes seraphini, assembly GCF_902459505.1. Classification (NCBI taxonomy): domain Eukaryota; kingdom Metazoa; phylum Chordata; class Amphibia; order Gymnophiona; family Dermophiidae; genus Geotrypetes; species Geotrypetes seraphini. The sequence continues at coordinate 157,205,637 of NC_047084.1, read as the reverse complement.
AACATCGAATCAAACAATGAATGTCTTTGAAATATTAGAAACTTCAGAAAGAGAAATAGTTGTACCTTCCACAATGATTTTGACTGTAGCTCTCGCAATAGATAAAATATGGTTATTGGGACTTTTCTTTAAAAATAGACAGAAAGAGTTTCTTGGTTGTAAAATACAAATGTTTCCTGATCTTTCCAGAGAAACTCAAAAGTGACATAGAGAATTTCTGTTGTTGAAATCTGGAGTCACTTCACTTCACTTCACGGGGAGTTTTATTTGAGACATCCTTGCAAGTGTATTATTTGCTACCGTTCAGTTAAATATGTTTTTTTTTAACCACCACAGTTAACTGCTTTTCTGGTAATGTCTCGACTGGATAAAGAGAAATCAACAGCTCTATAATTTACATATCTGCCAATATCTCAGTTCTGTCTTATTTATATTCTAATATTATTTCTTTTCTTTTTTTTTTTTTTCTCACTTTAATGTAATCTTGGATCCATATTTTGAGGACTTGAGTTGAGTTAGTTGAAAGAATTTCCATGTATTTTGTTTAATTTGGTTTGATTATGATTTATATTGGATATAGGTCATATCCTACTAACTTACTTTCTGTACAAGTGATTACTTGGTATGTCATTTGAAAATTAATAAAATAATTATAACTAAACTGAAACAAATTATAAGCAGGCCAAGAAGGACTCAGACCCCATTCAATCACCCCCCCCCCCAATCAAAGGCAAACAGCGCAAGAAAATGTACAAAAGCCTACTAGCAACACAAGCAGCGAAACTAGATCACCATGCATCACTTCTCCAACATACTGATAACGACTGAAAGGGCATAGGATGAAGTTAAGAGGTGATAGGGTCAGGAGTAATCTAAGGAAATGCTTTTTGACAGAAAGGGTATTAGATGCGTGAAACAGTCTCCCTGTAGAGGTGGTGGAGACAGAGACTGTGTCTGATTTCAAGAAAGCCTGAGATAGTCACATAGGATCTCTTAGAGAGAGAGAGGAAGAGATAATGGTTACTGCGGATGGGCAGACTGGATGGGCCATTTGGCCTTAATCTTCCATCATGTTTCTATGTAACTATAAAATATATATAAATATGAGAAATACCCTCAAATAATTAATATTTTCTCCCAACATGGACCCACTAGTAAAAGGATCTCAGAGTTGTTCATCGGGTACATCCTATATAACAATACACCATACACCATGTATTATAAACTGTGCCCAAATTAATGGTGATATAAGGTAACTCAAAGTCTAAAACTGTGTCCTTAAAAAGAATAAATCTCAAATTAGAACTTCATGTGATGGGCTAGCTGCACGCCAGCACTTATACTAGGATTCAGCAGGATTAAGTGCCATGCCCAAAGTCAGGCACAAGATCTGTGCTAAGATAATATTCTGCAAAAGAGCACTCTTTATAAAATACTGTCTTAGTGCAGATCTTCCTGGCATATAGCATTTGTATTTTTGAGATTTTTTTGTGATTGCACTGACTTGAATTTCCTTTACAAGTGGGGTTGGCAATATGTACTGTTTATATTATATTTATTGAGTGGACCCCATCTTAGATGTGAGCACTTTAAAATACTTTATACTTCAATGATTTTTTTAAGACACCAAAAAGTTTGTTGACATATGGAAAAGATAAATTTATATGAGATATCATGATGTACGGAGCGGACTCATTTAGGTACTGATATCATAGGTACTACGTTTGAGGTACTACGTTTGGTTAAACTGCCTTTGATTATCTGGTGCAGTTCCCCAGTACTGAATTCTCTTAAAATTACTTAATTTCAGGGTGAGGCGCTAGCGAGCCCATTCAATATGGAGGTTTTGCGTCAATACTCAGCTTCCCACAACCTGCCTTTTTTAAGATTTCCTGCATCCTTCTGGATAAGTGTAAGGTGATGCATGTCGGTAACAAAAATCTTGTACACGAATACAGGATGTCTGGTGCAGTACTCAGAGAGACCCCCCCCCCCCAGGAAAGAGGCTTGGGAGTACTGGTTAACAAGTCGATGAAGCCATCCGCACAATGCACGGCAGTGGCGAAAAGGACAAACAGAATGCTTGGAATAATTAAAAGGGGATCACGAACAGATCGGAGAACATAAGAACATAAGCAGTACCTCCGCTGGGTCAGACCAGAAGTCCATCATGCCCGCTCACATGGCGGCCCATCAGGTCCAGGACCTGTATAGTAATGCTCTATCTATACTCTTCTATCCCCTTTTCCTTCAGGAAATTATCTAATCCCTTCTTGAACCCCAATACCGTACTCTGTCCTATCACACCCTATGGAAGCGCATTCCAGGCGTCCACCACCCTTTGGGTGAAGAAGAACTTCCTAGCATTTGTTCTGAATGCCCTCTTGTTCTTGTGGTTTTTGAAAGTTTGAAGAATCTGTCCCTCTTCACTTTCTCTATGCCCTTCATGATCTTGTAAGTCTCTATCATGTCTCCTCTAAGTCTCCTCTTTTCCAGGGAAAAGAGCCCCAGTTTTTCCAATCTTTCAGCATATGAAAGGTTATTCATAACTTTTATCAATCGTGTCGCTCTTTTCTGAACCCTCTCGAGTATCGCCATATCCTTCTTAAGGTACGGCGACCAATATTGGATGTAGTACTCCAGGTGTGGGCGCACCATCACCTGATACAACGGCAGGATAATTTCTTTCATTCTGGTTCTAATACCTTTCTTGATAATACCTAGCATCCTGTTTGCCTTCTTAGAGGCCGCTGCGCACTGTGCCGACGGCTTCATTTTCTTGTCCACTATTACCCCCAAGTCCTTTTCATGGGTACTTTCACCCATTACCAGACCTCCCATCGTATAGCTGTACTTCGGGTTTCTATTTCCTACATGCAAGACTTTGCATTTCTCTACATTAAACTTCATCTGCCATCTTGTTGCCCACTCTCCTAGTTTGTTCAGGTCCCTTTGTAAATCTTCACAGTCCTCTTTAGTCCTAACTCCACTATATAGTTTGGTGTCGTCTGCGAATTTTTTTACTTCGCACTTCGTCCCTGTTTCTAGATCATTTATGAATACATTTATGAATACATTTATGAACAGCAGCAGTGCGTATACTGACCCCTGTGGAACACCAACTCGTGACCCTCCTCCAGTCCAAGTAGCTCTACTGGACCTTGGTGCTACCCCACCTGGAATACTGCGTCCAGCACTGGTCGACATACTTGAAGAAGGATACGGTACTACTCGAAAGGGTCCAGAGAAGAGCGACTAAAATGGTTAAGGGGCTGGAGGAGTTGTCGTACAGCGAGAGAATAGAGAAACTGGGCCTCTTCTCCCTTGAAAAGAGGAGACTGAGAGGGGACATGATTGAAATGTTCAAGATAATGAAGGGAATAGACTTAGGAGATAAAGACAGGTTGTTCACCCTCTCCAAGGTAAGGAGAACGAGAGGGCATTCTCTAAAGTTAAAAGGGGATAGATTCCATACAAACGTTAGGAAGTTCTTTTTCACCCAGAGTGTGATAGAAAATTGGAACGCTCTTCCGGAGGCTGTCATAGGGGAAAATACCCTCCAGGGATTCAAGACAAAGTTAGACAAGTTCCTGCTAGACCAGAACGTACGCAGGAAAATCTAGACTCAGTTACGGCTCAGGTCCTTGACCTAGAGGCCGCTGCGAGAGCAGACTGCTGGGCATGATGAACCACTGTTCTGACCCAGCAGCGGCAATTCTTATGTTCTTTAAATTTTTCAAGATTTTTTTCTTCTAAGAAAGCTGGTAGGGAGTTCCATAAAAGGGGAGCTGTTACCAAAAATGATGTACTACAGCGAGTATTAATAACTTTCAATGAGGGGGGCTGTCAATCAATTTTGAGAAGAGGATCTAAGAGAATGAGTTAAGGTGTGCGGAATGAGAAGTTTGTCAATGAAACGGGGGGCATTTGTGTTTTGGACTTTGAAAGTTAGCAATGCTATTTTGTGTGTAATTTTATGTGTCTTAGGAAGCCAGTGAGCTTTTTTTCAGAAGGGGGATGACGTGATCCTATTTTCTGGATTAATAGCATTGGAGGCTCGATATGGCCTCCTAGCCCCAGCAAGAATGAAGGACACGGACCAGAACAGAACAAAGACATACACGGACCCATAAGAGCTTGAGAAATTTCTTCAGGAGCAAGAAGCTCTGTTACACATGGACACATGAGTGAGATGCTTGCCTTACTGTCTTAAGAGCTATTTTGCTCCGTTATTTATATTTTGCTCTCTGTTACTCCTGTCTACTAGTATTTGCTATAGTTCTTGAGGAGCCGTGTTTTCTGGCTGATTTCTGCTTTAACTCCCTCTCTTCCTTCCCTTTTACTTTTATTTTTTTATGTAATTTAAAAATCTTCCTCTACCCCCAGTTCCTCTCGTATCCAACATGACCATTCTCTATCCTTGGCCCAGCTATAATTTGCCTTATATTATTTTTAAATGTTATTAATTTTAGAATTGTAAACCGGCCAGATACTTGTCGATGGTCAGTATACCAAACTATAAATAAACTTGGAACTTGGTAGGTTGAGTTGTAGGGGAGGGGGAGGGGCGAGGTTCCTAGCTACCTTCATTTGGGCCTCTACCCCTCTATATGCATTGGAGTTGTTGTTTCAGTTTTGGGAGGATTTGGGTGGTTTGAGTGTAGGGAGGTATGAAGGGGATTTGATGGGTTTTGGATATTTGTGTGTGCTTCTATACAGTTTTCTGAATGGAGAATTTTACTCTGTATGCATGGGTATATGTTGTATGAGTTGATATATGTATATATTTTTTAGATGTGTTATTTACATTGAGTGCTACTACTCTGCAGCCACTATTTCTAATTTCTTAATTGCCTCATGAGTGATTATCATTTTCTTTCTCTCAATGTTAAGGGTATTAATCACCCAATTAAGAGAAAGAAAACCTTACTGTGTTGTAAACATATACATGCAGCTGTTGTTTTCTTGCAAGAAACCCATCTTAGCAAACTAGAATCTCAAAAGCTGCAGAGAGAATGGGTGAAGGGGGTGTAGCTATTTTACTATCTAAAGCCTTTACTTATTAGAATGTTTCATACAGGGCGGATGTTAATGTTAGATGGGTTCTAGTAAATTTTACTGTGGAATTTAAGACTTATACCTTTCTTAATATATATGGCCCTAATTCTGATGACCCTACTTTTGACCTAGAATTAGCAACTAACGTCTGACTTTTTCATTGGGGGGTGGGGGGGCTTTAACTTAGTCATTGATCCTTTCCTAGATAAAAATTCCAGTGCTCTTTACAAAAGTCCACGAGCACATACAGCATGGCAATCCTTCCTCACACAATTTAGGCTCACTGATATATGGCATCTTCACCATCCCACTACTCTTGAGTACACCTTTCATGCTGTACCTCACCAATCTTTTTCTAGAATTCCCAACGTGACTTCTACTACCATTGAATCCTTTCACCTTTCAGATCATGCATGTATCACACTATCTATCCATTTTGGCACTTACCCCTCAGGTTCTAAAACCTGGAGGTTTAATGCAGCTCTTCTGAATGAGCCTACCTTTGGACTGAAGAATTCTTTTCATTGAACGATACTCCAGATGTTTCTTTACTAATTGTTTGGGATGTGTGTAAAGCCTATATGCATGGTGAAATAATTAGTTTAAATCAAAAATTAGTAACACTACTCAAACTCCTAAATAAGGCCAACGATTGAACTAAGAAGTAGATCTTGCTCACGATTAGAGACGAAGACTTTGTATCTCAAATGCCCAAAGCTAGCAACTAGAGCAAATCATAGTTGTTAAACTTACAACTGGGCTATCATTGATAACCGTCTTATTTTCTCTGTGAGCTTCTTTTAAATTACATTATTATTTTTTGCACTTTACTTTAGCTTATGCTGTGATGGTATGGTATTTATCTCGGGTTAAGAATAATGCCCGGCTTGCCTCCCGACGGAAGATCTCCGTTTCACTCTTGTCAGAGTACTAAGAGCTTCTTCAGGACAGCATTTATTTAAGCTTTTATTCTAAAATAAAACAAATATAAAAACAATTTTATTCAAAACCAATTCTTTTACTATTTTATATTGACTAAAAACCTCTAAGTTTATTCGTCCTAGAAAAACTCAAGGACATCTCCCGTCATTATTTAATATCGGTCTCAAAAAAAATTTTTTTTTTTTTAATAGTACCATAAGGGTTTACAAAATGCAACTAGCGCTTTGTACTTACATATTTTTAAATCCGCAGCTTTTCTCATAGCGGTATTATGTTTTGAAAAACGCCGATCATAGCCGGCGAGTGATCTGATTTTAAAGACCTTTGGCAGCGTCTGACATCATATCCGGAGGAGCGTCTCATTCGCTGACTTATCAGCTATAATTTAAACTTAAACCCAGGTTACAATTTATCTATGCGATGCGTTTATTAACATGTAAATAAAAATTTTATCTTTAAGTTTTGTGTGTTATTTGATTAGTCTAATTAAAAAATATCTGCCTGCCTTCGGTTGTATTGTTTGAAGTCTATCTATCCATTTCTGTTCAATTTGTATCAATTTTTCCCCCTGTCCCCTCCCCTGCAAGATTCCGGAATTTTGTCTATAAAATGCTTCTCAATTGTTCAAATGTGTGATGGTAGGTTAAACAATGCGCTACCAATGGAGCTTCTTTTCTCTGTAAATGTAAACAGGACTTATGTTCGGACATCTGTACTCAGAACTGCCTAGTGGTTTTCCCTATATATATTTTAAAACACGGGCATTTGATCATATAGACCACATGGGCTGACCTACAAGATGTCCGATGTCTTAAGGTATACATTTTATGGTTAAGCGGATTTTCAAATGAGGGCCCTTGTATAGTTAAAAGGCAAATTTGACAATTACCATATTTGGAATGATATCCACTTGGGACATCATATTGGATGTTCCTATCTGCTTTTAAGCTGAAATGTTCCTTCAGGTTTTGTGATCTGGTGTATGCTAAACGTAAATTTACATTTTCAAAGCATGGGCTTCCTTGTAGTAATCTCCAGTGGTTCTGAATAATATTAGATAATTGGTGTGACTCCACATTGTATCTAAGAACACAGGTTAGTTGCTCATCTTTACTCATATTGAAGTTGTTAAGATCATTAAAATCTTGTGAAGTTCTTTGATTACTGCTTTTATGTAAAAGCCATTCTTGATGATTGTTTTTGGCTCTCCGATAACTAGTTTTTAATATTTTCTTGGGATAACCTCTACCTGATAGAGTTTTAGATAATTTTTTTGCAGATTGTTTAAAATCCTGTGTGTGAGTGCAAATCCTCCGGTATCTCAAAAATTGAGTGAATGGTAAACTGTCTTTCAGCATTGCAGGATGGCAACTGCTATATTCTAATAAGCTGGAATTATCGGGTGGTTTTACATATAATTTAGTTTCCAATTTCTTTTGTTTTAATGTGACCCATGTATCTAGGAAATTAATGCCTTCTGTGGATTGATGCATGGTAAACTGTATATGATTGTCTCTTGTATTTAGCCATTCAAAAAACAAATTAAGTTGGTTATTTGGCCCTTGCCACAGAAGAAAAATATCATCAATATATCTTTTCCATCCTTTGATGTATTGAATCCACTGGTTGCTGTAAATATATTGTTCTTCAAAATATTTCATGTAAAGACATGCAATCGAAGGAGCACAGGTAGCGCTCATTGCCCATTGCCCATTGCCAATTTGTATCAATTTTAGCCTACCATCACACATTTGAACAATTGAGATGCATGATTATAGACAAAATTATGGAATCTTGCACGGGAAGGTCAAGCTCTTAATTCCCCATCTCTGACTTAGAAATCCATCAAGCTATCCGAAATTTTAAACCGAGGAAAGCTCATGGTAATGATGGCTTTACTGGCAAATTCTATAAAGTTATGAAGTTGCCTCTAGTCCCTAACATTTATGGATACTCAGATTAGGCAGGGTACCTTTACAGAAGCAACAATTATAGTGCTGGGATCCTCTCCTTATGAAAAATTAAAGGCCTATCTCACTTATTAATTATAATTGCAAAATTTGAGTTAAGCTTTTAGTGGATCATCTAGCTTTGCTCATGCCTGCTCTCATAAACACATCCCAAAGTGGGTTTATTAGAAGTACTAATTGGAAGAATTGGAATAGACTGAATTATAGTTTCTGGTGGAATTCTTTATGTCATATATATAAAATGGAAAGGGTAATAGCTACATAGCAGAGGTATTTAAGAAAGTTTCAAGATGTTTGGGAGCCTTTAACAAATTATTGTAATGAGTAAATACCTTTTTTCCCTTTAATTGTGCATGTCCAAGGTTGGGGAAGGGTAGATTTTGGTCTTTAAATAATCATAAGGAATATTAGGAAAGAATTTATTGTGTTTTTCTGTGTTTAAAATTGTTATGGAAAGGGAGGGGGTGGAGATAAATTTTAAATTGGATTATTGCAGAATATTAAGTGTTGTATCTAAGTTAAAATGTGATTATTTAATGATACACTTATTATAAGTTTTAAAAATGAATAAAAAATTGTTGTTAAATTACTTACATAACGTAATATTTTCCATGTATCAGCTAATATTCTGTTATCTTTACTGTAACTAGGCATTTCACAAATCTACAAAGCAATCTATATGGCTGAACTCCAAGATTCAAATTGGTAGAGAAAGGCTCTCCTGGAAGCATTGGATGATAGCAGGAATACATTTATTAGATGATGTTATCTCTAATGGTAAAATGCTTGAATTTTCACAGTTGCAACATAAATATGGTCTTAATAAATCAGAATGTTTTAGATGGCTGCAACTGAAGCAAGCCATTCAGGCGGGATTCCCTGAATGAAAAAACCTTAGTAATCATTTTAGTATGGAGTTCTTAGGCTATCAGGCGGAATTCTTGGGTCACCAGGCCGCCCATTGGTATAAATTGCAAGCGGACCTTAGAAAATTGGAAGATCGGGAGTCCAAATGGCAGATGAAATTTAATGTGGAAAAATGCAAAGTGATGCACATTGGGAAGAATAACCTGAATCACAGTTACCAGATGCTGGGGGTCCACCTTGGGGATTAGCACCCAAGAAAAGGATCTGGGTGTCATTGTAGACAATACAATGAAACCTTCCGCCCAATGAGCGGCGGTGGTCAAAAAAGCAAATAGGATGCTAGGAATTATTTAAAAAGGGATGTTTAGCAAGACTAAGAATATTATAATGCCCCTGTGTCGCTCCATGGTGCGACCTCATCTGGAGTATTGCATTCAATTCTGGTCTCCTTATCTCAAGAAAGATATAGTGGCGCTAGAAAAGGTTCAAAGAAGAGCAACCAAGATGGTAAAAGGGGTGGTCCTCCTCTCGTATGAGGAAAGACTAAAATGGTTAGGACTCTTCAGCTTGGAAAAGAGACAGCTGAGGGGAGATATGATTGAAGTCTACATAATCCTGAGTGGAGTAGAACGGGTACAAGTGGATTGATTTTTCACTCCATCAAAAATTACAAAGACTAGGGGAAACTCAATGAAGTTATAGGGAAATACTTTTAAAACCAATAGGAGGAAATTTTTTTCACTCAGAGAATAGTTAAGCTCTGGAACGCATTGCCAGAGGATGTGGTAAGAGTGGATAGCGAAGCTGGTTTTAAGAAAGGTTTGGAAAATTTCCTGGAGGAAAAGTCCATAGTCTGTTATTGAGAAAGACATGGGGGAAGCCACTGCTTGCCCTGTATTGGTAACATGGAATATTGATACTCCTTTGGTTTTGGCCAGGTACTAGTGACCTGGATTGGCCACTGTGAGAATGGGCTACTGGGCTTGATGGACCATTTGTCTGACCCAGTAAGGCTATTCTTATGTTCTTACTCAGCAGTGATTTTATAATCTATGTTGTCACCTGCCGGGGTCTCTGGAAGCTTGTGGAGGACCACCGACAGGCGGCAGCACGACCCTGGCGTGGCTCCCAATGAGGAAGACTTTACTGATGTCCCAATCCTCTGGGCTTCGCTACAATAAACACCAGCGAGAGCCAAGTCAAATCAAAATATCCAAGGTTTAATTTTGTTACCAAAAAGACAAAAATAGAAAACCAAAATAATACAAGGACAAGTACTAGCATTATCTACCCTTTCTCAAAAAAAAAAAAAGGTTTCTATTAAAAACAGTTCAACGGATGAACAGAAGTTTTTGCAACAGGTAAGTTCATAGGAGTCCACAATAAGGTTCTATTAGCTTCACTCAGCTCTGAACCATACGTTCAACAAGAAAAAAAACAAAAGCTAGTCCCAAAAAGGAAAAGTCCTCAAGACTATCCTTGAGTCCTGGACTTTCAAGCATACAGTCCTGCTTCTTCACCAGGCATTTATATATTGCATTACAAAGTAAACTTCAAAAATGAAAAGAGAGAAAAATGCAGTACTGCAGACTTTTGCTATTTCCAGCAATGGCACCTCCGCAGTCCTTTCCACTGTTGGGTAACAGAATTGCTGGTTCCCCTTTCTTAAATGGCTTTAACAAGCTCCCTCAGAATCCCACCCTAGCTCTTCGGGGATCCTACCCCAATTCTGTAAGTCCCTTGGAGTATAACAGGAAACAGGGAAACTGCTCCACAAGCCCAAAAGAAAACTTCCTTCAGTTTCTCCTGGCTTTTGCACAGCTGGAGTGCAGCAACTGTAATTAATGCTAAATGCTGGTGCAGCACTGCTCTGAGCTTGGCTTTGCAGTAGAATCAAAGCTTTTACACACCAAAACAAAATAGTTTTCCAGAAAACAGTCCCAACAACTATCTCCTTATAGAGACCAGTACCTCCAGTCCTTAGTGAGAGACTGCCAAGCTCACATCCATGTCTTCCACGTTTTCAGCTTCAGGCATATTCCATTCAGACGTGTCCATGCTTTCTAGAGCACCCAACTGCTCTGCTGACTCTTGAGGTACGGAATCTTCATACTCCATAGGTTCCGGAACGAGGTCTGGCCTTTGCCTGGCCCGGAGAACCTTCTCTGCCAGGTCCTCATGCACAACCTCCCTTACTGACTTGGAGAGCTGTTTAAGAGTGTTTGTGCCACTCCCTGTTCTAGGTGTCTGTGTTCCTAGCTTTTGTGCTCTTTGGCTCCCCCCCAGGTTGCTGGGCAGAATGCAACTGGGATCCTGATTAAATCTCTTAAGGGGGCTGAGTTTTTTACTAGGACGTGGAGCTAACCTGTACTCTAGCTCCTGCTCAGACTCAGATGGCTCAGGATAGGCAGCTCTGCTTTCAGGATCTCCTGCCTGATCATTCTCAGTCAGTCTCTGGTCTCGGTCAAAGGATTTACTATTGAATTTCACTCTGACATGATCGTCTCTGGGAGCGGAAATGTCACAATGTACTATTTAATACATAAGGCTATTTGGACACCCGTTAAAAGCAAGAAATGTACCAGTCTCAACTCTGCTTTATGTTGGGACTTATAATCAACAGACTGGAACAGTACAGCATATGCTTCATGACTGTTCATTCATTATTCAATATTGGCAGGATGTTTGGGATGTTGTCATTCAGATTATTTCTTGGATGTTATCGATATTCTATCAACAGTTATTTTAAGGCCCGCCTCAGTATCTCTTACCTTTCCCACACAACATTCCAGACTACATGATATTCTTATGGTGGCAATCAAAGTGGTACAACATTGGAATAACACTGCACAAGCCACAGTCCATCAGTGGTAGCATTATGCTTGTCTCATTGCCACTTATGAATTCTACTTAGCTGAGCGATACCGATATAAAATTGGATTTTATCGCACTTGGAATGCTCTACTTCAGCATTGTAATTTACCGACTAGCTATTTCCTGTTTTGGTGGTCATAATATGTAATTCATATATGTAATTTCTATTGATTGTTCTTTACGTAACTGTTGCATTATGTATCCTCCACTAAGGGTTGTTCTCTCTCTCTTCTTTGCAAATGTTTATTCGCACTGTTGTTTATGATGTCCTATTATTGTAGCAAAATATAAATAAAGAATTGGCTAAGCAATTCCTAACCCCAGAAGGAATAATTAAAGACTGAAAAATGATCACTTAAGTAATAATAATAATAAATAACTAATAAATAGTAAATAGTAAACAGTGGATGAATAGTGGACATCAGTATGACGTCAATCGAAAATACAGGCTTGGGCTATATCTCATAGGTGACTAGCACCAGAACAGAAGTCCAAATGAGAGTCGCCCCATACATCATTTTAGTCCACCTTAACATAACCACTATTTAATGCTGATATAGAAAAAATACCTAATAAATATTACCTTCATGGGAGAGGACCACTAAAATATAAAAAAAATAAAATAAAAAATGTGTATGTGAAATGAAATAAATATTTTAAATAACGTCAATAAACTCCCAAAAACATCACAATGTTGTAAAATCCTTAAAGTGCAAGTGCTTCAGAAAAATTTGTACAACCGTGCTAGGAAAAACCTCATGAAGATATATAAATTTTTAAAATTCAAAATTCAAAATGCTACTAAAGTGAAAAAATCAAAAACGTTCCAGAAAAATTCATCAAATGACTTAATAGATTAAAAGTTCATAGCGCCATAAAATCATAGCACCATAGAATCGTAACATATCATTATATTTCATTGATAGAAGTTCATAGCACCATATAAAAATTAATAGCACCAAATGATCATAGGAATATATAAATCATAGCACCATATAATCATAGCACCATTTAATAAATAGCCCCACTATATGAAAAAATAAATAGGGGCTATTAGATACAAGTCAGTACTTAGCTGCGTTTTGTAGGAAAACATATACTGCCTTAGAAAGTGGAGTCACCACTCGACAGGGCCCTGTTTCGACACCTTCATCAGGAGCGGGAATGCAAATAAAGCAGACAATCTTCCTCAAATGTTTGCTTAAAGCAGACTGTTCAAAATTAAAGCGGCAGAAGTTCCATTTCTTCTGTCAACGTTGTGTCCCAAAGCGTGCAAGAATCGTAAAATGCTGTGAGAGGAATAACAATGGCGTCTCAGGAGTTTAATGATGCCTAGGAGATCCCACGAGAGCAGCAGACTTGAGATGACGTAATGAAGTATATAATGGAGAATTTGGATTCAAATAATATTATATAAAATAAATGCAAAATGCCAAAAAATGAAAAAAGAGTTGAAAAAAGAAAGAAATCAACCGGTAAAACATTTATCTACGTTTTCATTGAGACCCAATGGAAAATAAGATTTTAGTTAAAAGATCCAATAATTTTGTCGTTTAAGGAGATAAGTGTATCTATCCCCATTAAAATTAGTGTGGATTTGTTCTAGAATGCACCATTTTAATTGAGAAAAATCATGGTGATAGGTGATGTTATGAGCCACCATCGGAGCCGTGAGTTTCCCTGTCTTATGACAGCTTCGATGTTCAATTAATCTAGTCCTAATGCTGCGTGTAGTGCAACCCACATATATGAAGCCACAGGGGCAAGAGATGACATATACCACAAATTTAGATTCACAAAATGTCCGTGATCTAAGGTGGTAAACTCTGTTTGTTGTGGGGTGAACCCATTGATTGCCAAGAGGGATATATTACATACAGAACATCTGCCACAGGGATTGTGATATCCTGTGCCCTGTTGATGTTGGTGTTTCAATTGAAAATCAGAGGAGACTAGATGTTCAGAAATATTTTTACCTCTAGTAAAGGCTATGCAAGGGTTTTCCTGAAAAACTTGATGAAGTTGAAAAACATGCCAGTGGGATTTAATACTGGCAGCCACAGCAGAAGAATGAGTAGAATGAGACAACACACAAATTTGATTAGTAGAGGTTTCTTTAGTATTTTTCAAATGCATTTTTTATTTTTATTTTTTTTATATTTTAGTGGTCCTCTCCCATGAAGGTAATATTTATTAGGTATTTTTTCTATATCAGCATTAAATAGTGGTTATGTTAAGGTGGACTAAAATGATGTATGGGGCGACTCTCATTTGGACTTCTGTTCTGGTGCTAGTCACCTATGAGATATAGCCCGAGCCTGTATTTTCGATTGATCTATGAAAGGCTCATACTGACGTCCACTATTCATCCACTATTTACTATTTTTTAGTTATTAGTTATTTATTATTATTATTACTTAAGTGATCAATTTTCAGTCTTTAATTACTCCTTCTGGGGTTAAGAACCGCTTAGCCAATTCTTTATTTATATTTTGTTGCTTTGGACATTATTGGCTAATTTAGTCCTATACTAGGGTTTTGTTTTCATGCTATTATTGTAGTACCACATTTCTTTTAGTATTCCTTCTCTTGGCTATATTTTCTTTGTAATTTAAAAATGATAATATGATTGAACTAATAAAAATTACTGTTATAGGGCTGTTATAGGGGAAATCACCCTTCAGGGATTCAAGACAAGGTTGGATAAGTTCCTACTGGAACAGAACATACGCAAGTAAGACTAGACTCAAATAGGGCACTGGTCTTTGACCTAAGGGCTGCTGCTTGAGCGGACTGCTGGGCACGATGGACCACTTATGTTCTTATGTGTATTTTATGTATATTTTTATGTGTATTCTTATGTTCTTATATGTATTTGGCACCATTCTAATTTTTTTTTAGAGATCATTTGGTTTATTTATGCTCTAAGATTGGTCCACAATAAATTTTCTTATAGGCACAAATAGTTTTTGCCAGTTTTTGGGTGGTAGTTCTTGATTTACTGGCAGTTTTATTTTATTTTTTTTAATATATGCATAACTTTGGGTGCCATTTACTCAATTCTGCCCTATGTGTAAATGCAAAGGGGTGTATACATGAGTTGAGCACTTTTAGCTCCATGGAGACTTGATGATCTTCAAAAAGCCCTTTTACCTGGATAAATGACTTTGAAAAACTGTCCTCTTAGCTTCCTTTGTCACATTAAACTTTTCCCTGCCTTTAAAAGTCTTTATCTGAGTCAAAACATGTGTCACCAATCTTTCAAATGTCTCCACTGATGTATTTTCAGCTGGGAAACAACATTTTCTCTCCAATTTAAATGACCTTCTCCAGCCCTCTGCATTAATGATCCTGCCTATTACTATTACTAGACTCTTTATCCCTCACAGTTCATCCTTGCCTATGCAAATAAGGTTTTATCTTAACCTGCTTAAAGAAGTGGAATAAATTGCGTTCGAAAGTGACAAAAGTCACATTTCTGAGTCACAAAGAGCAACTCATGTTTGAAAACTGCAAACACTGCAGAGTCCCTTTTTCTTGCTTCTTATTAAAAATCATTGGCAAAGGATATAACAGAATTCACAGGCTTGCAGAAAATGGACAAGAGCCATTTTGGGTTTTGTTTTGGATCCTATAACTGACTAGTGACCAGCAAATTATAGAAAATTTTTGTCACTTTCTTAAGTGCCTGAAGAGGACTTGAACTAGTTTGGCTTTTAGGTGATAGATACAGGGGGCCATCTTCGAAAAGGACATCTAAGTCCAATTTGGACATTTCTCATTAAACGTCCAAAGTCAGAAGCATAGAAATGTCCATTTTTAAAAGCCACACCGCTAGAGGTCCAAAAAATATATTTCTTTTTGAAAATCATCTACTTGGACATCTAGGCTGACAAGATGTATAATCCTTAGGACACCTAACTTTATACCCCGTTTTTATCCAAAGAAACATCCAAGTTGAAAACGTCCAAATCTAGACCATTTGGATGTGGGAGGGGCCATCATTGTGTTGGACTGGCCATACAGACATGCCAACAGAGCAGTGGGACAGAAGAAAACCTCACCATATATGCCTTATAATTTATGCTGATCCCTCCAAAGCTCCCCCAAAACCTACTAGACCCACCTATCTACCACCCCAATATCACTCATGGCTACATGTGGCACCTATGTGGCAGTATAGTAAAATTTTGGTGGGTTTTGGTGGGCTCACACTTTCCACAATAAATGTGTTTAGAGTGGCTTATGGACCTGGGTCCTCCTCTCCATGGTTCACTAGCCCATCCACCAGGTCACTTAGGACACCTGTGTGATGCTCTACTAGGCTTTCCCATACCAAGTGCTACTGTTCTAGAGATAGATATGTACTTTTTCATTGAGAATTTTTTGGGGGGTGGGAAGGGGTTAGTGAGCAGTGAGGGGTCATACCTTAATGTAACTAGTGGTCATTTGGTCAGTTTGAGTCCCTTTGTGGTACTTCTATAACAGGTCTAGCTCCGAACATCTAAGTTCCATCCAGGACATCATGGAAAAGGTTTGATTATTGCCTTAAGATGTCCAAGTTAAGCCCACCCAAAACATGTCCATAACATGCTTCCCAGCCGCCCTCTGGAACTCTGGACACACAGCGGGAGAAACGTCTTGCTAGACATCCAGGAAAAGAGCTATGATTATCAGTGCTTGGACGTCCCGGCCATTAAGACGTCCAAGTGCTGACTTAGGCATTTTTGGACATTTTAGTTTTGGGGTTTTTTTGAGCCCCACAGTAAGATTTTGATGGGCCATGTTGGTCTCTCTCTACTTTCATTTACTAGATTTCAATCCTCAAAAGTAGCTGTCATGATGAACTGGTAAAGGCTAATTTCACTCTGGGGCACCTACACGGTGAGTCAAAAAAAGTAATACCCTAGAGTTGTTTGCCATTTTCTCAGCAACATGTTGATGTTGCTCACAGTGGTTGTTTGCCATTTTCTCAGCAACATGTTGATGTTGCTCAAAGTGGTGAACAACTAGACGTATGGGGGAAGAGGGACGCATTCGAGGAGTGGGGAGAGGAGGAGGGGTGCTGGTGCCCCCATCAACATGGCGCCTAGGGCAGACAGCCCCCTTGCCCCCCTCCCCTTACTACACCAATGTAAAGGACAAAACTAACAAAATATCTTATTCCAAACTCCTCCCCCCAAAGGCCCTCTAGGACTAGCTCCCTTGCATCTCCATAAGTACCCTAAAACCATTCTCCAGTCAATGCCCCCAAAGGGATCAGTGGTTCTGCTGCTTTATCACATTTCCCAGGATCTTCAGTCAAAGATATGGCGTTTATCAGTTAATTAATTTTTATTGTTTTTTTAATCGTTTTGTAATGGGGCTTTCAATTGTCAGCACTAATTTTAAAAAATATACATACATCAGTAGATGTGCCTACCAGTAGGCACATTTTATAGAATGAGGGCCAATATTATAAACAGACAATAATGTAATTAGAAATGCCAAGGTAATGCCTACATCAGTGTCTCTCAAACTGTGTGCCAAGAAAGATTCAAGAATTTTATAAATATCAAAATGTACAGCACTGTGTATGTCTTTCAGCACTATATAAGGGATTAGTAGTACTAGTACTTTATTTTTTTTAAAAATTATCTTCATAAGTATACACTAGAATAGATGACATAAGTCACGTACACAAGATTCTGTCAATGTTAGGAGCGTCATAAAAACATGAGCAGTGCCTCTGCTGGGTCAGACCTGAGGTCCATCATGCCCAGCAGTCTGCTCATGCGGCGGCCCATCAGGTCCAGGACCTGTATAGTAATCCTCTATCTATACTCCTCTATCCCCTTTTCCTTCAGGAAATTATCTAATCCCTTCTTGAACCCCAAAACCGTACTCTGTCCTAACACACCCTCTGGAAGTGCATTCCAGGTGTCCAGTACCCTTTGGGTGAAGAAGAACTTCCTAGCATTGGTTCTGAATCTGTCCCCTCTTAATTTTTCCAAATGCCCTCTCGTTCTTGTAGTTTTCAAACGTTTGAAGAATCTGTCCCTCTCCACTTTCTCCATGCCCTTGAGCATGGGACGCGCACTCATAAAGCTCAAGGTGTGAAAATAACAAAAAAATATGAAATGGGACACCAACGCAAGGCTCTATTCAATTTTATTGTTGCTATTGTGCTATCATGGACATCCCAAGGCCAGTTGCATTAGTGGGAGGTCGTTATAGTTGCCAAAATGCTGGCCTTCTGATAATGAGCTCAGTTCAATATCTCAAGACACTCTATTATATACTTTTGGCTCAGTATGACATCATCAGTTTGACAGCCAATAAAAATCAACAAAGGAGGTGTTTAAAGTTAGACAAAGAAAAAAGTTTCAGAAATCCTATTTGTTTGTTTACATTCATTTCTGAATATACATTTACATTTTTATAACATTTCCAATATTTTTTATCATTCTTAAAACTTATTTCAGACAATTTGTCTATGTATCAAACAAGCTGCTGAAAAGTTCTAAACCCTACAGTGCTGAAAATTTGCCAGCCTTAGAGGAAAGGAGGGGCTGCCTCCCCCTGAGCTGACAGTTTCAAATTTCATTGATCTGCACACAGAAGCCTTCCTATGTTAGAGACTTTTAATTATTTCCAGATGTTTTAGGATTTCTTTAGGCTGCAAATATATATAATATGTTTTTCAAAACCCATTGTTTTGTTCAATACAGTCACACAATCACATACTTTCGGGCCCTTCATTCATAATTTTCATTCATATCTCGGCCATTCATATTTAATGCATGTTATATCATAGTTTAGGATACGTCTTCCTAGCCAGCCTAAGGCACATCTGGTATCAATTAACACCACGATGCTGAGAAGCCTAAACAAAGACTTGTAAAAACTGACCACAAAATGGATTCCAAAGACACAAGAACCCAAAATGGAGTCCATGTGATTTCCTTCATGATCTAGCCTAATAGCAAAGTACACAAACAGAATATTATTATGCTTTCCCTTATATTAATCTGTAGTGTGTTTTTCTGGCCTTGACTTCATCCATATTCAGATTTTTATTCACCCGTTTTTCGTACGCTTCTATTTGGGTGTGGCCTTAACTAACACATATGCTTGTATCTAACTAGAGTTACCCAGAATCATACGAAAAACCAGCACTTAATATTGCACTATCATATCCTGATGTCCATTCCATTACCGTCCCATAAACGTCACCCCCTACTGGCCACGAGCCACTACTCCTCACCCTTCATGATCTTGTAGGTCTCTATCATGTCCCCTCTAAGTCTCCATTTTTCTAGGGAAAAGAACCCCAATTTCTCCAATCTTTCAGCATATGAAAGGTTTTCCATAACTTTTATCAATCGTGTTGCTCTTTTCTGAACCCTCTCGAGTATCGCCATATCCTTCTTAAGGTACGGCGACCAATATTAGATGCAGTACTCCAGAGGCGGGCGCACCATCACCCGATACAACGGTAGGATAACTTCTTTCATTCTGGTTGTGATACCTTTCTTGATAGTACCCAGCATTCTATTCACCTTCTTAGAGGCCGCTGCGCACTGTGCCGACGGCTTCATTGTGTTGTTCACTATTACCCCCAAGTCCTTCTCTTGGGTACTTTCACCCATTACCAGCCCTCCCATCGTATAGCTGTACTTTGGGTTTCTGTTTCCTACATGCAAGACTTTGCATTTCTCTACATTAAACTTCATCTGCCATCTCGTCGCCCACTCTCCTAGTTTGTTCAGGTCCCTATGTAAATCTTCGCTATCCTCTTTAGTCCTAACTCCACTAAATAGTTTGGTGTCGTCTGTGAATTTTATTACTTCGCACTTCATCCCTATTTCTAGATCATTTATAAATACATTGAACAGCAGCAGTCCAAGTACCGACCCCTGCGGAACACCACTCGTGACCCTCCTCCAGTGCGAGTAGTGGTCTTTCACTCCTACCCTTTGCTTTCTACCCGCCAACCAATTTTTGATCCATCTATGTACGTCTCCTTCCACCCCATTGTCTGTGTGCATAAGGATACAACTGCCCAGACAAGCATTGTTCTTTGACATGATTGGCCCATGAATCAATGGCAAGTAATTTTATTTTTATTTTTTATGCAATGGTTTTCCTAACTTGAGCGACAAAGCAATCAAGTTATCAATTTGTTACCATTTGGATCTTCTTATCTTTGTGAACCTGGATTTTTAGCTCTCATAGAAATTAAATTTAAAAAAAGAACAACTGAAAATGGTGGATGATGAAATGCTTGTTTGCTTGTCGACTATCAAGCTTCGTTTTGAGTTAATTTGCACTCAAAAACAAGCTCATCCATGCATTGATTAACAATTCTATTCTATCTATTTTAGTTTCACAATTACCCATAGAACTTTAAATACGAACTTTAAGGGCTCCTTTTACGAACCACGGTAGCGGTTTAATGCGCGTAATAGCGCGCGCTAAACCACCGGACACGCTAGCTGCTACCACCGCCTCTTGAGCAGGCAGTAGTTTTTTTGGCTAGCGTGGGGGTTAGCGCATGATTAAAAGTTGCGTGCTTCGTAAAAGGAGCTATAAATAACTCTCAAATTTAATCTTTTGTTGATTTTGCAATTTTATAATTTCAGTTATAATGTGCCACGAAAAACATTTGCTCCGTTTAGTGTGCCGGAGCTAAAAAATTGTTTGAGAGACACTAACCTACATGGTTCCTTTCAACAGCAGAATCAAATAGAGGTAGAAAACTTTAGGTCTCATTTATATAAATAGGACTGAAATTTTTCAAGGATTATTATTTCACAGGGCTACAAGCTGCTGACAGTGCCAGCAACATTTGTTTGCCAGTAGCTGTGACACCCTAGTCGTTTCTGACTTTTGACTTGCTAACATTTACAGGTGGCTCAGAGGCCCTGCTGAGTTCCAAACCTTGCGAACTAATAATTTCCAAAAATCAGCAGCCCTGTTTATAGAGCTGCCTCACCTTTTTTGCCAATGTGAAAATTCTTTACAGAAAACAAGCTATTTGTGTATTATTCACACTGACTAGTCAAGATGGAATCTTGATATACAGGAGGGGGGGGGTATAATTTTCACATTGCCCGTAGACTTGCAAAGTACACTTCTCATCTGACTAGGTACTTGGGACCTGGGTTGGCCACTGTTAGAAACAGGATACTGGGCCTGATGGACCTTCGGTCTGTCCCAGTATGGCAGCTCTTATGTTCTTATGTGAGCCAAGTATAGGACAGTCAAGCCATTGTGACATCACTGATGAGTTTGGCTCTTAGGCATTGGTGGAATGAAGCATTATGACATCACAATCTCAGCTCTGGAATGTTGCTACTCTTTGAGTTTCTGCCAGGTTCTTGGGACCTGGGTTGGCCACTGTTGGAAACAGGATACTGGGCTTGATGGACCTTCGGTCTGTCCCAGTATTGCAATTCTTATATACATTTTCTGATCAAAGCAATGCATACGCTTTTCAAAATATAAAAGTATGCACCTCATTTCCATCCCTATTCTAACTCTTTCTCTGGGAAACTCTCAGCAAAATGCAGGGAAAAGTACATGTGTGTTATGGAACAGGCATCATACTTTCCGCCATATATAGGGTGGATAATTTTTTAATGATCTATTTCATTCGATAAAATGCCTTTACACCCATGGGAATGGCATTGATAATTTCCATTATAACAAATCAAGACCACGGATGCCAGTAACATAGAAAATACCATGAACAGGCTTTGCCTTCAAAACCAATTTTTTTTAAGAAGGCATTTTTTGATTGTATCAATGGATGGAAGCTATGCCATATTTGCTTATTATAATGTGATAACTTTTACTTTAAAAAAAATTCCAAGAAGGAGAACCAAGATGTCATTGGATTGAGACGCGATGGGTAAAAGCTCTTGACCTTATGGAATCTTCCTTTGTTTAACTGGAAAGCCAAAATATTAGGGCAAGACTAGGGAAACTCAACCTCCACCACCACCATCACCACTTTATACAGTATGTTCCTCCTTCATGCCAGGCAGTAATCACCACTTTTGTAACCCTTCTGCAATTGGGCAAAGGAAAGGCCCTGGCCTGGCCAGTGAAACTTTACTGAACCCTCAAGCCCCTGAAATTCCTCCATGTCCTGGTTGATTCATAGCACAACCATCTTAGAAACATAGAAACATGATGGCAGATAAAGGCCAAATGGCCCATCCAGTCTGCCCATCTGCAGAAACCATTCTCTCTTCCTCTCTCTAAGAGATCCCACGTGACTATCCCAGCTTTCTTGAAATCACAGTCTCTGTCTCCACCACCTCTACCAGGAGATTGTTCCACTCATCTACCACCCTATCTGTAAAAAAAAGCATTTCCTTAGATATCTCATGAACCTACACCTCTTAACACCATCGTATGCCCTCTCACTCAGGAGCTTTCTTTCAACTGAAAGAGAATTGACTCATGCACATTTATATCACATAGGTATTTACATGTCTCTATCATATCTCCCCTCTCCCGCCTTTCCTCCAAACTATACAGATTGAGATCTTAAAGTCTGTCCCCATACACCTTATCATGAAGACCAGACACCATTTTAGTAGCCTTCCTCTGGACCAACTCTATCCTTTTTACATCTTTTTGAAGGTGCAGCCTCCAGAATTGTACACAATATTCTAAATGAGGTCTCACCAGAGTCTTATACGGGGGCATCAGTAGCTCCTTTTTCCTGTGGGACAGGCTGTTGAATCAACACTTAATCAAATCAAACTTGCACCAGCATTCATACCGCAGCAGACTTTATTCATGGACAGAGGCACTGAAAGCATCCAGAGTTCATGAGGAGAATGCCCATGAAGCTATGACTGTAGGGAGTAATGTGACAATCAAGTTTTCTTCAACACTGTTAGAAGTCCCTCCAGAAACATTGGTGAAGTCAGAAATAGAAACATTGGATGCACTATGTTGGATGCTCTATAGAGAGCTTTAGAGAACTTGCACAAGGTCTGTTCTACCTTTTATGCTAGTTCCTTATCCTCGATAAATAAGTTGCAAGAATTAGATGCTAAAGTGAACTTAAAAATACTAGGATAGATGGTTTAGAAACATCAGTGAATGAAGTAAAAACATTGCAAAGTATTATGGTCCAAGAAAAAAGTTTATTATTAAAGTAAGATAGAGAATTTATAAACGTATAATAGAAATCTAAATGTGAGATTTCTTAACTTCCCACAATAAAGTTTTGCATCTGCAAAGCATCAATTTTGTAAATTTGTGGGCCTGGATATCCTGGAACAAGCTTCCTCCACCTTTGCAAACGATATACTATATTATCTTTCTCAAATTGGTAAACCTGAAGATAGATATGCCCTGCTAGATGTTTCTGTGATCTTGGAATCCTAGGAGGAAATGATCAAGGGTAGCCCCACCTTGTTGATGTTGTCTGAATTTCTTCAGGATAAAGAATCAATATTGAAACTTCACTACGAACTTCACTACGAACCTGATTGAATTTTTTGATTGGGTGACCAGAGAGCTGGATCGAGGACATATGCTAGATGTAATTTACTTGGATTTCAGCAAAGCCTTTGATACAGTTCCTCATAGGAGGCTGTTGAACAAACTTGAAGGGCTGAAGTTAGGACCCAAAGTGGTGAACTGGGTCAGAAACTGGCTGTCGGACAGACGCCGGAGGGTGATGGTTAATGGAAGTCGCTTGAAGGAAGGAAAGGTGACTAGTGGAGTCCCTCAGGGTTCGGTGCTGGGGCCAATCCTGTTCAATATGTTTGTGAGTGACATTGCTGAAGGGTTAGAAGGAAAAGTGAGCCTTTTTGCAGATGATACCAAGATTTGTAACAGAGTAGACACCGAAGAGGGAGTGGAAAATATGAAAAAGAATCTGCAAAAGTTAGAGGAATGGTCTAATGCCTGGCAACTAAAATTCAATGCAAATAAATGCAGAGTAATGCATTTGGGGATTAATAATAGGAAGGAACCATATATGCTGGGAGGAGAGAAGCTGATATGCATGGACGGGGAGAGGGACCTTGGGGTTATAGTGTCCGAAGATCTAAAGGCGAAAAAACAGTGTGACAAGGCAGTGGCTGCTGCCAGAAGGATGCTGGGCTGTATAAAGAGAGGCGTAGTCAGTAGAAGGAAGAAGGTGTTGATGCCCCTGTACAGGTCATTGGTGAGGCCCCACTTGGAGTATTGTGTTTAGTTTTGGAGACCGTATCTGGCGAAAGACGTAAGAAGACTTGAGGCGGTCCAGAGGAGGGCGACAAAAATGATAGGAGGCTTGCGCCAGAAGACGTATGAGGAGAGACTGGAAGCCCTGAATATGTATACCCTAGAGGAAAGGAGAGACAGGGGAGATATGATTCAGACGTTCAAATACTTGAAGGGTATTAACGTAGAACAAAATCTTTTCCAGAGAAAGGAAAATGGTAAAACCAGAGGACATAATTTGAGGTTGAGGGTGGTAGATTCAGGGGAAATGTTAGGAAATTCTACTTTACGGAGAGGGTAGTGGATGCCTGGAATGCGCTCCCGAGAGAGGTGGTGGAGAGTAAAACTGTGACTGAGTTCAAAGAAGCGTGGGATGAACACAGAAGATTTAGAATCAGAAAATAATATTAAATACTAGTCAGATTAGATTAGATTAGATTAGTCATTAAGCCCATTACATTAACGGGTGCTAGAATACTGTTCACCCTCTATGTTGCCCCTTCCATTAACTGCCCTCTCTCTCTCTGTCCCATATGGCCTCTCTCCATCTCCTCTTTCCTTTTCCCTTGGTCTGGCATACCTTCCTCCTTCCCTCCATGCCCTGCCATCTGTTCTTCCCTCCAAGCCATTCTCTCCCCCTCTGCTCACTTTCCTCCTTCAACTACTTCATCGGGCAACAGCAGCATTCATTATTCATTGGTGTTGCTGGCTTCAGGTATTCCTCTCTGGCAGGTCCTGTGTTCATGAAAACAGGAAGTAGGCAGGAGCGGCCAGAGAGGAAGGTCTGAAGCCGCAACAGCAGCCCGTTACATTAACGGGTGCTAGAATATATGTCTGTCTGTCTTTCTTTATTTCTGTCTCTCTCTCCCTCCCGCTATCTTTCTTTCTGTCTGTCTCTCTCCCTGGCCCCCTTTGTCTGTCTGTCTTTCTGTCTCTCCCTGCCCCTGTGTCTTTCTTCTTTTCTTTCTGCCTCCCTTCCTCCCGCTGTCTGTCTTTCTTTCTATCTGTCTGTCTCTCTCCCAGCCTCCTATGCAGCAGCATTTCTCTCCCCCCCCACTTCCCTGAGCAGCCACAGCAGCATTCCCTCCCTCTCCATTTCCCTCCCTCCATACCTCTTCCCTGTGCTGCAGCAGCGTTTTCCCTTCCCCCCCTTTCCCTTCTCATGGTCTAGGCAGGTTCTTTAGTCCGTTGCCGCCCCCCCTTCCCTTTCCTTCCTGCGGTCCCGACAAACCTGCCGACTCCAGCCTGCAGCACTCTGCACACGTTGCTTCGGGGCCTTCTACTGCCCTGATTTACTCTGCCGTGTCTCTGACGATGTCATCAGAGACATGCCAGAGTAAATCAGGGCAGTAGAAGGGCCCGAAGCAGCGTGTATAGAGTACTGCAGGCTGCTGGAGTAGGCAGGTTTGGAGTCGGGACCACGGGAAGGGGGAGGGGCGGCTAGTCGTCGGGAGAACTGAGTTACCGAAAAGCAGGGAGTCCAGCAATGGCGGTCAGTGCTGCGAGTGTAGCAGGTTTGGAGTCGGGACCACGGGAATAAATAACAAACCTCCCTCCAGCGTTGGCAGCCGCAGCATGCTACACAGGCTGGTTCGTGGCTTTCTTCTGCCGTTGAGTCTCTGTGACGTGTCATTGATGACATCATTAGTGACACGACAGAGGGACTCAACTGCAGGAGAAAGTCGCGAAGCAGCCTGTTTAACGTGCTGCGGCTGCCAATGCTGGAGGGAGGTTTGTTATTTAAGTTATCTCGCCGGGAGGGTATGTGCAGAAGCTCTCCCCCTCCAGTACCTGTGCAGCACTTTGTCTGTGTCAATGGCGTCTCTGAGTGGAGTCTGTTTCTCCCGCTTTGTCTAGCCGCCGCATACACACTCTGGCCACGGACCTACGGATCAGGGATGACAGATCACGCAGGTCTGAGTGCGCATGCGCGGCTAGCTTTTTATTATATAGGATTGAACTAGGCCAGTACTGGGCAGACTTGCACGGTCTGTGTCTGTGTATGGCCGTTTGGTGGAGGATGGGCTAGGGAGGGCTTCAATGGCTGGGAGGGTGTAGATGGGCTGGAGTAAGTCTTAACAGAGATTTCGGCAGTTGGAACCCAAGCACAGTACCGGGTAAAGCTTTGGATTCTTGCCCAGAAATAGCTAAGAAGAAAAAAATTAAAAAATTTAAATTGAATCAGGTTGGGCAGACTGGATGGACCATTCGGGTCTTTATCTGCCGTCATCTACTATGTTACTATGAGATACTGATTTTCTTGTGGAAAAAATTCAGGTATATCCAGATGTCTCTAAATGGGTACAACTTAGTCGAAAGAAATTTCTGGAGTTAAGACAGGTCACAAGTTCTCTTGGCGCAACCTTTCAATTGAGGTTTCCTCTATGGGGCTCATTTTCGAAAGAAAAAACATTGAAAAATGGAATAAAGTGGCATTTTAAACTTTCACTCCATGTGGTACTCCCTCTCACTCAATGTAAACTTATAAATGCATATAAATATGCTTCTCAATGTAGCTTTTATGAAAAAAAATATGGGGCTCATAATCGAAACAGAAATGCGTTTAAAATCCTGCCTAAATCGGCACTAGAGCGATCAAAAAGAGAAGTCGTCCAAGTGCCAATAATCGAAATGGGTTTTAGACGTATCTAAAAACAGCTTAGGCCTTTTCAGTGCTGCTGTATGTCCAGAGCTGAAAGGGATGTTTTAGGAGGAGTGGTGAGGGCAGGATTTGGGCAGGATGTGGGCTAAGTTAGACTTAGTCGTACTGCAAGTATAACCGAAAGTTTAACGAGACTGCCTAGACGGAACTTGTACGTTGTGACTTAGGCGATGTAAAAAAAGGTCTAAGTGCCCAGAAGGTATCCAAAGTGACCAAATAACCACCGCAGCCCCCCCCCCCCCCACACTGCCCCAGTGATCACTCCCCCCACACACACACACACACACAACACCGTAGAAATTGGACTAAAAACGTACATATCTGCCTCCAGAACATCAGCATTTGGCATAGGAAAGCCTAGTAGAGCAGCACAGAGGTGGCTTAAGTAATCTGGGGCTATTGGGGTTGTAGACAGGTGGGTCTAGTAGGTTTTGGAGGTGTTTTGGGGGGGCTCATCATGACCTATAAGGGAGCTCTGGTGAGATGTTTATGTGGCACCCTTTTTGTGAAGTTTGCAGTAGTGCCCTTTAAGGTACCCCAGTACTGTGTTGCCATGTCTGGGTGTCCAGTCCATCACTTTGCTGGCCCCTCCCACGTCCTAAAGATCTTGTTCTAGGCGTTTTTGACTTGGATACATTTTTGGATGAGAATGGGGTATAAAGATAGATGACTTAGCAGTTTGGATGAACAAACAGGTGACCATATAATTAGACATATAATTAGAAGATTCTCGTGAAAAAAATATTTTGGATGTATTATTCGAGAATGGACTTTGACACTGCCGACTTTGAGCAACTAGCGACTTGGGCCCAAAATGGACTTAGATGTATTTTTTTTTTTTTTTATGCCCCTCCACGTATATATTCTCAGAGATCTGGAGACCAACTGGGAGTTAAACCCAAATTAAGCCTCACCACCCAATCATCACATATCTATATATATAAAATCGGAGGTATGTATGTGTGTATGTATGTGTGTGTGTATGTGCCGCGATCACGCAAAAACGGCTTGACTGATTTGAACGAAACTTGGTATGCAGATGCCTCAATACCTGGGATGATATGTTCTGGGGGTCTCGCGGCCCACCTGCACACGTGGGCGGAGCTACAAACATAAAATCAGATTTCACCCATTCATGTCAATGGAAAAAATGTAAAAAGCTGCCATTCTAACAGTAATTCAAAAACGGCTTGACCGATTTGAACAAAAATTGGTATGCAGATCCCTCACTACCTGTGGTGATATATTCTGGGGGTCTCGTGGCCCACCTGCACACGTGGGCGGAGCTACAAACAGAAAATCGGATTTCACCCATTCATGTCAATGGAAAAAATGTAAAATGCTGCCATTCTCACAGTAATTCACAAACGGCTTGACCGATTTGAACGAAACTTGGTATGCAGATCCCTCACTACCTGGGGTGATATGTTCTGGGGGTCTCGCGGCCCTCCTGCACACGTGGGCGGAGCTACAAACAGAAAATCAGATTTCACCCATTCATGTCAATGGAAAACATGTAAAAAGCTGCCATTCTCACAGTAATTCAAAAACGGCTTGACCGATTTGAACGAAACTTGGTATGCAGATCCCTCACTACCTGGGGTGATATGTTCTGGGTGTCTCCCGGCCCCCCTGCACACGTGGGCGGAGCTACAAACAGAAAATCAGATTTCACCCATTCATGTCAATGGAAAAAATGTAAAAAGCTGCCATTCTCACTGTGACCAATTTGGACGAAACTTGGTATGCAGATCCCTCACTACCTGGGGTGATATGTTCTGGGGGTCTCGCGGCCCACCTGCACATGTGGGCGGAGCTACAAACAGAAAATCAGATTTCACCCATTCATGTCAATGGAAAAAATGTAAAAAGCTGCCATTCTCACAGTAATTCAAAACTGGCTTGACCGATTTGAACGAAACTTGGTATGCAGATCCCTCACTACCTGGGTTGATATGTTCTGGGGGTCTCGCGGCTCTCCTGCACACGTGGGCAGAGCTACAAACAGAAAATCAGATTTCACCCATTCATGTCAATGGAAAAAATGTAAAAAGCTGCCATTCTCACTGTGACCAATTTGGATGAAACTTGGTATGCAGATCCCTCACTATCTGGGGTGATATGTTCTGGGGGTCTCGCGGCCCACCTGCACACGTGGGCGGAGCTAAAAACAGAAAATCAGATTTCACCCATTCATGTCAATGGAAAAAATGTAAAAAGCTGCCATTCTCACAGTAATTCAAAACCGGCTTGACCGATTTGAACGAAACTTGGTATGCAGATCCCTCACTACCTGGGTTGATATGTTCTGGGGGTCTCGCGGCCCTCCTGCACACGTGGGCGGAGCTACAAACAGAAAATCAGATTTCACCCATTCATGTCAATGGAAAATATGTAAAAAGCTGCCATTCTCACTGTAATTCAAAAACGGCTTGACCGATTTGGACGAAACTTGGTATGCAGATCCCTCACATTCTGGGGGTCTCACGGCCCACAACTCTATTTTGCTTGCTCAAGGGTGGGTTCACCCAAGAATTTATATGTTCTTGCTCCAGGAGGTGAAACTAAAATTGTTGTTTATAATCACGTTTTGCGTTAGTTGTATTGTATTCATTTTGTCAAATATTTCACTTTATAATTTGAATATTGTACTTTTTATTAAGCTGTAAAAAATACTTTCATTCACCACTATAAAGTATCTTTTTTTGAATCCATTTACAATGTTATTGCTATAATTAAATACCCGTGCAACGCCGGGGCATCAGCTAGTGCTTAATATAGAAAAGAGGTTAAACTAGAACTACAGCGTCATCTCAAGTGTCCATTTCCAACAGGGCCCCCTGTTTTGCTATCCGTTTCTTCAGGGAAAAGCTAGAATTGCCAAACAAAAAATATCTTATTACTCTTATCAAGCAACATGTTTTTGGTGATTGAGTATTTATTAGCATCCTCACTTGAGTTTTTTTGTTTGTTTTTTCCAGTGGCGTACCAAGCGGGGTGGGGGTGGGGAGATCCACCCCTGTGCAGCCTTAGGGGGGTGCACAGCTGGACAGGTCCAGAAAATTCCTGGGCTGCGACGGCACTCAGCGGCATCGGCACCCCCCCTGCCCCGCGACAGCACTCAAGTTCGGCCTCCTTCTCCCAGCATCAGCAGAACTTCAGATCGGCAACAGGTGCTCAGTCAAAAGCTTCCCCTGACTCAGCTTCCTGTTTCCGCCCAGGCAGTTCAGTCAGGGGAAGCTTTTGACTGAGCACCTGTTGCCGATCTGAAGTTCTGCTGATGCCGGGAGAAGGAGGCCAAACTTGAGTGCTGTCGCGGGGCAGGGGGGGCACCGGCTAAGGCTGCACCCGGGGTGGACCGCCCTCCCCCTTGGTACGCCACTGGTTTTTTCTATGTTTCCATAACCATAAAATTCTATGACCTCACAATGCAGGGGTAAAAAGCCTTAGCCAGTAGGGAGAGGAGTAGATAGTGGATGCTGTGGATGGGCAGACTGGATGGGCCATTTGGCCTTTATCTGCCATCATATTACTATGTTTCTATAACCATAAAGCTCTATGACATCACAATGCAGGTGTAAAAAGCCTTAGCCAATAGGGAGAGGAGGAGATAGTGGATGCTGCGGATGGGCAGACTGGATGGGCCATTTGGCCTTTATCAGTCTTCATGTTTCCTATTTCTTCTTTTTTTTCCTTTTGCCTTGTATACTATTTTCCTGTGTTTGTGGACAATGATGGCTGCATATTTCATCCAAACTTTATGGCATAATTATATTTTCCTTTTCAAAGTTTATTCTTTGAATGTATGCATAAATGCAAATAAAAGTGGGCTGCACCAGGGCAATAATATACAGTCATGAATAAACAGAAGATATTTTGTTAACACCTGCCTCTTTTGTGGAATAGTTGTCAACAGGAACCATCTATCCTTACTTTAATGTTATATCCAAGATGTAAAGTGCTTGTCACATGAGAATTCATCCGGCCTACTTTCAACCTTTATTAAAATGCAACAATCTTTTATCCACAGTAAAGCTGTTATTAATTCTAAATATAAAGAGATAACACTTTAGAAAACAAAGTACGCTAGGTACTTAAAACCTGATATATAACCCATTTTCCCCCTGTAAATACATAATAGGGTTGATATTTAATAAGATTTAAATGGCAGGACAGGTTCCTGCCTGGTTAAGTTACTCTGGCCAGTCCTAGAGTAGATATTCAATTACATTTAACTGGATAGTTCAGCTGAATAACAGCTCTGATGTGGCACTATCTAATTACTGCCAAAGTAGTCTGGGAGCAGTCTGAGAGTATCTGAGGGTTTCCTGGGTACCATCAATGTTCAGGGGCAATATCCAATTAACGAATGAGCCAACTTACAATAAAAAAAAACATTCCCCTAAGATAACCAGATCAATATCCTGATGTATTT
Source organism: Geotrypetes seraphini (assembly GCF_902459505.1). NCBI lineage: Eukaryota > Metazoa > Chordata > Amphibia > Gymnophiona > Dermophiidae > Geotrypetes > Geotrypetes seraphini. Next base: position 157,174,613 of record NC_047084.1, on the reverse strand, counting down.
ATTCAATTTGCTATACTGTTCTCCCAGGGGATCTCAAAATGGTTTACATGAATTTATTCAGGTACGAGGGTCATTTCACAAATAATACACACTATTTTTTTAAATTTACGTTTTATTATTTTTTCAACTATTTCTTTACAATCTTTCAAAATAGTCCCCCTGCTTTGCAGTGACCGACTCCCAACGTCTGGGAAGCTTCATTATTCCATCCAAGACACCATTTTTGTTCAGCTGCCGAATGGCTCGGGTACCGGCGGAAGAAAACTCTTCCAGAGATGCAAAACATCGTCCATGCATAGGATGTCTTAACTTTGGAAAAAGGTCGAAGTCTGGTGGACCCCCCCACACCCTCCAATGGCAGCGAACGGCAGCGCGAACACTATTAAGTAAAGTGGGGGGGTTCCCCACACACACCCCATTGGAGCCCTTTAAAATAAACTTTTACAGATGGCACGCTGGAGTCTTGCGCACAAATGTCTGCTCTCAAATGTCGGCGCGGCTTTGTCCATCGCGCTTTTATCCCTATACGGCTTGGCTTAAGTTAGTTGTCAGCGGCCAGCTTTCAAAGAAATGTTGACTCTGTGGGCTGAATATTGTTGAACTCTATATCGGGGCACTTTTCTAAAATGTATATGCAGATGTATATGCGCCAGAAGACGTATGAGGAGAGACAGGAAGCCCTGGATACGTGTACCCTAGAGGAAAGGAGAGACAGGGGAGATATGATTCAGACGTTCAAATACTTGAAGGGTATTAACGTAGAACAAAATCTTTTCCAGAGAAAGGAAAATGGTAAAACCAGAGGACATAATTTGAGGTTGAGGGGTGGTAGATTCGGGGGCAATGTTAGGAAATTCTACTTTACGGAGAGGGTGGTGGATGCCTGGAATGTGCTCCCGAGAGAGGTGGTGGAGAGTAAAACTGTGACTGAGTTCAAAGAAGCGTGGGATGAACACAGAATATTTAGAATCAGAAAATAATATTAAAGATTGAACTAGGCCAGTTACTGGGCAGACTTGCACGGTCTGTGTCTGTGTATGGCCGTTTGGAGGAGGATGGGCAGGGGAGGGCTTCAATGGCTGGGAGGGTGTAGATGGGCTGGAGTAAGTCTTAACGGAGATTTTGGCAGTTGGAACCCAAGCACAGTACCGGGAAAAGCTTTGGATTCTCGCCCAGAAATAGCTAAGAAGAAAAAAAAAAAAAAAAAAAAAAAATTTAAATTGAATCAGGTTGGGCAGACTGGATGGACCATTCGGGTCTTTATCTGCCATCATCTACTATGTTACTATGTTACTATGTAAAGACCATAGTATAGGTAATTTTACTTATTTTTTTATACATAAATTTTTGAAGAGAAAAATATACTCTTTTGAAAATAACCAAAGTGAATAAGAATCTGCAGAGATCTGCACCTGTGGGCTCCTTTTAACGAAGTCGCGTTAGCGGCTTTATCGCACGGGACTTTTCATCACGCGCTAATCCCTGCGCTAGCCGAAAAACGCAGCAGTAAGACTCATATATGGACTATGGAAATCAGAACATCTACAGCCCAACTATTTGAAACTATATTGGCTGCCCATAACCACAAGGATCAAGTTTAAATTAGGCATCACTGCCTTTAAGATCCTAACAGGGAATGCCCCCGACTACTTAACAAAGTTGGCCATCTTACTCCAGGATGCCTCCAACAGATATTCTGCCAGAATTCTTTTCCAATTAAAATTCCCAGCATGCAACAATATAAAGTCTACCATGCAAATTACCTCAATCAACCAAAATCAATTAGTAAAATACTGGAATCAACCATCATTTACACTACAATGTTACGAGTCATGAAATCGAGGGTGAAAAACTCACATGGATTAGGAAACAGAGAGTGGGATAAATGGAAAAGTGTCACACGTGGAGTGCCGCAGGGTTCGATGCTTGGGCTCATGCTCTTCAACATATTTATAAATGACCTGGAAATTGGTACGACGAGTGAGGTGATTAAATTTGCAGATGATGCAAAGTTATTCAGAATAGTGAAGATACAGAAGGATTGCGAAGACCTGCAATGTGACATAAACACGCTCGAGAAATGATCCGCGACATGAGGTATAATGTGGATAAGTGTAAGGTGATGCATGTCAGTAACAAAAATTTTATACACGAATACAGGAATGCAGTACTCTGAGAGACACCCCCCCCCCCCCCCAAGAAAGAGACTTGGGAGTACTGGTAGACAATTCAATGAAGCTGTCCGTGCAATGCGCAGGGGCGACAAAAAGGGCAAACAGAATGCTAGGAATGATTAAGAAGGGGATCACAGACAGATCGGAGAAGGTTATCATGCCACTGTACCGGCACTGGTCGCCATACATGAAGGACACAGTACTACTCGAAAGGGTTCAGAGAAGAGCGACTTAAAATGGTTAAGGGGCTGGAAGAGTTGCCGTACAGTGAGAGATTAGAGAAACTGGGCCTCTTCTCCCTTGAAAAGAGGAGACTGAGAGAGGACATGATTGAAACTTTCAAGATAATGAAGGGAATAGACTTAGTAGATACAGGTTATTCACCATCTCCAAGGAAGAGAGAATGAGAGGGCACTCTCTAAAGTTAAAAGGGGATAGATTCTGTACAAACATAAGGAAGTTCTTCTTCGCCCAGAGAGTGGTATAAATCTGGAACGCTCTTCCGGAGGCTGTTATAGGGGATTCAAGACAAAGGGATTCAAGACAAAGTTAAACAAGTTCCTGCTGAACCAGAACGTACGCAGGTAAGGCTAGACTCAGTTAGGGCACTGGTCTTTGACCTAAGGCAGGGAGCCAACCCAGAAGTAACTGAAGTGGTAATTGTGAAAGCCCATTTCTAAACTGTCCATTGCAACTTCTGAGATGTAACGATGAGCCAAAGATGACCTACTAAACTTGTTACTACGACATAACTGTATTAATAGTTGTACTTATCTACCTGTACTAGCAACCCTATTGAATGTCTGTGTCAATCTGTCCATTGTAACTTCCTGGGTAACTAACCCAACCTCTTGTAATGTAATCCAACCTTGAACTGAATAGGTAAAGGCGAAATAGAAAACTGTACCTTCTACTTATGAAGGAAGTCTGTATATCATATCAATATAAATAGACTTTTGATTCCCTTTTTCAATATTAACCCACAGGGTCTCTTCCTTATCCCATGTGTCCTGCAATTAAGTTGTTAAATATTTAATATAAAATGCCCTGTCTCCTATTGTTCTGTATCCTATGCTTCCTAAATAGGTTATAGCTCGATGTAACTATATTCTAGTCTTCTATGATCCAAGATTTTGTGAACACCACTAAATCGAAGTCAGTTTCCTCTATCATGGCCTCTCTAGATAATCTTATTTCCCATACTATATATACAGCTTTCCAGATACCATACCATATTGGTATATACAGCTTTCCAGATACCATACCATATTGTTTCTTATACCCCAGAAAGGTGGATTCGAAGAGTGATTTCTTCCGAACTTGATGTGGAGAGGGAAGAGTTAATTTATAGCGTTGAGTCATTCTTGAGTTATAGAAAGCCTGTAAAACTTGGATGGCTGAAGTTAGCCCAGTTGAGCTTTCTCCATATATAGCCCTGTGAACCATACATACAATTTTGAATGGAATTCTATACTTGACTAGGAACCAGTGTAGTTCTATCAGCAGTGGACTTGCCCTCTCAAATTGGACCTTACGGAAAATGAGTCTAGCCGCTGTGTTCTGGAGCCTCTGAGTCCTTTCTTTATGATGTTGCAATATAAAGGAGTTGCAAAAATCTAGATATGGAAGTAGAAATGCTTGAGTCACTGTCCGAAAACTAGCCGGGCTCAGGACTAATCTTATCATCCTCAGTTGCCTCAATTTGAAGAACATTCTTTTGAACAGTGAGGTAATCTGCTTGCCCATGGTGAGGTTAGAATCTAGAATTACTCCTAATACTTTTGATGTTTTATTAATCATGAGCTTCAAGCCCTGAGGATAGGGTTAACTCTGAGTGAGATATTGCCCCCTTTTTTTCCTTTTCAATGGAGATATTTATGTTTTACCTACCTAATGGGTTTTAATTTTTAACATTTTGATTTACAATTTAATTAACTAAAGCATAGACCTGGTATTTCTTGTGCACTGCACTTTTAGAATAAAAGGGGAAATAATCTATTTATATCAATTAAATGCTTCTTAGCAATATATGTTGAGATGTGTTTTTGTGTATGTCTTCTAATTATTGTTTCTCTTTAAATTTAGAATATTTTTTCCCCATTACACTTCATGCCATATGTTTGAGCTTGAGGCACTGGCCGTAAATTTAGAGACATCAGGCTGAGATTATGATTGGAATTTCCTGTTTCTAAAAGGCTTCATCGGTATGGCTAAAAATGACTGATTTCAGATATTTCACAGTTAATTAAACGGACTTTGAAATATTTTAACCCCCATTCACAGGGGTCCTTTTACTAAGGTGTGCTAGCCGTTTTAATGTGTGCTAAATGCAAACGCGTCCAATATAGTCTATGGACGCGTTAGCGTTTAGCAGATGCTAAAATGACTAGCTCGCCTTAGTAAAAGGACCCCACATTGATTTAAAATTGTGAGAAGTGAAGAAGTAGATATTCTGTTTTTATGCATACATACTGCATATAATGGCACACATCTCTAAGTGATTGTTTTTATTGGAGTCTGGCTATATCATTCTAAGGATTATTTTCAAAATATTTTTACAATAGGGTGCTGAAAAGTTCTCACCAAGAACATGGATATGGTTCAATCAATAATCTGAAGCAATGTCAAAACATAGAATTTTGTTTCTACAAATTGGCACTTAACGCAATAACGCACAGAATTCCTATGTGCGTCGGAGCATTTAACTTACCGGCCCTCGGTAGAAACCTCTACCGCCGTTTAGTAAAAGGAGACCTAAGATAACTCTCTTTTCAGTTACAGTGACAAAATAACGTTCAGCATTTTGGAAATTGGTTGGTTGTGCTGAGAACTTTTCTGCACCCCCTGATACTCAGAGAACCAAGTAGCTACATGGTTAAAATAAAACAGGCAATAAACATTTTCCTCCAACTTAATAGGTAAAACTGTAGATGTGCTTTGAGTGTGGGGCTCAACCTTCATGACTGGCAGGGGGCCTGGTGGATATGTACTGACCAGAGGAGTGAGTGACCTGGAGAGTCCTCACAGAGAGCAGCTGATGGACTGAAAGGAGTCCTCAGAAAGAGCCCTCAGAGAGAGAGTAGCTGGGAAGGAGTCCTCAGTGCGTGCGTCTTGGAAAAGATGACTGAGAGACTGGGAGAGTCCTCAGTGCGTGTGCCCAGGAAAAAAGTTGACTGAGCAACTGCGCGAGGGTCTGGAAGAGAGAGTAGCCGGAGAGCCCGGTAGAGCTTGGAGTCCAGTGGGGCTCAGGCTTGATGACCAATGGTGGGACCAGTGAAGTGTCTAGAACCCATGGGGACCCAAGAAGCCAGGGAGTAAGGGACAGATGGTAGCCCAACAAGATGCAACTGGAAAAGCTGGAGGAGTCCAAGGTCCAAGGCTGAGGGGGTCTTGCAAGTGACTGGTGGATGGACTATCAGGACCGGTGGTGACTGGTAGAGAGACTGGTAAATGGCATTGAGAGCTAGAAGAAGACTACCTAGGAAGCAGCCTGATAGACCTGGAAGAACATTGGCCAAAGTCTGGAGAGTGACCAATGGAGGGACCAGTGGTGATGGAGGTGACTGGCAGAGATCCTAGTAAATGGTACCAGAAGCTGCCTGAAGATCTGGAGGGCCAATGAAGGGTTGGGGAAGCCCGGAAGAAAAATGGAATCCAGGGAAGTCCTGGTAGTGAACAAGAAGACCTAGAATGACCTGGTCACGTGTTTAGAAATGTTTAGCAGAATTTGTTTACCATATTTTTTGCACTATATGACACACTCTAGATTTAGAGGAAGAAAACAATTTTTTAAAAAAACCATTCTGAACCAAATTGTACACTAATATATACCCAGCACCTTTAAATTCCATTCCAGCCCCCTGGCACCTTTAAATTCCATCCCAGACTCCCCACCCCACCCCCCAATCAATTTTACATACCCCCTGGCACCTTTAAATTCTAGCCCAGCCCCCTCCCCCATCAATCATCACTTTTACATAAGCAGGACTGATGGCAGCCATTCAGGAAGTGGTACGTGCCCACGCAGCAGCGCGCTTGTGCGACACTGGCCCCGACATATCGGTAATCAACAGAAGAAGTTTATAAGAAACCAAGACCTTGGCTGAGATTGTTTGTTTATAAAAATAAATAGAATAAATGGCACTACAATTAGTACTTTTATTATGGGGGTGGAGTCAGGGACGGAGTTTGGGCAGGTCTGGGGTGGAGCTTAGGCAAGGGTACTCGGTTGGTATTTGTTAGGCTTAGGGGGTACTTAGCTTGAAAAGTTTGAGAAACATTGCACTAGGGCACCAGCAGTGTTAAGGTTTTGAGTCTGTAGATGATTTGTGACAGGACGATGTGGGTATAGACAGAGGTGGCTACCATAAGAACATAAGAATAGCCTTACTGGTTCAGACCAATGGTCCATCAAGTCCAGTAGCCTGTTCTCACAGTGGCCAATCCAGGTCACTAGTACCTGGCCAAAACCCAAGGAGTAGCAATATTCCATGCTACCGATACAGGGCAAGCAGTGGCTTCTCCCATGTCTTTCTCAATAACAGACTATGGACTTTTCCTTACACGAACTTGTCCAAACCTTTCTTAAAACAGCTATGCTATCCACTCTTACCACATCCTCTGGCAATGCGTTCCTCCTATTGGTTTTAAAAGTATTTCCCTGTAACTTCGAGTGTTCCCTAGTCTTTGTAATTTTTACACATGGGTGGATTAGGTTAGGGTTACCATATTTCTGGGGAAAACCCGAATATGTCCTTTTTTTAGAGGATTGTCTGGGTGTCTGGATGGATTTCTAAAATTGTGGAGTCCGGCTACAAAGAATCCGGTGGCTATTCCCCTCTTTTCTCCTCAGTGCTGCAATTCTATTGTCTTCAGCCTACCGGCAGCTCAGCGACGTGAATCTGCTGCCGTCAGCCTGCTCTGGAAGCTGCCTCTCTGTAGGTCCCACCTCGGTGGGAACAGGAAGTCGCTGCAGAGAGGCGGTTTTCAAGGCAGGCCGACAGCAGCAGGCCTCATCCAAGGCAAGGCAAATGTTGGGATGTATCAATAGAGGCTTTATCAGCCGTCAACCTGAAGTCATAATGCCGCTCTACAGAACCATGGTGAGACCTCACCTGGAATACTGTGTGCAATTTTGGAGACCACACTACCAAAAAGACGTGCTTCGAGCTGAGTCGGTCCAGCGAATGGCCACTAGAATGGTCTCCGGACTCAGGAGTCTCCCATACGAGGAAAGACTGAACAAACTGCAGCTCTACACTCTTGAGGAGCGTAGAGAAAAGGGAGACATGATTGAGACGTTTAAGTACATCACAGGTCGTGTCGAGGCGGAAAGCGATATTTTCTGCCCCAAGGGATCCTCGATCACAAGGGGACACCCGTTCAAACTCAGAGGAGGGAAATTTAATGGTGACACCAGGAAGTATTTCTTTACAGAAAGGGTAGTAGATCACTGGAACAAACTTCCAGTGCAAGTGGTCGAAGCCACCAGTGTACTCGACTTTAAAAATAAATGGGACATCCACGTAGGATCCCTACGGGGGTCGAGCTAAGGAACTGGGTCATTAGTACTCGGGCTCGATGGGGTGGGACAGAAGAGTGGGCAGACTTGGTGGGCTATAGCCCTTTTCTGCTGTCATCTTTCTATGTTTCTATGTTTCTTTTTTTTCAGGTCAAAAATATGATAACTACAGATTAGGTGGATGTCTCTAGTGTTGTTATAATGGGGAGTGGTTTAAGTGGTCCCACTAGAGTTGCTGATTTAGATAGGTACGTAATTCTAATGTTCTATTCTGCAATTCCAGCACTAGGAAAACCTACCGTATTTTCACTTATATACCGCGCACCCGTGTAAAACGCGCACACGGGTATAGCGTGCGGGAAACTGTAATTTATGTAAATAAATTTTTATATACCGCGCACACCCCTATACCGTGCATGCCGCCCCAACTCTCCCATCGCTGCCCGACTCTCCTTTCGCCCGCCCCGACTCTCCTCTGGCCAGCCCGACTCTCCTTTAGCCCGCCCCGACTCTCCTCTGGCCAGCCCGACTCTCCTTTAGCCCGCCCTGACTCTCCTCTGGCCAGCCCGACTCTCCTTTAGCCCGCACCGACTCTCCTATCCCCCTTGAAGTCCTGTCCCCACCCTGAAAGCCTGATGCCCCCCCTGATGTCCGATTCACACCCCCGCAGGACCGCTCGCACCCCCACCCCGAAGGACCGCTCGCACCCCCACAGCCTCCCCACCCCCCCATCATGTAGAAGCTGCCTACCGTTGTCCTGCTGCTTCCTCTGCCGGCGGTCCTGCCCCTTCTCTTAGCCCTGCGTCTACGCTGCTTCCTCTTCCGGCGGTCCCGCCCTTTCTCTGATGCCAGACAGACTTCTACAGTCTAACCCTGATTGTATAAACAGCACCTAATTTGTAGGCACCATTGAGCATAATTATCAATCATCTGCTAAGCACCATAGAATTGTACCTAGTAGTGCTTAAGCAGTTTTAGACACCAGTAGGCGTTGAAATCTTTGGTGCATTCCCATTTATGCCTGAATTTTCTTGGCCTAAATGACAACGTTAAGTCAATCCATGCCTAAAATCCGCCCAGAATCTGCCCTTAACCATACCTACTTTCTGGTATGCACCTCAGAGTAGACGCCTACCTCGAAGTAGTAGACGCCTACTGAGCTAGGTGCCTACCAGCTAATTATGTATTAAATTGTTTTATTAATGGTGCTTTCCAATTAACAGCGCCAATTAAGCCAAAATGAATAATTAAGTTAGGCACCTAGATCAGCTAGGCACGTCAACCTAGGCACCTAACTCCAGGTACAGTTTGTAGAATCTGGGCCTCTGTGTCTCCCAAATGGCAAATGACCAAAAGAAAAGATTCAGCAACGCCAGCATTGGGGGAACAGAGACCTGATGTCAGACAGGCTTCTACAGTCTGTGTTCCGCAAATGGCAGAAGATAAGTGAAGCTTTGGCAACTCCAGTGTTGTAGATCACTTTCTCGTCAAGTGATGACGCTGTGCTACAAGTTTCAAGTTTATTTAAAATATTTGATTTGATCGCAAAATCCAAATCCAATGCAATTTACACTTATTTATAATATTAGGTTAAAAAAACAAAATAGTCATAATAATTAAACTAGCCAATTAGTACTATTTACCAAACAACACATATGAAAAAGGGAGGGAAGAAAAAAAAAAAAGAAAGGATTAAATACAATTCGTAAGTGATGAATACTGGCAGCAACACTTAGGGATATGTTGTTACAATCAAGACTCCGTCATTTTGGCAGCCCATATGGAGGCTTGACAACCAACATTTTGTAAGCCACATTGATCTACGGGATATCAAATTTCAATAAACATTAACATTTGAGCATGGATGACTGGGGCCCACAGAGAGTGGTGGGCATGGCTCTGGCCACCTTGTTGGGCAGCTTGGATGGACAGTGTGGGTCTTTATCTGCCATCATTTACAGTGTTACTATATAATTAGGGTGGTTTAGGCAGATAAAAGAGATGATTTATGTGGGTACCACTAGTATTGCTATAATGGTGGGTGGTTTAGGTGGGTTCCAATAATGTTATTATAATGAGAGTGGTTTAGCTGGGTACCACTAATGTTGATACAATAGGTGGTTTAGATCAGTATCACTAGTATTGTTATAATAGGGGTGGATTCGATTTCTATCACTAGTGTTATAAAAAGGCAGGTTCTAGTGCTGCTGAAACACAGGTGGGTTTGGTAGGTACCACTAGAGCAGGGGTGTCCAATGTCGGTCCTCGAGGGCCGCAATCCAGTCGGGTTTTCAGGATTTCCCCAATGACTATGCATTGAAAGCAGTGAATGCAAATAGATCTCATGCATAGTCATTGGGGAAATCCTGAAAACCCGACTGGATTGCGGCCCTCGAGGACCGACATTGGACACCCCTGCTCTAGTGGTACCTACCAAACCCACCTGTGTTTCAGCAGCACTAGAACCTGCCTTTTTATAACACTAGTGATAGAAATCGAATCCACCCCTATTATAACAATACTAGTGATACTGATCTAAACCACCTATTGTATCAACATTAGTGGTACCCAGCTAAACCTCTCTCATTATAATAACATTATTGGAACCCACCTAAACCACCCACCATTATAGCAATACTAGTGGTACCCACATAAATCATCTCTTTTATCTGCCTAAACCACCCTAATTATATAGTAACACTGTAAATGATGGCAGATAAAGACCCACACTGTCCATCCAAGCTGCCCAACAAGGTGGCCAGAGCCATGCCCACCACTCTCTGTGGGCCCCAGTCATCCATGCTTAAATGTTAATGTTTATTGAAATTTGATATCCCGTAGATCAATGTGGCTTACAAAATGTTGGTTGTCAAGCCTCCATATGGGCTGCCAAAATGACGGAGTCTTGATTGTAACAACATATCCCTAAGTGTTGCTGCCAGTATTCATCACTTACGAATTGTATTTAATCCTTTCTTTTTTTTTTTTTTCTTCCCTCCCTTTTTCATATGTGTTATGGTTTTGGTAGGTACCACTAGAGTTATAGTTGGGGTGGTTTAGGTATGTACTACTAGTGTTGTTATAAAGGGGTCATTAAGGTGGATATTATTAGTAGTATAAGGGGGGGATTAAGGCCTGGATTCTAAACGGCGCCGATATCGGCAGCCGCCTACAAAGGGGCCGCCGATCACTTGCCAGTTACACAGTGGCACCGTTTAGAGAATCGTAGGCCAGGATTTTCAAGGCTTACATTTCCGGTGCCTATCTATGCCCTGAATTGCACCTACGTAGGTGCTTTATGGTGCCTAACGCCACTTCTGGCATCAGTCACACCTATATTGGCATTAGGCGCCAGTAGGCATCTCACAAAGCTAACCCAGGCAAATGCGATTCCGGTGCCTTTGGTTTAGGTGCTGGTAGCCGGTTTAAATTTAACATTAATTGCCGTTTCAAACGGCATTTCCAAATTAACTTAGGCACCGGTAGAGCGCTTACCAGTGCCTACGTTTAGGCACCGTCTATAGAATTTCCCTCTAAGTGGGTAATTCTTGTGTTGTTTTTATATGGAGAGTTTAAAAAGATAATTCTAGCAGTTTTATAAGGGGAGCTCAAATGGTTATATCTAGTGTCATTTTAACTTAATGGAGAAGCCCAGATTTCTTAAGATTTTTAGATAGATCATCTGATTGCTCGTGTTTGTTTTTATAGTTATATGGTGTTTTTAATATGGGTACCCCGCTTCAGATGGATAATATTTGGGGAAGTGATTTTCAACATGTAAACAAATAGCTTTTTTTTTTTTTAAAGACAGTCTAGAGTCTTTGCAAATAGAAGAGTTTAGGTTTTTGCAAGTCTTTAAAATTATCTTGGCTTAGTTATGTGGTTTTAATCATACTGACAGCAACATTTTGCTTTCACATATGAGTAAAAAAGATTAACTTCACCAGAGGAGTAATTTATTTATTATTTATTCATTTATTTGAATTTGATATACCACCTTGTCATACAAGACCTCAAGGCAGTTGACATGAAGTAAATCATAAACACTAGACATGAAATAAATCTGCCAGTAGTTCATCAAATCATCCTATTCATTAATTCTCCCCATCTACACTTACTGAACTAGTTAGTTGCTTTCCCAAACCACAAAATTTGTGTTGTTGCAAAGTCCAATAACGAGCGCATACCACGGGCTAGGCAATTTTAAAAGTGATATCCTCCGATAAGTTCATGGAAATGGGCAGTATGAAGATTGCCCAGCTAAAGTTGGCAAGGTGGAAAGAGGAAACCATGATTTTTCCTTTTATTTAAAATTTTCAAGATTACATGCATTAAATTTAATTCTATAAGCTAATGCTTAATTTTAGGCAACCTAAAACTAGTCACCCCAGCAGTATATAACGTTATCATAAAAATTAGTATAAGATATCGCTACTACCAGACAATACACATCAGTATTGTTAGCCCAACAGACTTGAAAGGCTATGGCCTCAGAATCGGAGCCTACGCACAGCAGTGAATCACAAACTGAGATAATCCGCATAGTTATACAGCTCCTGCTCCAATCATTGGCCGGTATTTACTTTTTTAAAACTTTTTCTAAAGCATTTCAATGAAGCTAATTCAAACCCTTCACCCCAAACTTCAAAAAATTTTAGGGAATACTGTGTTTATATTAGCCAGGATTTGAAAAAGTGTAGACCAGAAAGACTTATCTTGTTGCTGACTTGTCTTTAAAACATATTCAGTCACTAGTGATAAGTCTTTTTGGTCTACACTTTTTCAAATCCTGGCTAATATATACACAGTATTCCCTAAAAGTTTTTGAAGTTTGGGGTGAAGGGTTTGAATTAGCTTCATTGAAATGCTTTAGAAAAAGTTTTAAAAAAGTAAATACCGGCCAATGATTGGAGCAGGAGCTGTATAACTACGCGGATTATCTCAGTTTGTGATTCACTGCTGTGCGTAGGCTCCAATTCTGAGGCCATAGCCTTTCAAGTCTGTTGGGCTAACAATACTGATGTGTATTTTTTGGCTTCATTTTAGGCACCAATAGTGTTACGACTATCTTATTTTGGTCATACTGTCAGAAGAGAAAGATCATTGGAGAAGGAAATTACATTATATTACATTAGGTTCTTTTATTCCGCCAATACCTTGCGGTTCTAGGCGGATTACAAAAAGACGAGATTCTAGCCATATCTAGAAGATTACAGGAAAGCTATTGGTTGGAGCATTTAGAGTCCGGTGATGGAATGAGGTTATATCATGAGTTTGTCTTGATATATTTCTTGAGTAGCCTGGTTTTTATTTCCCTCCTGAAGGTTTTGTAGTTTGGTGCTGAGATCAGTAAATTGGAGATGTGGCTGTCTAGTTTCGCTGCTTGCATGGCAAGTAGTCCGTCGTGTATTTTTTTTATGCTGTATGCCTTTGATTAGGGGGAGAGTGAAGGGTGTCTGAGATCTCCTTGGTCTGGATAAGTTGTTCCAAGTAAGGCGAGTGTTCAGGTAGGATGGTCCATTGCTATATAGGGTTTTGAAGAGTATGTAATAGAATTTGAAAAGTATTTGTGCTTGTGCAGGTAGCCAGTGTGTGTCTAGGTAGGCGGTGGTGATGTGGTCATACTTCTTCAGTGAGTAGGTCAGTCTGAGGGCTGTGCTTTGCAATGTTTATTATGTTTAGGAAGATCCAAGGAACCAGGCGAAGAGGGCAGCCTGCAACCAGATGGCTGGACACACTGAAAACAACCATGAGGATGACAATGGGGGACCTTAGTGGACTAGCACAAAACCAATTTCTTTTTAGATCTGTAATTCATCAAGTCACTAGAACTCATGCACGAGTCAATGGCACCTGACTAACTAACAGGCTCATAATAAAAAAACATAGATGTCCAAAAAGCATTCCAAATCGGCACTTGGGTGTCCTATTCACCAGGACGTCCAAGTGTCAATAATCAAGACCGTCTTTCTGTACATCTAGCGAGATGTTCCAGCCTCTGTACATTCAGAACACGAGATGGGTGTGATGGAGGCGTGTTATGGGTGGGCTTTGGGCAGTCTCAAGGGTGGGTTAGTCATGGACGTCTTGCAGCGATAATTAAGCATTTTGCAAGACATCCTGGATGGAACTTATACGTTTGGAACTAGACCTGTTTTAGAAGGGTCTAAGTGCCACAAAGGTGCCCAAAATGACTAGATGACCACTGCATGCATCAAGGAGAGACACCCCCACACTCCCCCAGTGCTCACTGACCCCTCCACACCCACAAATATCATAACATAACATAACATAACTTTATTTTTCTATACCGCCTTAATCAAAAGAATTCTAGGCGGTTTCCATAAAAGAGAAAAACTGGACAATCAGTCCAATGAATACAGTCTGTAGTATTAAAAAGGCATTAAAAATTTAAAATTGGTAGAATAAGATTAAATATGTTTAAAAATAAAGATAAAAGTACAGATTAAGAGATGAATTTATCAAATAATATTGTCTTGATTTCTTTTCTAAAAGCGCCATAGGCCAACCAGGACTGTCGTTTACTTGCTTGAAAAGCAAGCATCCTATCTAAATAAGACCTAAAATGAGTTTACAGCCTAAAATCTTCTGGTAAGCAAATAAGTTGCAGCTCCTGGTTATCTGCACAGGGTTATACAACACAAACATATATACCTGTCTCCAGAACATCAGCACCTGGTATAGGAAAGCCTAGTAGAGCTGCACACAGGTGTTTAAGTAGCCTGATGGGTGGAATAGTGAACTATAGAGAGGAGTAGCAAGTCCTATAAGCCACTCTAACCACTACATTTAAGGTGGAAAATGTGAGCCCACCAAAACTCCCCCAAACCCTTCTCTACTGCCATATAGGTGCCACCTACAGCCATAAAGGCTATTGGGGTTATAGACAGGTGGGTATAGTGGGTTTTGGGGGCTTCAATATAACCTATAAGGGACTTATGGTGAGATGTTTATATGGCACACTTTTTGTGAAGTTCACAGCAGTGCCCTCTAAGGTGCCCCACTGCTCTGTTGCCATTTCTGGCTCCTCTCACATCCAAATGGTCTTGTTCTGGGCATTTGGGACTTGGATAAAATTTTGGTTGAAAATGTGGTATAAAGATAGCGGTCTGGGCATCCCAATGGCCTGGATTTCTAGATAGAGGATTTTAAAAATACATATTTCTAGACATAGGCCTCTGCGCTGAACAGCTGGGTCAAAATGGTGCTGCCCTGGCCAATATTCAGCTGAGTCACAGATAAGGCAGTTATGCAGGCCCAGCAACTTTTTAAATTCTCCACCTCCCCAAGCCCTCTGAAGCAGTCAATCTCTTTCCCTTCCTCCTCTCCATCCAATGCCTGTATTTATTTATTTATAAAATCTCAATCAGTATTACAATCCAATCAGCTAAAAGCCTCTATAAACAGAGTTGTTTTCATTTCCTTCTTAACATTCTGAATATCAGGGAGCAACCTTACTGGTCCAGTCAAATTATTCCATAATGAAACACCTGCCACCAAAATTGCAGATAGAAACATGATGGCAGATAAAGGCCAAATGGCCCATCCAGTCTGCCCATCCACAGTAACCATTATCCCTTCCTCTCTCTAAGAGTTCCCACATACCTATCCCACGCTTTCTTGAATTCAAACAGTCTCTATCTCCAACACCTCTTCCGGGAGACTGTTCCACACTTTCTGTAAAAATGTATTTCCTTAGATTACTCCGGAGCCTCTTAACTTCATCCTAAGCCCTCTCATTCCAGAACTTCCTATCAAATGAAAGAGACTCGACTTATGCGCATTTACATCACGTAGGTATTTAAATGTCTCTCAAGAATCCAAGTCGCAATAACAAAATATAAATATAAATACAATTGCAATCAGCAAAAATTGTTAGTATCCTAGTGGTGGAAATACCCCATGAAAAAGCCTCAACTTATCAACAATATACGGACGGCAACCCAATGAGTTCTTAAGCCAGTCCTGCTCTGTATCATAGGCAAAAAACTCCAGACTTTTGGGAAGGGGTAAAACGCGGACCTCACGGACCTTATGGACCTCGCGGATCTAAAACCGCACGTCCTTAAAAATCCGAAGTCCGTGCATTGACAAGTCCGCCTTTGCTTTCCCTGCAGCTCAGCTCAGGCCCCCGGCTCCCTCACGGATCTGAACTGCACGTCACATCCTTAAAAATCAGAGGTCCGTGCCACTTTTAGTCTCTGGCTCTGACAGAGCTGTATGACAATTTAACTCCTAATGCTTTTCCCTCCCTATGCTAGGATCCGTCAGAGTTAAATTGTCATACAGCTCTGTCAGAGCCAGAGACTAAAAGTTATACCCCTTCCCCACACTTTTCAAAATGTAACTTTTCAAAACGGGACCAAAGCCACCACTGTGCACAGGGAGCCAGAAAAAAAACAAAACAGTTCACTTATCTTCTGCCGATGGCAACAGCAGTAGCGAGTAGATCTTCCTGCTACAGCACTTCTCACGCTGACAAAAGACAAGGAACTGGACGTCACCAACAAGGCTCTTGTTTCGCCGAACAATGGCTGCATCAGGGCAATCACCTTCTCTCCTGCTCCGTCGAGTGGATGTCACGCACATGCATGCGACATCATCATATCATACCAGAAGATGCCGCAGCCATCTTTTTGATCGCCAGCGGCTGTTTTGAATGGGAAAAGCTTAGCTTCAGTTTATGGCGTACCTGCATATGTGCAGATGCCCTCCTGGTGCAGCTCCGAGCATGAGAACAGGGGCAGAGCTGGGTGGAACAAGGTGAGCCTGGGGGCGGGACCATGGGTAAAAGGACCACTAAGTTGGCAGATAAGGACCAGAAATCTGCCATATTTGCTTCTTTTTACAGTGCTATAGTAGTTCTTGGACTAGCCTCTTACGCAAATAATTAAATAAAGGTCCTCACACTTATCCAAGGCTTTTGATATTTCTCTTTTTTCTTTGTCCCCTTCTTCCCCTGCATGATGCCACAAAGGGAAGAGACTAGCAGAAGTACTGAAGCCTATTTCTCCTCCACCAACATCATTTCTTTCCTATACGTGGCTTGCAAATTTCCAAAAGAATGTTCCCTTCACTTTGACAAGTTTTGAGGTGGCCAGCAATAAATTGCATTAAATGGTTTGGATGTTTTGTCTGAAATTATATGCTTTTGTTATTTCAAGACTGCAGAAGGTTTAAATTTTCTGAGCTGTTTAAGAAACAGTGAGACTATATGTCAACATTCCATCTGGCTTCATAAGCCTTAGGGTAGAAATAAAAAGTCTTTATGTGAGGTGTGCATTTTTAGACTATTAGCATATCCTTTACCAGCTATCCGCAAGATATATTAAGGTAGAAAAATAGAGATGAGAGACCAAGACAAGCTCTGACTAACTGAACAATGTTCTCAGGAAGAGAAGTAATTCAGAATACAATAGTCAAGTTTGCAGACTGTCACATAAGATCAAAATAAGAAATAGTTTTAACATACGTGGCTGAACTGAGCCAACCAAATTCTAAAGTGATTTTCTATGCTTTTAGGTTTTCCTATGTGAGCACTAAGGCCTGGATTTTATAAACGGCACCCTATCGATACCTAACTTAAGTTGAAAACGCTATTAAAATATGAATAAAAACTTTTACAAAGAAAAATGTAGGCCCCTATCGGCCTACTGGTGCCTAAAAAAAGGCACTGGAATCACATCTATGGAGGCATTTTACGACGCGGGGTGGGGGGGAGCAGACCACCCTGGGCACCGTCTTTGCGGGAGGCACCGGTGCCTCTCCTGCTCTCTGTTCCTCTGTGTGCCTCTTTAAATGTTCACTCATGCCAACCTTGACTCCCTTCTGACGTCACTTCCTGGTTGTGGGACCAGGAAATGACATCAGAAGGGAGCTGAGGCTGGTGCAAGTGGCAAATGGTGGATGCTGCTCGCAATGGAAAACATTTCAAGAGCTATGCAAGGGGCATTCAAGCAGCGGGGAAGAGTGAAAGGGCGCATGGTGCATCGATGCCAGGTACCAGCGCCCTGGGCACCAGCCTCCCTCACTACACCACCACATGCATGCTTATGCCATTATTCTGAACAATTAGTGAGAGTCGGATGATGGTGGCGGCACTGGCGGATCCTTGAAAAAGCACTTATCGAAACATGTCAGGTCCAAATCCTCCCAGTTCATAATTAAAAAGAAAAATGAAGAGATGATTGAGATAAGTACATATTTATCATTCATAGCAACCAGAATCAAGTTCTATGTTAAATCTTAAGAAGAGTGATAATAGATATGGGGTTAAATAAGTGAAAGGCCAGTGATGAATTAACACACACGATTCCCCGCTATAAAGTGATTTTGAGCGGTGGAGGTGGTGTAACTGAGGCCAGTTAGAGATTAAAAGCAATTTTTATACTTTGACAAGCTGTGCAGTGAATATGTAAATTCAGAGTGGTTTATTGTTGATATTGTGATTACTAAAATAATCTTTGAGTAATATAATATCATAATCTATAGACCATCTATGAAAGAACGGATTATTCCAAACATGCACATATGTAATAGGACCATAAATACTGGAGCCTATTTTATAGAATTACTCCAGAGGGGGCAATTCTATCAAGTCCCTCCTCTCTGTACTCTTTTCCTCAACCGCCAGCTCCGGTCTTTGTCCCTTCTACGTTGCTATGCAATATGCTTGGAGCAATCGGTCCAGCTCTGTCTCTTGACGGTATTCAAAGCCAGACTAAAAACCTACTTATTTGAAGCTGTTTTTAAACACTATCCCAACCAACATATCTGTCTGGCATTCCCTACCACCTTTCAGCCCGCGCTGTGTGTCTGTCATAATTAGATTGTAAGCTCTTCTTAGCAGGGACCGTCTCTTGCATGCACAATGTACATATAGAAATAATAAATTGTTGTTAGTCAAAAGGTAGATGCCACAATACTGGGCACTAAGTGTGAATTATATTATGGGGTCTAGAGCATTTATGTGCTGGCATTTAGGCATGCCCACTTACGCCATGTCTATGGCAGGTGGAAAGGCGCATGCCTAAATGCAGCACTGCGATGCATTTGGACATGTGCACATAATTGTGTAAGATGCTCATGCCTTGCCCATGTCCCAGCTATGTGAACATCACCCTTGCGTTTGTGCACCACTAAGATTATAGAATACTGCTTTGCACTCAACTAGCACTTACAGTAAAACCTTGGATTGCAAGTAACTTGGTTTGCAAGTGTTTTGCAAGACAAGCAAAACATTTTATTAAATTTTAACTAAGACTCCAGCTAATCCAGAATACTGCAGCCAAACTGATCTTCTCAAAACGCAAGTCTGACCATGCCTCCCCACTCCTTGCCAAACTTCATTGGCTCCCAATAATCTCCAGAATCCATTTCAAATGTTCCTGCCTGGCTTTCAAGATCATTCATGGAATCCTGCCTCCTCTTATCCCACTGTCTTTCAACTCCTCCAGTCCCGACTCCTCCAGAACAGCCCAAAGGCTTAAACTAGCCTTCCCCTCTCCACGCGGCATCCACTATTCAGGCAAACTGGGAAAATCCCTTCTCTTCAAAATCACAGGTCTTTGGAACAACCTCACCACCCCGCTGCGGAACCTGAGCTCCCTTCAGTTATTCCGCAAACAACTGAAAACCTGGCTTTTCAGCAAATTGTAGCTCTATCTTTCCCCCCTTTCTCTCCCCCCTTCTACACATAAGTTCATGTAATCCTTTTTCTTCTTCTCTACCCACTATTTTAAGTTCTTGTAAACCGTGTTGAGCTCCATTCTCATGGAGATGATGCGGTATATAAACTTAAGGTTTAGATTAGATTAGATTAGATATACAAGCAATGTCTTGCAATACAAGTTCATACAGTCTACACACATCACAACTGAGCCAATGGTTTCTCTCTCTCTGACGCTGCGGGATCGTAGTGACTGTTCTAAATGAGCAAAGTCTTGCGTTACGAGTACAGTATTCCCCCGAAATTCGCAGGGGTTCCGTTCCAGAAACCCCGTGAATTTCCAAAATCCGCAAATAGGGTTTTTCAGCTGATCAAAGGCAGTAGAGGGCAGCTGGGGCGCCAGCGGGTGCCTAAATTGTACTTACCAAGTCGGGCACATTTTCCGACCGCCTCTTCCTGGTACTAAAGTCTTGATAGGTGTCAAAGCAGCTCCAGATTGGGGTAACCATGAGTTTGGTACCAGGAAGAGGCGGTCAGAAAATACATCGAATTACTGAGTCTGCGATTTGAGAACCGTGAAATCGCGGGGGTTTACTGTACAGTCACATCATCACAACTGAGCTGTTGGTTCTTCTCTCTCTAACGTTGCGGGAGTGTAGTGATTGTTCTAAATGAGCGAGGTCTTGCAATACAAGTACGTATAGTATTTTGTATTAAAGTTTTTGGATTGTGGAACGAATCGTCTGAGTTTCCATTATTTTCTATGGGGAAATTCGGTTTGATATATGAGTAAAACGGAAAAAACTATACAACGGACTACTGGCCACTCAGGCAGCGAAGATAGACAACCAAGTCTCCAACCTATTGACAACAACCCCAGACTACAAGATGTTCAGAAAGGAAATAAAAACTATACTCTTCAAGAAATCCCTTAATAAAACTTAATACCATGATAAAGCTTAACCCCCCTCTTACCATCCCCTCCCTAACCCCAGATCCTACTTTTCCCTCTCTTGGAAACCTTAGTAACATAGTAAGAAACTATATTGCACTGATGGGCTACATATTACTACAACAGGAAAAAGAAACCTTGCAGAGAAATTTAGACAATATTTTTCTAGGCATTTAAACTAGAAGGTGGAGGTGGTGTATGTACGAAGGACAATTATAGAGACCACCCCCGGCAAAAGAAAAGATGTGATAGTAGTAAAGGCTGCAACATAAGCAATATCAGCAACTCATTTCTTAGTATTGCAACGGAAAGTGAAACAACACAAAAATCCATACGAGAAAGGAGATTATCGCTGAAAAATAGCTGGAAAGCGATGACCACAAATGCTCGCAGTCTAAGCAACAAAGTTCATGATCTGCAAGCCCTGATATTAGAGGCAGATCTAGATATTGTTGCTATCACAGAGACATGGTTCAGTAAATCACATGGATGGGATGCAAACATACCGGGATATAATCTTTTTAGGAAGGACAGAGATGGTCATAAAGGTGGAGGAGTAGCTCTCTATGTAAAGATCAATATCCAAGCGACCGAAATGCAAGGGACCTGGGGAGAGGAAGAAGCGTTATGGATTGCTCTGAAAAGAGAAGATGGAACTTCTATCTACGTGGGTGTAGTCTACAGACCTCCGACTCAATCGCAGCAAATTGATAAGGATCTGATTGTGGATATCCAAAAGTTTGGAAGGAAAGAGGAGGTTCTGCTGTTGGGAGATTTCAACCTGCCGGATGCGGACTGGAATGTTCCGTCTGCGGAATCGGAAAGAAGTAGGGAGATTGTGGATGCCTTTCAAGAGGCTCTGCTCAGACAAATGGTGACGGAACCCACAAGGGAAAAAGCGATATTGGATCTGGTCCTCACAAATGGAGAGAGTATCTCTAATGTTTGAGTGGGTGCTCACCTGGGTAGTAGCGATCATCAAACGGTTTGGTTTGATATAAAGGCTAAAGTGGAGAGCGGCCGCACGATACTTAAAGTCCTAGATTTCAAATGTACGGACTTTAATGCAATGGGAAAGTACCTGAAGAAAGAGCTGATAGGATGGGAGGACATAAGAGAAGTGGAAAGACAGTGGTCTAAGCTGAAAGGAGCGATAAAAATGGCTACGGACCTTTATGTGAAGAAAATCAATAAAAACAAGAGAAAAAGGAAGCCGATATGGTTCTCCAACCTAGTGGCTGAGAAAATAAAGGTGAAAGAGTTGGCGTTCATGAAATATAAAAAAAAACCAAGAAGAGGAGAGCAGAAAGGACTACAGGGTGAAACTGAAAGAAGCCAAGAGAGAGATACGTTTGGCGAAGGCACAGGCGGAAGAACAAATGGCTAAAAATGTAAAAAAGGGAGATAAAAATTTTTTCAGATATATTAGTGAAAGGAGGAAGGTAAAAAATGGAATTGCTAGGCTAAAAGATGCTGAGAACAAATATGTGGAGAGTGATGAGGAGAAAGCAAATGTGCTAAACAAATACTTCTGTTCTGTGTTCACAGAAGAAAATCCTGGAGAAGGACCGAGATTGTCTGGCAAAGTTACACGAGAAAATGGAGTAGATTCTGCGCCATTCACAAAGGAGGGTGTTTATAAGCAACTTGAAAAACTGAAGGTGGACAAAGCGATGGGACCAGACGGGATCCATCCCAGGATACTAAGGGAGCTCAGAGAGGTTCTAGCGAGTCCTATTAAAGACTTGTTCAACAAATCTCTGGAGACGGGAGTGATTCCTGGGGATTGGAGGAGAGCGGATGTGGTCCCTATTCATAAAAGTGGTCACAGGGATGAATCAGGAAACTACAGGCCGGTGAGCCTCACTTCAGTTGTTGGAAAAATAATGGAAGTGTTGCTGAAAGAAAGGATAGTGTACTTCCTTGAATCTAATGGGTTACAGGATCAGAGGCAACATGGCTTTACAAAAGGTAAATCGTGCCAAACGAACCTGATTGAAATTTTTGATTGGGTGACCAGAGAGCTGGATCAAGGACATATGCTAGATGTAATTTACTTGGATTTCAGCAAAGCCTTTGATACAGTTCCTCATAGGAGGCTGTTGAACAAACTTGAAGGGCTGAAGTTAGGACCCAAAGTGGTGAACTGGGTCAGAAACTGGCTGTCGGACAGACGCCAGAGGGTGGTGGTTAATGGAAGTCGCTCGAAGAAAGGAAAGGTGACTAGTGGAGTCCCTCAGGGTTCGGTGCTGGGACCAATCCTGTTCAATATGTATGTGAGTGACATTGCTGAAGGGTTAGAAGGAAAAGTGTGCCTTTTTGCAGATGATACCAAGATTTGTAACAGAGTAGACACCGAAGAGGGAGTGGAAAATATAAAAAAGGATCTGCAAAAGTTAGAGGAATGGTCTAATGCCTAGCAACTAAAATTCAATGCAAAAAAATGCAGAGTAATGCATTTGGGGATTAATAATAGGAAGGAACGGTATATGCTGGGAGGAGAGAAGCTGATATGCACGGACGGGGAGAGGGACCTTGGGGTGATAGTGTCCGAAGATCTAAAGGCGAAAAAACAGTGTGACAAGGCAGTGGCTGCTGCCAGAAGGATGCTGGGCTGTATAAAGAGAGGCGTAGTCAGTAGAAGGAAGAAGGAATTGATGCCCCTGTACAGGTCATTGGTGAGGCACCACTTGGAGTATTGTGTTCAGTTTTGGAGACCGTATCTGGCGAAAGACGTAAGAAGACTTGAGGCGGTCCAGAGGAGGGCGATGAAAATGATAGGAGGCTTGCGCCAGAAGACGTATGAGGAGAGACTGGAAACCCTGAATATGTACACCCTAGAGGAAAGGAGAGACAGGGGAGATATGATTCAGAGGTTCAAATACTTGAAGGGTATTAACGTAGAACAAAATCTTTTCCAGAGAAAAGAAAATGGTAAAACCAGAGGACATAATTTGAGGTTGAGGAGTGGTAGATTCAGGGGCAATGTTAGGAAATTCTACTTTACGGAGAGGGTAGTGGATGCCTGGAATGCGCTCCCGAGAGAGGTGGTGGAGAGTAAAACTGTGACTGAGTTCAAAGAAGCGTGGGATGAACACAGAAGATTTAGAATCAGAAAATAATATTAAATATTGAACTAGGCCAGTTACTGGGCAGACTTGCACGGTCTGTGTCTGTGTATGGCCGTTTGGTGGAGGATGGGCAGGGGAGGGCTTCAATGGCTGGGAGGGTGTAGATGGGCTGGAGTAAGTCTTAACAGAGATTTTGGCAGTTGGAACCCAAGCACAGTACCGGGTAAAGCTTTGGATTCTTGCCCAGAAATAGCTAAGAAGAAAAATTAAAAAAAAAAAAAATTTAAATTGAATCAGGTTGGGCAGACTGGATGGACCATTCGGGTCTTTATCTGCCGTCATCTACTAAGTTACTATGTTACTATGACTGTGGTACTATGAGAGAGCAGCAGGCTTGGATTTTTCATAAAGGCAGGCAGACAAAGGGTAAAAGCAGTAGCTTAGTAAGGAGGGGGGGGGGCGGACCACCCTGGGCGCAGCCTTTGCGGGGACTCTGGCATTAGTGCCTCTCCTCCTCTCTGCCCCAAATGGTATTGCAATTAGTACTATTATTATGGGGGCAGGGGCAGGGATGGAGCTTGGGTGGGGCCTAGAGTGGGGGTTTTGCCCACTCCCCTCCCCCAACAAAAATGCATTCTGCTGCTTTGGGTTAGAGCTGCATCCTCAGAACTCTGAGGCTGTGGGTTTAAACCCATGCTGCTTCATATTACTCTGGGCAAGCGACTTAATCCCCAATTGCCCCAGGTACGTTAGTTAGATTGTGAGCTCATCAGGACAGACAGGGAAAAATGCTTGAGTACCTGAATAAATTCATGTAAACCATTCTGAGCTCCCCTGGAAG
Organism: Geotrypetes seraphini; assembly: GCF_902459505.1. NCBI lineage: Eukaryota > Metazoa > Chordata > Amphibia > Gymnophiona > Dermophiidae > Geotrypetes > Geotrypetes seraphini. The sequence goes on along the minus strand of NC_047084.1, from coordinate 157,150,365 downwards.
AACAGTAAAAAAAAAAAAAAATTAAAATTAATGTGAAAAATTTCAGCCTTTCCAGAGCTGGCAATGTGACATCATAATGCCTCATTCCACCAATGCTTAAGAGCCAACCTCATTAGTGATGTCACAATGGGGCTACATTGTCCTATACTTGGCTTACTTCTACATTTTGATTTCTAGAGTGGCGCAGAGGTTAAAGCTACAGCCGCAGCCCTAAGGTTCTGGGGTCAAGCTCATGCTGCTCTTTGTGACCTTGTGCAAGTCATTTAATCCCCCTCATTGCCCCAGGTACATTAGATAGATCGTGACCCCACCAGGACAGATAGGGAAAAATGCTTGAGTACCTTAATGTAAACCACTTAGACAACCTCCCTCGATAGGTGGTATATAAATAAAAATAAAATAAACTTTTCGAGAATATGTGCAATAAAGGTATTGTTAATTTGTGGTTTCCCTCTTAATGTTTCTCTTTCCTTTCGATTACTGCATTTCTCCCCCTTCCCTATTATTTTGCTAGTCTATCTTGGTCGCTGTCTATCTGCATATTGTGAACCCCTATTTATATTAACTTTGTAATTATGTGCACCACTTAGATATTTGATAAGCGGTATTTCAAATTTTAAATAAACTTCAAACTGTGGTATCTATCATTTCCTTGCCCGACAAGTGCATGGTGTTATCAAAGCAGGCTATTTTATTTATTTATTTACATATTTATATACCACATAATAACTATGCAGTTTACAAAATTACATGCATGCATATTTAAGACACGATAAACATGTTTCAACAAGACAAACACAAGAAGACATTAACTAATGGTATCATTATCAAAATATTTTAAATTCATCCTAGAAGATTGTACTGAGTTGAGAGGACATGTGCTCTGATTCAGGGGAAGTCAGCCTATCATCGCTACTGTGATTATGCCAGAGTTGGGCAGCGTGTTCAGGAGAAGGGGTGCACTGACAGGAAAAAAACCTCTTTAATTAGACAGTAGTGCAGAGCCTGTTTCTTCACAGTTTGGGTTCTTCAAAGAAAACAGTTAGGCTTTTCCCTAATCTTTTCCCAAACACAAGTCCCATTCTCCGTAGGGCTTGACACGCCCCAAACAATCTTTATTCTAGGTGCAGGAAACAGTGAGGCAGAATTTGACCCCCAGGTCTTAGCGGCACTAGAACAAAGGCAGTTTTTACATGCAGTAGAGTCTTACTTCCTACAAACTCTATCAGTGCCAGGCCCTTCCAACCAGCTTCTCCAGCTCCAAGGTTCCCTCTAGCACATTGTTTCTCAACTCGGTCCTGGCCTTGCCAGTCAGGTTTTCGGGATATCCACAATGAATATGCATGAACTTAATTTCTTTCACGCATATTCATTGTGGATATCCTGAACACCTGACTGGCAAGGGGGTACTCCAGGACCGAGTTGAGAAACACTGCTTCTAGCACACCTCTCCTCCTGGATCTGGCTTGGCCTTTTAAGTTCCCCTGAGTCATTTCCTGGTTTACCTACTTTTCTCCCTTCCCCCCTGCCTGAGGGAAACTTTTTCTCAGTGATGCTGTGGTTGTGAGACAATTTAGCCAGGAGGGGGAGTGCCAGGTTTTCCTGTGGCTTATTCTAAGGCTGAGAAGCGGTGTCAAGCAGGGGACGTGACAGGGGTTTCATACCCCCTGTTAAAGCGACCAACAACTATAAGTTGTTGCATTGAATCAGAGCAGCGCTGAAACCTAAGGGGTATTACACATGCATCTATGATCTTCAGCTATCTTATTATAGGGGAATAGTTATCAAACTTGGGTTACTGTTAATAACTGGGGTTAACAGTAAAATGACATTTGTAGTATCCCGCATTGATAAATCTTTCCCCTCAGTTATTAGACTATCCACAATGTGATTTATGACACAGAATTGTATGCATTAATTTAATAACTGAGGAAATTTTCCTAACAACTATACATGTTAGAATTTAGTAGTGGGTGTGGAGGGGGAGGGGGAGAAGATCGGAGACATTGATCCAAATTCAAGCAGGATACACAGAAAAACTACTTTTTATCCCATCTCCACATGTGTTTATTTGCCTTCATTTGTTCTTTTTTTTCTGCAAAACGTACCAAGACATACAGTGGCAATGCATCCACAGTACTCCAGGGTATTTTTTCCCAGTGATTGACAAACCTGATATGATTTCATCGATAAATCCAGACTAGTTTAAATTAGAACAGCACTGGTGGCATCCTCCAGGGCTTTTGGTTAACCTTTAATTTTTTTTAAAAAACATATTTTATCAGATGTTTATATAATTTTGGCTCACAAATTTTATTAGCCGGATAATACTTTTATGTACTCGATTCTGTCGGATATTGAGCAGGCATCTTCTTGAACACATTTGCTGATGGGGTTGTAATATTGCCAGTCAGTGTTTACCTGTAGTACAGACTTCAGTCTTTTATTTCCTCTTTCTTTTTGCAGCCCCTCCCTTCTTTGGGCTTATGAAAATAAGGGTACTAGAATCTTGGTTTCAGCCCACTACTATCTAGTGTTCCAGTTTTCTGAAGGAAGAATTTTGATTATATCTAGTCTGGCAGATTATATCAGAGATACACTGTGAAGCCCTTTGGGTGGGTTTTTTTTTTCTCTCTCTCTCTCATTTTAAAACAGCACTGCAGTACCAAATGTACCAGGAAGTATGTCAAAAAAAACCCAGACAGACTGGTGTCTTTCTAGAAACTGGGTCATTTGCCAACTCTGTTGAGCTGCAGGTTCTTTTACGGTCTCTGCGTTAAAAGAACACACATTTAAGTATACATAATCCAGGGTGTCATTAATTCAAAATGATAAAGGCAACCTCAGTCTAAATTCCAAGGTGACTGTGCACTTGAATGCTCGACTGTGTGGTTTCCTTTTTTTTATTATGAACGGCGTTTTAATTGCTTTCACCTTGGAATTTTTTAACTCTGTGAAAAGTATTCAAATAAACAAGAAAGGTATTTCTTCCCTCGTTGTGCCGTTCATCCCTTAAATACGTCAATGTATTCTCTAAGGTAAAAGCCATTTTAGACTCCTTGAAAAATGAGTGCTGTAATATGGAAAAAGAGAATCTGGCAATTTAGGGGTAGATCTTCAAAGCAAATTACTGCTACCACTATTTATGGTTTCTATGGCGCTACCAGGTGCACTTAGCGCTGTACATTAAATACGCAAGAGATTGGTCCCTGCTTGCAAGAGCTTACAATCTAATTATGACAGACACACACAGGACAGAAGGCGGAATCTATACATTTCGCTCATGTGGGGAGTAAGAAAGTAGCTGATGGGGATAAGAAGGGGCCTGATGGTGTGGATGGGACAGGGGATTAATATTTGTAGGATTAGGATTTAAATGCAGCCTCAAAAAAGTAGAGTTTCAGCCTGGACTTGAAAACCATCAGAGACGGAGCCTGACATACCGAATCAGGCAGGTTGTTCCAGGCATGCGGCGCAGCAAGATAGAAGGGACGGAGATGGGAGTTGGCAGCAGAGGAGAAGGGTACCGACAAGAGAGACTTATCAGATGAGTGGATTTCCCGGGGCAGAGTATAGGGAGTAATAAGAAAGGAGAGATACCGAGGAGTTACAGAGTGAATACACTGGAAGGTCAATAAGAGGAATTTGAATTGGTTGCGGAAATGGACAGGGAGCCGGTGAAGTGACTTCAGGAGAGGGGTAATGTGAGCAGAACGACATTGGCAGAATATGAGGCGTGCAGCAATGTTCTGAAGGGGAGAGATGTGGCTTAGCGGGAGACCTGCGAGAAGCAAGTTGCAGTAATCCAGATGAGAGGTGACGAAGGGCGTGGATGAGTGTCTTGGCAGCATGCGCGGAAAGGAAGGGACAGTTTTCGTGGTCTGTTAGATATGTGAGGAGAAGGAAAAAGATGAGTCAAAGAGATTGCGAGCTGCTGATATGGGGAGGATGAGAGCGTTATCCATAGATACAGAAAATGGAGGAAGGGGTGAGGCGGGTTTAGGAGGAAAGATAAGGAGTTCATTCTTGACTAAGGTTACCAGATTTCATGAAGTAAAAACCTGGACACATGGCCCCACCCCCAGCAATGTTCTGTTCTGCCCTATCCTCGCCCTGTCCTGCACCGGCCCTGCCCCCACACAAACCTCCTCTTAAGCTCATGGTTGTGTCTGGAAGGACCACTGAGCAAGCGTGGATGCGATGCAATGCATCACATCTGCTCATGCTTGGAGGCCCTCACAGACAGAGCCCAGAGTTGAAAACCCGGACAAACTCCTTACAGGTTAGAAAGACATCTTGGCCATATTTAATCCCTAGTCCATGAGTTTCCAGCAGTCATTGATAATGTCAAGTAGGACAGTTTCTGTGGTGTGAAATTTCCTGAATCCTAACTGGTAGGTGTATCGGCTTCCTGTTTGTTGATGTAGGAGAGGAGTTGGTTAAGTACAGTTTTTGCCAGGATCCTGGATATAAAGGGTAAGTTGGAGTCAGGCCTAAAGTTGCTGGGGACACCAGGGTCGAGTGTGATTTCCAGTGTAAAGGGACTGAATCTGACTGTAAGGAGGTATTGATTATAAGAAGGATTGAGCTTATAAAGGCGTCATTGGCAGCAACTAGGAGGTATGATGGGCAGGGTTCTAGGATGGAGCCGGAAGAGTTAATGGAGTTTAGTATCTTGGTTAGGTCTTCATATGAGACAGTTTCAAAATGATTTAGGGTATCAAATGTAGATTTGAATATCCTGATTGGGTTGTGGGGAATTGGTGTTTGCTGTGTGATAGCATCCAGGTGGGAACATATTTTGTCAGCAAAGAAGTCTAAGAGCGTATTGCTGTTGAGCTCTGTATTTAGGATTTGTGATGCTGCAAATAACTTTTTGTGATGCTGCAAATAACTTTTTTGTTAGTGAAAACAGTTTTTTTGTTCCGCTGGGGGTTCTTAGTAGTTGTTGGGAGTAATAGGCCTTTTTGATATCTAGTGTGGCTTGCTTGCATTCTAGATGCAGGTTCCTCCAGCTGTATTTGTCATTGCTCAGTCTGAATTTGTAGCATTTCCTTTCTGATCTTCTTAGTTCTTTCTTTTTGGCTCTTAGGGTACCAGTAAACCAGGGGGGAGGAGTGTTTACGAGGATAGTGTTTGACTTTTTTTGACTTAGGTTAAGCCTTCACAAAGAGCTTTAACTTTGTTGTGCCAGTCACGGCGGCCTCGTCAATAGATTTGGAGTTGGGATTTAGTGATTTGGCTAGGTTGGAAAGGTCTGAGTAGAGTTTTCTTATGTCAATTGAGTTGTTGTTGGAAATTTTCATGGGCTGGAGTTGCTTCGTGGGTGATGGTGGTTTCACTGTGTAGCTGTGGTTAAATGTGATCAGATGGTGATCAGACCAGGTCTGATGGAACAGCTTGAGTAAGTGTGTCGATAGATGCACCTTTCTGAGTGAAGATCAGGTCTAGGATGCGGTCCACTGAGTGAGTTGGTGAAGGGACTATTTTGAGGAGGCCCAGGTCTGTTAGTGATAGGATAAAATCTGCTGGTGTTTCAATTGCATTCAGGTAGTCTGTAAAGTTGAAGTCTCCTAGGATGACAATCTGGTTGTAAGTGATTACCATTTTGCCAAGGATGGATAGTAAGTCATCTAAGGTGCTCATTGGGGAGTGGGGGACTGTGTATATCAGTGCAAAGGTGAGTTCTCTGTTGTAACCCGTTGAGAAGATGAGACATTCCAGTGCGTTTGGTGTGATAGCGTCTATTAATCTTGGGTTGAGGTCAGATTTAATGATGGTGGCTACCCTTCCTTCTCTAGTGTCGGTGCACGAGCAGGCTAGAGCTTGATAGCCAGGGGGGCAGTCTTGAGGCTTTTTGGCATCGATGAGGGTAAGGTGAGGGGGATGTGCCTAAGGTAGTGTTGTCTATGCTCTAGGGATTTGTTTTGGGGAAGATGACTCAGGTCACCTTATCTGCCCTGTCCTGTAATGATTGAGATGGGGGAATACATACTGTCCGAGCGGAGTATTGAAGAGAGGTAGGAGAGCAGAGTTAGCAGCATTTGTATTGTCATGGGGTAGTATAGTGATTGGTAGTACAGAATAAACAATATCTCTAAGCAGTATGCTCTAGTTCTTTTTCTTTAAATCAAATGTCCTGTGAATCTATACACTAAAGCAACACTGAGGGCCAATGACCTGCAGAACATGTGTATTGACATAGGGTGGTGTAGTGGTAAATACTACACATTAATCAATAGTACACATTAGTCTTTTTAGGCTGTGATTTACTATAGATCTATGCTTAAGGACCAGTTATTTTACCTCATATTTGGGTGTAGTCTCCTGGCTTGATTCAACTTGGTCCACACATAGGGCCACACAAAGGGTTCTTTGGCATGGCCCACCAGTTGGAGAGACACACCTGCTAGCCCTTTAAGGTCTAAAGACTGGCACAAGCCTGCATGTGAGTGGGGCCTAGATGCTGCATGGCTTCTGCAGATGAGTCCTCCGTTGGGGAAAGGAGTGATGCCTGGATGTTCCTTGCTCTTTTCCCTGCTGGAATGGATGCAAGAGGAGAGGGACTTGGGTGTGATAGTATGTGATAATCTTAAGGTGGTCAAACAGGTTGAAAAGGTGACGGCAAAAGCTAGAAGGATGCTTGGGTGCATAGGGAGAGGAATTGCCAGTAAGAAAAAGGAGTTACAAAAAAAATGGCCCAAAAAATGGGGGTCTCAGTTTATATTTCAGTCCTCCTCTGTTCTGCACCACTCCTCCCCCTCCCAGACCCACTGCAGGTTTACCGGTGAGCCAGGACCAGAGTGATCCATCCTGCATCCTGTTCCATCCAGCTCTGATCCACCCCACCTCCCTCCTACCCTGAGACCCAAACACAGCCTACCTTTGATGACCTGGTGGTCCATAGGTGAACCGGGGCAGGAGCGATGCTCCTAAACTCCTGCCCCATGCAGAATTGCTGTTGAAAATGGCTTCTATGAATTCCCACGGCAACTTCATGAGACTGCTGAGTTGCAGCAGATATTTTCAACAGTGAGTCTGCATAGGACAGAAACAAAGAAACATCACTTCTGTTCTGGTTAACCTCTGGACCACCAGGGCATCAAAGGTAGATGGATAGATCTGGGAGTGGAACAAGGCTAGCTGGGACAGGACACAGGAGGGGTCACTTCTGTCCTGGCAAGCCCGCTAGAGGCCTGCAATGGCTGGGATTAGGTCTGAGGTTGCCAGTCTGGGTCTGGAGCTTGGGCTGGGGCTGTTAGGCTATGGTTACCAATCTGAGGCTATGTGGCCAGGCTAGGACTAGTCAGGACAGGACACCTCAGGGAAGGTAAGATTATTGGTGCCGGGGGTGGGGGAGAGAAGGAGAGAGAGAGTATTTTAAGTTCTTGTAAACCGTGTCGAGCTCCATTCTCATGGAGATGATGCGGTATATAAACTTAAGGTTTAGATTAGATTAGATTAGATTAGTATTACTGCACTTGGATATAAACCCTCAGTTTATATTTAAGTCAATATTTTCCCTTCTTTTTTCCAAAGAAAAAAAGGACAGCTCAGTTTATATACAGATTGGCTTATATTCAAGTATACTGTATATGGTATTGATGCCCCTGTATAAGACTCTGGTGAGACCTCATGTAACATATTGTATACAATTCTGGAGACCACACCTTCAAAAAGATATAAACAGGATGAAGATAGTCCAGAGGAAAGCTACTAAAATAGTTGGTGGTCTAGATCATAAAGCATACAGGATCAGACTTAAAGATCTCAACATGGAGGAAAGGCTGGAGAGGGGCGATATGATAAGAGATATTTAAATAGCTACATGATGTGCATGAGTCAAGTCTCTTTCATTTGAAAGGAAGCTCTGGAATGAGAGAGCAAAGGATGAAGTTAAGAGACGATAGGCTCAGGAGTAATCTAAGGAAATACCATTTTACAGAAAGGGTGGTAGATCCATGGAATAGTCTCCTGGTAGAGGTGTTGGAGACAAAGACTGTATCTGAATTCAAGAAGGCATGGGACGGGCACGTGGGATCTCTTAGGGAGAGGAGGAGATAGTGGATGCTGTAGATGGGCTATTTGGCCTTTATCTGCCTTCATGTTTCTATGTTTTTAATTTTGGCTCTCTTAAAAGACCTCGGTGCTTGTAGTGCAAAGATAAACCAAAGTGGGAACAATGAGCATGAAGGCTATCTACTTTTTTTTTTAATTTGTAGTACTTATATACCACTTATACTCTAAATGATTTACATTCAAGTATTTTCCCTCTCTGTCCTGGCACGCTCACACTCTACCTAATATACATGGGGCAATGAAGGATTAAGTAACTTGCCCAGGGTCACAAGGAACAACATGGGATTTGAACCCACAACCTTAGGGTGCTGAGGGTGAAGCTCTAACCACTGTGCCACACACTCCCCACAGTCAGTCAGTTTAGCATTAGCACAGCCTTAGGAGAGTTATACATTGCTTTTAATCCATCAATAAAGCACCTTGAAAATCATATCTAAGTAAGACATCAAACAAATACACCTGAGATTTAATCAACAGCATCTAATCTTATTCCTATTGATTTTTCATTACTCAGCTTAGCTATTTTTTTTTTTAATACTGCAGTCAGACATCAAACATTCATTGGAGAGTATCATCCTTTAACAAATCCTGCTTGGCTGCTATGAACTGAAGCCAAGAGTATGTTCCCATGTCTCAGTGTCCATCATAACATTTAAGCATATCTTTCCCCATATTTAATCCAATTCATAGGCCCTCCCAACCTCCATATTTTACCACTGAGCTCTAATAATTCAAACAGCTATAAATAACACAGTTCCTTCATTCAAAGAAGAAAGGACTCTAAGAATCCAATCAAGAACATTTTCTGCTTTATTCTAGCTTTATGGCGTTTACTCCCAAGAGAATATCACACGACTAAAGATTACTGTTCATTTTGCGTTTTGAAAGTATGGCCTTTAATTTTTAATTGTTAGTTTATTTGGCCCTGTTTTTAAGGGGGTCAATAGTCAAAGTGATTTAATGGTGACCTGTCAAAAGCGCGCCTAAGCGCAGGACAAATGTGTGCCACCGCTCTCACCGCTCTCTGGTCTTACCGTATGCGCTCTGATGGGGATGTGGGGGGAACTGCCCAATACACTTAGAAGTTCTCACCTTCCCGTTGAATACACTTAAAACTCACGCTCTCTCCCAAAGCTCTGCTCTTCTGCTCTGAGGTGGGGGGGGGGGGGGTGGAGGGGGAAACCCCCCTATAGAATCGTGCTCTCATATGGGGGATGCCAACATGCTTCAATTTTAAGATTACCACAAACCCCCCCACCCACTACATTGACAATTGCGCCCCGAAAATCCTGCATGCGTGCATTTGTACCTGGATATCCACTATATACTTAACTGGGTCATGCTACTGGACATCAGCACTGACTGCCCGCACACTATATGGATAGTACTAGGGCAGTCCGGGGCAGGGTCTGGGCATAGCCACCTCCTTATCTGAACACCAGCAATACTCAGTGTCAAAGCCCAGAGAGCTGAGAAGACAGGACTGCATAATAAAAAGTCCTGTCATTGTCTAGGCCCTGGCACTGAATAATGGCTAATGCTCAAACAACTTCCAGGTGGCAGTATGAAGAGTCCTCCCTTTTCCAAGAGCATTGCTCCCTCCTTTTCTCTATTGAGTGAACCTCAACAGCGCAGAGATTTATATTCTTTATTTTAATCCACAAGTCTGCATTTAGGACCAATAGGGACCCCTGAAGAAGACCATAGTGTCAAGACACGGACCATGTTGGGCCCACATGTTCTCAGAGGTTCAGGCCCCAGACATTTTTATGTGGATTATCTATTTGTTATAATAAAGCCTTCATCTTGGACATCAACTCTCCATAATTTATTTGCTTTTGGTTGCCCCTCCCTCCCTCCCATTTCCCAAGAGCATTGTTCCTTCCAACATGAACCTTCTACCCCCACCCTCGACCTTCCTTTACAATTCCCGATGGTCTAGGGCAGGGGTAGGCAATCCTGGTCCTCAAGAGCCATAGGCAGGTCAGGTTTTCAGGATATCCACAATAAATATGCACCTTCAATCTGGAACTCACTTCATTTATACATGAGCAGAACAGAGTTTGAATAAATTTAAGAGTAGTTTAAAATGCTTTCTTTTTAAAGATGCCTACGATTGATTTATCCTATGCCTTTTAATTAATTTTATTCTTTTATTTTTTTTCCTAAAATTAAACTTTTCCCTATCTTATCCTTTTGTTTTTATCCTTATGTTTTATTTTTTTAAGAATTGTAATTTTTCCCTTCTTTCCTTTTGTTGGTACCCTCTTTCCTCCCCCCCCCCCCCCCACACACACACAAGTCCTGTATTGCATATGTTTATTTTTCATTGTTTGTTCCAATTTTAGATTTTATTGTTCAACGCTTTGAAACTTTATATTAAGCGTTTAATCAAATTTTAATAAACTATAAGCTATAAACTTTGAGATAGATTCGCATCTCAAGGAGGCAGTGTATGTAAATCCATCTCATACATATTCATTGAGGATATCCTGAGTCCCTGATCTGCCTGTCGTTCTCGAAGACCAGAATTGCCTACCTGTAGTCTAGGGTATAAAAAGCAGGCATCACTTCCACTCATTCCTGTCCATTGTAGCTTCATATTCAAACTGGATTTGGACAACCTCTAGCAGCAACCTCATGGCACTACCACTACTCTTTGCATGGCAAAATGTCCCCTAGCAGTAATACAGTGAGACTTCCAGTAGGGGTCATGATGACCATATATGGAGGAGGGATAGTGGAGCAGAGTTTGAAGGAACAAATTGGTGCATTGCAGGGCAGGAAGGGAATGTCAGGGAGATCTGCTATATGTGTTGGGGGAAGGGGAATGATGGAAGGGAGAGATGTTGGGACAGATAGCAGTACTGATGAAGATTTATGTTTTTTTATTTTGAGGAGGGCGGGGGGGCACCTATCCTAAAGTAACAGGAGCCATACTACTTGTTTGCTGGTAGTTTCGCTGCATTTACTGCCTCCTCTTGAAGTGGTGGTACATGTAGCTGCACTATCTGCAATCATGACAGCCAGCACAGAGTAACAAGCAGTGTGTTAGCTGACACAGCTAGCCACTCCCCCACCTGTCCACTCCCACATTAGGCAGTTAACACAGGTCTTTTAGCGCAATAGCTACTTTTTCTTAGAATACTTGTAGGCAATATATTTTTTCAGTAGTGTATTTATTCAATTTTCTATACTGCTCTCCCAGGGGAGCTCAGAACAGTTTACATTAATTTATTCAGGTACTCAAGCATTTTCCCTTTCTGTCCCGGCAGGCTCACAATCTATCTAATGTACCTGGGGCAAAGGAGGGATTAAGTGACTTGCCCAGGATCACAAGGAGCATTGTGGGTTTGAACCCACAACCTCAGGGTGCTGAGGCTGTAGCTGCGCCACACTCTCCCTTCTGTGGACCTCCCTCCCAATACACATAAGGGAAGAAAATCTTATTGATAGGTTTAAAAGCTAGTTAAAATGCTTTTAACTGCTAGTTTTATAGAGTTAGATCACACTTTTTAATCCCAGCTAGATTTTTTTTGTTTCCCTCCCTATTGTTAAATCCTTACTCATCTCATTTACTATTATATATTGTACTAGTCTTTAAGCCCGTTACATTAACAGGTGCTAGAATAGATGTATCTATCTGTCTTTCTTTGTCTCTCTCTCTCATTGGCCGCTGTCTTTCTTTCTGTCTCTCTCTCTCTCTCTCTCTTTGGCCACTGTCTGCCTGTCTTCCTTTCTTTCTGTGTCTCTCCTTGACCACTGTCTGTGTGTCTTTCTGTCTCTCTCTCCTTGGCCGCTGTCTGCCTGTCTTTCTGTCTCTCCCTCTCTCCTTAGCCACTGTCTTTCTGTGTGTCTCCCTCTGTCACTCTTTGTGTGTGTCTGTCTTTCTGTCTCTTCCTCTGCCTGTCTTTCTGTCTCTCCCTCTCTCCTTGGCCGCTGTCTGTCTTTCTGTGTGTCTGTCTGTCTTTCTGTCTCTCTCTCTCTCTCTCTCTCTTTGGTCGCTGTCTGTCTGTCTCTCTCCTTGGCTGCTGTCTGTGTGTCTGTCTGTCTTTCTGTCTCTTTCTCTCTTTCTCGTTGGCAGCTGTGTGTCTGTCTGACTCTTTCTTTTTCTCTCTCTCCTTGGCCGCTCTCTGTGTATGTTTCTGTCTCTTTCTCCTTGGCCACTGTCTGTGTGCCTTTCTGTCTCTTTCTCTCTCTCATTGGCCGCTGTATGTCTGTCTTTCTGTCTCTTTCTCTCTCTCTCTCCTTGGTCGCTGTCTGTGTATGTTTCTGCCTCTTTCTCTCTCTTTCTCCTTGGCCACTGTTTATGTGCCTTTCTGTCTCTTTCTCTCTCTTTCATTGGCCGCTGTGTGTCTATTTGTGTTTCTGTCTCTTTCTCTCTCGTTGGCCGCTGTTTGTCTCTCTATCTCCTTGGCCGCTGTCTGTGTGTCTGTATGTCTTTCTGTCTCTTTCTCTCCTTGGCTGCTGTCTGAGTATGTTTCTGTCTTTTTCTCTCTCTCTTTCCTTGGCCGCTGTTTATGTGCCTTTCTGTCTCTTTCTTTCTCTCTCTTTCCTTGGCCGCTGCCTGTGTGTCTTTCTGTCTCTCTCTCTCTTTGGCCGCTGTCTGTCTTTCTATCTCTTTCTCTCTCTCTCTCTCCTTGGCCGCTGTCTTGTCTGTCTCTTTCTTTCCCTCTCTCCCGTTCCCTGCCTGCGCCCCGCTCCCCTTCCTATGATCGCCCCCCCAGCCCATCCCACCCCCTCTGCGGCAGCACCACCATCCTCGACCCGGAAATTCACCCAGAGGGGAGAGTGGAGGCAGAGGAGAAGGCTGTGCGACCACGGAGCTCCATAGCTTGGTCGCCACTGCCGCCTCCTTCTCTCCCCGATGTCGGCTTCCAATGTGTGCATGCACCGCACACGTGCCACACTCTGCAACATTTCTCTGCCGACCACAGAGCGACGGACGCACGGAGCCACAAAAATTGAATTGCGCATGTGCGCTAAGGGTATTATTATTTTAGATTTCCTCCCCCACTTCCCTTTCGGTTCTGGTTTTGTTTTTGTGATTTGTCTATGTTACTGACACTGTCTTTCTGAATTTGGTGATATATATTTTTTTTTTTTATTTGTTCATCGCTTTGTATTAAGATTAAGCGATTCATCAAATTTTAAATAAAACTTGAAACTTATGGCTCCTTTTACTAAGCTGCGTTCGCGTTTTTAGCGCACGCAGCATTTCAGCGCACGCTAAACCCGCGCTACGCAGCTAGAACTAACGCCAGTTCAATGCTGGCGTTAAGGTCTAGCATGCGCGGCAATTTAGCGCATGCTATTCTACGCATTAAAGCCCTAACGCGGCTTAGTAAAAGGAGCCCTTAGTAGTATGGGCCTTAACTATTGTCTAACCACGAGGTAAAACCCATATTAGCTGTTTAGTAGAAAAACAGATCATCAACTTTTGAAATCTTTCCCCTCAATATTCAAAGCTGGCCAGAAACAGCCGCTGAGCAGTTAAATAGCGTTTTGGTACCTAACTGTGAATATTCAGCATGAGATAACTAAATATTTGCAGCTAGTACCCAAAAGTTAACTGGCAGTATTTAACACTCAAGGATCTCAAAGTCCCTCCTCGAGGGCCGCAATCCAGTCGGGTTTTCAGGATTTCCCCAATGAATATGCATTGAAAGCAGTGCATGCACATAGATCTCATGCAGATTCATTGGGGAAATCCTGAAAACCCGACTGGATTGCAGCCCTCGAGGAGGGATTTTGAGACCTCTGTCAGCACTGATGGGCCAAGTTTAGCTGCCAAATTGGGCTGTATAAATAGCAGGCCTATCTTTGGCTGCTATTAGCTTAACGGTCCAACGCTGTATATTGGCTTAGCTGGTTAATTCAAGGCAGGGGTGTCAAAGTCCCTCCTCGAGGGCCGCAATCCAGTCGGGTTTTCAGGATTTCCCCAACAAATGTGCATGAGATCTATTTGCATGCACTGCTTCCATTGTATGCTAATAGGTCTCATACATATTCATTGGGGAAATCCTGAACACCCAACTGGATTGCGGCCCTCGAGGAAGGACTTTGACACCCCCGATTTAAGGGGTGTTTTACTAAGGCGCACTAGCCAATTTAACCCGCACTAAATGCTAACACGACCATTATATTCTCTGGACAGGTTAGCATTTAGTGTGCTAAATCGATTAGCATGCACTAAATCAGCTAGCACGCCTTAGTAAAAGACCCCTTTAGTGATGGCCCAAAAAAACCAAGAGATATTGAATGCCGATCACCGGAAATGGCCTGGCAGTGTATATCCAGGGTCAGCGCTGACAGCGGGACTTATACAGTCAGCCCCAATATCTATGTCAATGCAGCATTTTTTATATCTATTATCACATTGGTCTGTCCTGAAGGTTGTATTTAATGAATTAATTAATCTGGATTTATTAACTCCTGTTCAAAATCTTCACTCAAGGTAGTGCACAGCAAGTTTCAATATGACTGGAGATAAAAAAAAAAGTGAAAGTCAGAGCATAACCTCAGCCTAAAAGTCACATTATAACAATGACCTACGCATTAAGAAATGTGCCTTGAGCTTTATTGAAAGAGTGCTATAAATAAATTATTATAATATAATCTAATGAAGCTGTTGATAAAATATTTAACAAGCAGCATCTCAACACCTCTCCCATCTTCCTCAAAGAATCACATTTTAAGAATCCGCCGAGATAAAATCACCCCTCACCCATTACTGTTCTCATTTAAATCTATAAGAAATATGACGGGGGGTGCTGAAAAGTTCTCAGCCCAGCCAGCCAACTTCCTAAATTCTGAGAGCTATTTTGCCACTGTGACTGAAAAGAGCGTTACCTTATTTCATTAACTGCCAATTTACAGAAACAAAATGTTAGATTTTGACATTGTTTCATATCATTGATTGAACCATATCCATGTCATGCTTTTCTTGGTTGGGCTGAGAACTTTTCAAGAACTTTTCAGCACCCTTTGCACATAGGCCCATTTGACACATGAATATCATTCCAAATGTTTGTCTTGGCCATGGGGCTGTTTAATGAGGAACAATATATCTGCCTGTAGTCCCTAGAGGAAGAATATTAAAAGAAACTAATAAACTGTGAGAAAATTTGTAGGTTAGAAGCCTTGTTTTCTGAAATGTGCAATTTTTCACACATTGTCATACTCAGGTACTTCATAGGTTCCTAGCTGTGGTTCCATGTGATAAAGTAAACAGTCACACCCTTTCATGACAGCAACCATTGTTTAAAGGGGTTGCTGGCCCTCATCTGGAGGCTCCCCATGGGAGGCTTCATATCCCTGGTGAGTCAATAGGCCTTACTTTAACCCCTAGTAATAGTGCAAGGGGCTGGTAACCTAGTGCTCCAAAATCTTTACTTTTTCAAGCCCTGATCTGAGGTTAGAACATAAGAACATAAGATTTGCCGCTGCTGGGTCAGACCAGTGGTCCATCGTGCCCAGCAGTTAGCTCATGTGCCGAGCCCTCATTGTTGCCAAGGCGGAGAGGAGTGTGGGAGCACTGCTCCGCCCCCCTCCCGAATCTGCAAGAGAGCCCCAATCTTAAAACAGGTCGCACCACCGGAACCCGGCCTTTTCTTTCGGCCCCAGCACTGTTTTCCTGCTGGCTGCCGAGCCCTCGTTGTTGCCAAGGCGGAGAAGAGCGTGGAAGCACTGCTCCGCCCCCCTCCCGAACCTGCATGAGATCCCCAACCTTAAAATAGGTCGCACCACCGGAAACCGGCCTTTTCTTTCGGCCCCAGCACTGTTTGCCTGCTGGCTGCCGAACCCTCGTTGTTGCCAAGGCGGAGAGGAGTGTGGGAGCACTGCTCCTCCCCCCTCCCGAACCTGCAAGAGAGCCCCGACCTTAAAACAGGTCGCACCAACGGCGCGCCGCCGTTCGGTGTGCTGACAAAGGCGCGCGCGCCTTAGCACGCGCCTTTGCGAAGTGCCTGCGAGAGGTGCCTGCGTGGAAACGCTAGGCCCATATTTAGGATCCACACAACAAACCCCTCATCCTTGAATGTAGAGGAAGTGAACTACTCCCACGGTAGTTCCAGACCACACAGCTTGGACCGGACATAACTTGATCACCTGCCCTCCGGAACCAGACCTCTCCGAATCTACAGACTGGTCACCCTGAACCAAAGACCCAAACCAGGCAGACCCACTTGACAAGTTCTGAAAAAACTGAGCAGACCCCCTAACTGACCGGATATCTGCACTACGGATCCCGACCCAGAACTCCAACCTGATAAGTAAGTATTACAAAAACCGATAACTTATCTCCTGATAGCCGTGCAAAATACTGTAAAAACCGTAGTCAGCACACGGCCGCACTACATTAGTAGCCAATGTTGTACGAAACCTGTAACATACTGCAGTAGCAGGTTGCCTTGTAAATCATTATTAATCATTATAACCTAGCAAATCATCCCAGCCTACTAACCTTCGCTACAGCCAATAGCCTTGTAATTTGTGTAACCTATAACTTGTATAGTCATTAGCCTTGCAATTGTGTAACCTGTAACTGTGTAACAACCTATAACAGCATATAACATCTTTGTAGCATCCTCTAACCTTGCAATTCCCATAGTAGTTTGTAGCCTGGAGAACACTACAGCAGCCTGAAAACTCCCATTACACTGTTTAAGCCAACAACCAGCCAGACAGTTCGCAGCCCGTACAGCCTATATAGCCACACAGATGCCATTGCCTGACCACCAGCCAAATAGTATTTCAACCTGATAAGTCACAACAAACTAAAACACTCCTCCGCAAACTTCCAACAACAATTACTTTTCCCATTTAAGCGCGCCACTATGGCCTGGCCAAACTCTCACCAATGCGTTATACTGCTCCTACTCTACCTAATCACCATCAAGATCTGCACAGCCGACCCACTATACTCTACCCCCATCCCAGTTTACTACTCCTCATACCGCTTGGTAAAATCCAAATTTCACACACTCACACTCCACACGCCATATGACCACCCAGATACTGGTCCACTCCCTCCCCCTAACCCCCCCCCCAGGACCAACCAAGCCACGCATGAAAAAACAAAGAACACTGAAAAAACTAGCCTACTCCCATTACTCCCCAACAGACCTCACTAACTACCAGAACCTTCAAGGTTACTACCTTAACATAAGATCGATGAGAAACAAATCCATCCTGATTAAAGACTGCCTGACCGAAACCAATCCCGACTTTGTCCTACTCGCTGAAACCTGGCTGCTATCAGATACAGATATCATCATCAAAGACTATCTCCCTCCAGGCTTCAAGATTCTGTCCCTAACCAGAACCTGGGGAAGGGGAGGAGGACTAGCAATAATCTTCAGAGACCAACTAAATTGCACCACACTTAACACCAAATCTTCCCCCAACTTAGAAATACTAGCCGCCTCACTAACTTCAAAGTCCTTTGCCTCCTCCCTAACAATCACTCTGTTCTATATCCCCCCTCCATAAAATGGACCCTAGCCAGGGAGGACTTTGCAGAATTTTTACTAACTAACTCTTTAGCAAGTCCACACAACCTTTTATGCGGAGACATCAACATTCACCTACAGCAAACAGATCAGCCGGACATATCTGACCTCTGGTTACTAATCTCGCAGCTAGGTTACTTCAAACCCCTGCCCATCGTAACCCACCAAAGAGGTCATCAGTTAGACCTGGTGACATTCTCTGCCAATGAACCAACCACTCCCAAATTCGTGTGGAAACAAGACAACTGGACAGACTCCCTATGGTCCGACCACAAACTATGTAGTTTCTCCATTCACAACCAACAAAAAACCACCAAAAACAGAAAAGCAAGAAACACCAAAACTCAAATCACTAGATTGACCCGGTCAATTTCTGGTCCCACTACGAAACTATCACAAAACAAAATGAAGAAACGGACCAAATCATGACCTCCTGGATCAAAGACAGCACAAACATTTTAAACGAAATCGCCCCCTTAAAAACCCGCAGAATTAGATCTTCAAACTAGGAGGGATGGTTTGACTCAGAGCTACTACAGGCAAAGAGGGACCTCAGAAAATCAGAAAGACAATGGATTAAATCTGGAACCCAAGAGCACAGAGTAGCATGGAGACTCAAACTAAAAAACTACAAAAACCTAACCAAGGATAAATGAAAAAATTTCTATGCCCACAAAATTGGAAATATTACAATTAACAGTAGTAACCTCTTTAAACTGGTCAATGACCTTTACAATCTCGAGACACTCACTGACAACCGCGATGAAGAACCCACATTAACCGCTAACACCCTAGCAGACTTCTTTAACACCAAAATACAGAAACTAAGATCATTGATAACTGCCCCAGCCAACTCCCACGGGAACTTTCCAACCCTACTAGACAAGGACAAGTCCAAACCAGACCCAGGGTCCAGAATGGACCTAAACTGGGATCAATTCACAACTATCGACTGGCAAACCTTCAACAAATACTTCAACAAATATACCAACTCCTTCTGTAGACTAGACACCTGCCCCCCTAACGTTATGAAAACGGCTCCAATCCACTTTAAAGCAAATATGTTGGCATGGGTAAACCTCCTACTATCCACCGGTAGTTTCTCAGCAGAACAGGGCCACATCTCGATCACTCCTATCATAAAAAAACACGAAAGAACCACCCAATACCCCATCCAATTACAGACCGATCGCAAGCATCCCGCTATTCACCAAATTAGCAGAAGGGGTGGTAAACGCCGAACTCACCACATACCTAGAAAAATTCAATATCCTAAATGACAATCAATCAGGCTTTCGCTCCGACCACAGCACCGAAACCATCATAGCCTCTCTCCTAGATCACCTATACAAACTCTTCAGCCAGGGCTCCAGCGCCTTGATTGTACAACTCGACCTGAGCTGTGCATTCGACCTAGTCGACCATAACATTCTCCTAGACTGCCTCGCCTACATAGGCATCTCCGGCCAGGTCCTTAACTGGTTCCACGGGTTCCTATGGAACAGATCATACAAGGTATTCAAGAATGACACTTTCTCTTACAGCTGGGATAACTCCTGTGGCGTGCCACAGGGCTCTCCCCTGTCCCCCACCCTGTTCAATGTCTACCTCGCCTCCCTAGGAAATCTTCTGCAAAATCTAAAGCTCAAATTCTTTATCTACGCAGATGACATCACTATAGTCATCCCGCTAACCAGTTTCACACCAGAGCTCCTCACCTCCCTTTCAAGCACACTCAACCAGATAGAACACCGAATGTTATCCTACAGACTAAAACTAAACCCGGACAAAACAAAATTCTTCCTAGCGACCCCCAAAGACAAAATCAAAGGCACCACAATTCAAGTAAAAGGATCCGTTTTCCCCCTCGAACAAACCTTAAAAATACTGGGAGTCACACTGGACAAACATCTATCCCTTGATTAACACACTGATATCACAGTCAGAAAAAGTATCTCGGTGCTCTGGAAACTCCGTACCATAAAAAAATACTTTGATGACACTTCATTTCGTCTGCTAGTACAATCCTCCATCCTCAGCATACTGGACTACTGCAATATCATTTACTTGAGCTCCACAAAAAAAACCATCAGGAGACTCAAAATGATCCAGAACATCGCTGTCCGCTTCATATTCGGCCTGAAAAAATGGGAACACGTCACCCCTTTCTACCACAAACTCCACTGGCTCCCACTGGAATCCAGAGTCCTATTCAAATTCGCCTGCTTTTGCTATAAAACAGTATTTGGTTTATCCCCAAGCTACATCATCCCTCACTTCTTCCTGAATCACAGCATCAAGAACTCCCGCAGAATTCAACTATTCGCCTACCCCTCCCTAAAACTATGCCACTCTAAAAAATTCCTAGACAAAACCTTCGCCTTCCAAGCTGCCAAGCTAAACCCATGGCTAACCCAAATGGCCCTCAAGGCCCCCAACTACCTCGGCTTTAGAAAATTACTCAAAACCCACCTCTTCCAAGACCAGGATCCTTAATGTCCCTTCCTAACTAAATAAACCTCTCCCCATTACTACCTCTCCCCCTTCCACCCTGGCAACTTTGATCAATTTGGTTTTGAACCGCTTGTTACTATGTTTAATTGATGTGAACCACCTGTAACTCTGTTTAATTGATGTGAACCGCCTAGAACTCTCCTGGGTATGGCGGTATACAAAAATAAAGTTATTATTATTATTTTAGATGGACCATTCAGGTCTTTATCTGCTGTCATCAATGTTACTATGTACCATCTTGGAGGGGGCGCCAGTTCCCATCCTTCTCTCTGCCCCCATGCTCCTTTCCCGCCCCCCTCCCCTACTGTGCACACGTGCCCCTTCCCTCATACCTTTTAACATTCACAGCGCAAGCAGCAACCTCCAACCTGCTGCTCACACCAGCGTCAGCTCTTCCTCTGATGTCACTTCCTGGACCCGCACCTAGGAATGGGGGAAGGTTAGGGACGCCCGCATGTGGCAGGAGGGGCGGGGAAGGAGTCGATGGGGCTGGGAGGGTGGGGGAGGGAGAAGCACCAGCACCCCAGGCACCTCTCATCCTCGCTATGCCACTGTTTGTGTGTATAATACATAATGAAAGTAATGCAGTTAAGATCTTGTATAGTAGTTTACATAGCAAATAAATTACGTACTGTTATACTTGTGCATGAAAAACATTCAAGTTTGTAAATTTAGGTTAATAACTTCATCCTATGCCCTCTCATTGTAGACCTTCCTTTCAAATGAAAGAGACTCGATTAATGTGCACTTGCACCACATAGGTATTTAAATGTCTCTATCAAATCCCCCCTCTCCCACCTTTCCTCCACAGTACACAGATTGAGATCTTAAGTCTGTCTCCATACGCCTCATGACAAAAACCACGCACCATTTTAGTAGCCTTCTTCTGGACTCCATCCTTTTTATATCTTTTTGAAGGTGCGGCCTCCAAGATTGTACACAATATTCTAAATTCTAAACTTTTCAAAACTAAGGACAATTTGATGAACTGATGTGGTGATAAGTTTCAAAAAGTTTTTTAAAATCATGGTGGCAGAGGGTAAGTTTTTATGCCGACGAAAGGGACAAAAAGGAGCGCAGAGGAATCCTTTGTATGACTCCTAATAGAACTCTGAGGCCTTTCCTACCCTCGGGCCTTGTCTAAATTTGAAAGCAATACGAAACCTGAAGGCAATATTGACCTTTGAAAAAGGTGTCTAAAGAAGCGTATTTTAGTAGATGTTTGCTCTTATTTCAGAGTTAGTATTTGAGAGTGTTTTTGACCTTCTGTCCAGTGTTTAGTTACTATATTATGTCATTCTCCTTAATAACTAATTCACTGTTTCCTTCTAGCTGCAGATTTTTGATATGCTTTATTATGTGAAAGTTATGCTGCTTCACACCCATTATATCTGGCCTGGTGTAAGTATTGATATTAACTTTGGTAAATCACTTTGTAATGTTGTATTGCTAAGATGCTTTCAATTCGCAATGCTGTTATTATTACTGCCTTTAAAATGCTTGGGCTACCCCTGTAGGCTTTTTCATCCATAAATTGAAATTAGCTGCTATGCTCATTTTACCGTTTGTTGCTTAGCTACACAAGAATTCCCTACTCTTATATTACATTACTTCCTATGGATACACAGCTATTATGGATAATGTTATAGTATATTATATTTTGAGGCTGGGGATTCATGGCATCATGCTAATATGTGTTATATAACGTCATGATGTAAATGTGCATGAGTCAAGTCTCTTTCATTTGAAAGGAAGCTCTAAAATTAGAGGGCATAGGATGAAGTTAAGAGGTGATAGGCTCCAGAGTAATCTAAGGAAATACTTCTTTACAAAAAGTGGTAGATGTATGGAACAGTTTCCCGGAAGAGAGGGTGGAGACAAAGAATGTGTCTGAATTCAAAAGGGCCTGGGATAGGCACATGGGATTTCTCAGAGAGAGAAAGAGATAATGGTTACTGCGGATGGGTAGACTAGATGGGCCATTTGGCCTATATCTGCCATTGTGTTTATATTTTTTTCCCTTAATGCAAAGGGTTTCTCTAAACACATAAAACACATCAAGGTAAGACACCCCACGCTCCCCCAGTGCTCACCAGCTCTTCCACCGCACAAAAATGAGAACAGAAAGCTCTAGAACAGCAGTATCTGGGGAAGCCTAGTAGAGCATCAGGCATGTATAATGTGACCATAAGTCCCGTTTTGAACGGGACAGTCCCGTTTTTAGATCCCCTGACCTGTTGTCCCCACACACAACTTCGGGACACCGATATGTCCCGTTTTCAGGGACAGCGTTCCAAAGCTGTGCGCGGGGACAACGGGACAGGCGATCACTTCCCCTCCCTGCCACGCCAAAGCAATCCTCCCTCTTTTCCTTCATCCTGCGCCCGATTCAACCCCCTCCCCCGGGTCTGCAGCCGCTGCTGCTTGCCAGCCTCTCTCCTTACCTCCCTTCAGTGAGGGCCAGAGTGAGGCTTGGTGGATCCTGAGAGGAGCTATTGGAGCCTCAAACTGAGGCTTGGATAGTAATGAACGAAACCACTGGAGCCCCAAAACAAGGCTTGGATTGCTATGAGTGCAGCAATTGCAGCTCCAGAACGAGGCTTGATTTTCACAGCGTGAGATCCAGAGCTGCACTGGTTGAATAGTTAATGCCTCTCAAAAATACGAGTACCAGCTAAGAAACCGAGGTAGGCGGGGAACAGGGGAGAGGAAAAACCGGACAAACTCTCACATTTTAGACAGACGTCTGGACACTCCTTTAAAAAGAGGACTTGTCTGGCTAAATCCGGACGTCTAATAATCCTAGATAGAAGAGGAGGGGGAATGAGGGGGGGGTTGTGAGGGCTCCACTGAAAGTTTCTGGGTGGCAAGCAGCGGCGGCGGACCGGAGGGGGGTGTTGAATTGGTGCTGGAGGGAGGTGGGGAGAGAGGCTGGCAGGCAGCGGCGGTGTACCGGGGGGGTTGAATTGTAGCTGGAAGAAGGGAAGGAAGGAGGCTGGTTTTGGCACAGCAGAGAGGGAGGGCGGTAGGCAGGCAGGCTGGCTTCGGAGGAGGGGGTGGGGCAAAGGCTGGAAGGCAATGAGGGGGACATAGGAAGGAGGCACTAAGGACATAGGAAGGAGGCACTGAGGGCACTAAGGATATAGGATGGGACACTAAAGACATAAGAAGGAAGGAGGGAGGGAATAGAAAGGGACAATTGTTGGGCCTGAGTGCAGAAAGAAAGGATACACAGAAGGAAATGCAACCAGAGACTCATGAAATAACCAGAAAGCAAAGGTAGGAAAAATGATTTTATTTTCAATTTAGTGATCAAAATGTGTCAGTTTTGAGAATTCATATCTATATTTGGCACTATATTTTTTCTATAGTTACTGAAGTGACATCTTTGAAAACCCCCAAATATAAATGATAATTAACATTTTCTCTGCGTATAGGATGCTTTGTGTTTTTTAAAATTTTATGGTTACCATTATGAAATAATAAGATATTGTGTGTACATGAAAAATGAATGGAAGAAATTGGGGGCGGGGCTAGGGTGGGATTGAGGGTGGGGCTAGGGCGGGATTGGGGGTGGGACTGAATATTAATAGATGTCCTGTTCTGATGAAAAAAAATAAATGATCACGTTAGGTATGTAGTTACCTGATGGGTGGGTTTGTGAGCCATAAAGAGGACCAGACCCATAAGCTACTCTATCCCTAACATCTATGTATTAAGTATGAGCCCATCGAAACCTACCCAAACCCTCCTACACTTCTCCCTCTGTATTCGCAGTAAAGTCGTGCTACATCAATCAGGAGCTTCTTTGACATGCAGCTCCTGATTGGTGTAGCCCGAGTTTACTACAGGAAGAGGCGGTCGGAGCAGACCACAAATTCACGGGGGAATATTGAATAACTAGTTTGGCATCATGTCAACTTGAAGTTCATTCCACCATCTAGTGCAGGGGTCCCCAAAGTCCCTCCTTGAGGGCCGAATCCAGTCGGGTTTTCAGGATTTCCCCAATGAATATGCATGAGATCTATGTGCATGCACTGCTTTCAATGCATATTCATTGGGGAAATCCTGAAAACCCAACTGGATTCAGGGAGTCGAAATTATTCACTAACGCGCTCGTCGTTCCATTATTGCAAGATAAACGAGTATAGCAAGTAATAGGGTGCTGTAGAAAAGTGCAGATCTAGGAGGGGGAAGGGAGAAGAGGGGAGAGAGTGTGGAAGGGGAAGGGAGGAGGGGTGGGAGTTGTTTTTTTTCTTTTTTTTTTGTTTATTTTCTAGGAGGGGGAAGAAAGGGGGAAGAGGGGAGGGAGGGTTTAAGCTATATAAGATGTGCGTTAGTGAATTGCAATATATAATAATAATAATAATAATATAACAATTATAAATTGTATGGTTTCAGGAGTGAACTGCCATAGAGATGGAAGTAATAACTTCACAGCGTGGGAAAGAGCATTGGGTTCATGAAGGACATCGTTATCGTCGTGACCGAGTTATGGCAGACGGTTCCACGTCCTGGAGGTGTTGCATTGTGACTGTGTAGGCAGAAGAAAAAGGCACATGGATGGATCTTCTGTCGAGATAACGGCGCATGTGCATGCACCCAACAATGCCAGAATAGCTGCTGAAAGAATGATGGGAGAAGTACGTGAAAGGGCTGTGACCACAGTTGAAAAGCCCCGACAGATCATTTTGGGAACAACAGCGGTTCCATGTTAGAAGCATCTACATTATTGCCTGCCTACTCATCCATGCAGAGAACAATCAATCGAAAAAGAAAAGCAGGTCACTAAGAGAGATTCAAGTTCCTGAGCAGCTGCAAAGAACCATGCGTGGTGAACAATTGCTTTTGTGGGATTCTGGTGACAATGATGAAAGACGCATTTTCATTTTCACAACCAAGCCAATCTTTAGGTGTTGGAGCAACATGGCCATTGGTTCGTGGATGGGACATTTAAAGTTGCTCCCCATTTGTTTGTTCAAGTGTTTACCATACATGCATTTGTAGACAATCGTGCACTTCCCATGGTGTATGTGTTGTTAAATAGTAAAATGGAAGAGGACCGGAAGTTGCGTCAGAGGAGAAGCTTCCGCCTACACACACACGACTGCAGGCAGGCAGGTTTTGATGGCTTCAGTAAGTTTATTACGAAAGCGCTGTGAAGGTAAGGGGGAGAGAGGGAGGGAGATAGAGTTGGCCGTAGGTAGGGAGGGAGGGGACCGCGCACCTTCCCTCCCTTAACAGCGGGGACAAGGCCATTCACCGCTCCACGGGGCGGTGGATGGCCTTGTCCCCGTGCCCACAGTGAACACTTCCCCCACCACCACCATTTCTGCAGGTTACCCGCGGGTAACTGCCACCGTGTCATTCTCTATTCTATATCACCTCTACCCTCACACTGAGGGCCCAAAGTGGTTTACAAAATTAGAAATTGATGACACAGAGATGAAATTTGCTTTAATAAAATCTAGTATTAACTGGTATTAAACTAGTACTAATTCCAAGAATTTCTTAAAATAAAGAGTCTTAAGACTGCGAAGAAACAAATTGTAAGAATCTAATCATTGAATCTCAACCGGAATAGTGTTCCATATTGAAACTGGCGTGAAAGAAAAAGACTGCTCCAAAATCCCTTTCAGGTGAATAGCCTTAAATGAAGGAAACATCAGAGTAAGATGATGGTATTGTGCCCATGACCGATGGAGTACAAAGAAATGTACAGTATATTAGTACTCGATCCCAGTATATATCACGTTATGATATACAGTGGTACCTCGGTTTACGAGTGCACCGGTTTGCGAGTGTTTTGCAAGACGAGCAAAACATTCAAAAAAACCGGCGCCTCAGAAACCAAGTGTGCCTCGATTTACGAGCACCACCACCCCCCCTGCGATCCGGCACCCTACCCCCCGTGATCCGGCACCCCCCCTGACGTGATTGGGCACCCCCCGCCGCGATCATGCACCCTCCCCCCTCCCCCCCGCCGAGATTGGGCACCCCCCCCGCCGCTTCTTACCCTCATCTGGGCACCAGCACCAGCATGTCCTGTGCTTGGTGCCGGTGCCTGAATATCGGCCTCCTCTTCTGCTGGGCCTTGAGCATCTGAGCATGTTCAAGGCCTGCGAGTTCACGTTCTGATTAGTTAGGATAATAACTTGTATTGAATAACTTGCACTCTTAAGGATAACTATGGCAAATTGTAACCTGTAAACGCTATATTATGTTTATTGGTATTAGACCCCCTTGTGTGTATCGAATTAGGACACAACCTTGTATCGTAAACTTGTACTGTAATTATGTCATATTGTAACCCGTTAACTGTATTTTAGGTATGTTTAACTTGTAACCCGTTCTGAGCTCTTTTGGGAGTACGGGGTAGAAAAAAAATTAATTAAATAAATTACTAGCAAAAAAAAGTTTAGACATACAACAAGTTCCATGAATAACCTTGTAAAAACTAAGTGTGACATTTTAAAATGTATCAGAGGCCAATGAAGCTCTTTGAGAAGAGAGGAATATCTCGGAGAAATATGCAGGGACTGCGGATGGTTCAGAATGTGGCCGTTCGACTGATCTTTCGGCTGAAGACGTATGATCATATAACGCCATTTTACCGGAAGTTGCACTGGTGGTGGCCGGTGGAGGTGCGTGTGAAGTTTAAATTCGGTGGTTTCTGTTTTAAAAGTTCTGTTCGGACTTTCTGCCAAATATTTCATTGACCTCTTTACTTTTGCAAATAAGAAATGCAGGAGAAATTCACACTTGACCTTTGTCTTTCCATCCGTCAAAGGTTGCAAACTTTAAAAATATCATCAGCACCTTTTGTCATATCAGGCAGCATTATGGGGCAAGGATTTGGAAAAACTAATTGTGTCTTCGAGTTCTTATGTGAAATTTAGAAGAAACCTAAAGACATACTTGTTTCTTAAATATCTGGGTAATTAATTTCCATGCTTACGTACATCATACTTTAATAATTTATTCTGTTAGTTTTATTTTTTTAAGTTACATAATATCCAATCTATTCAATTGTATACTGTACAGTACACTATTATAATCTTTTGTTAATCACATAGAACTTCACGGTCCTGCGGTATATGAGCTGACTGTTATGTTATGTTATGTTCAGATCTAGACTTATCCCCCCCCCCAAAAAAAAGTAAGCTGCCGTATTTTGTATTAACTGTAAACTGTTACGTAAACGGTGAGCCCTGCCTATAGGCCTCTTGTTCAAAGCCATGGTAGAGATTCTGCCACAGTAAATGCACCGAAGTATATAGGAATTGAATGGGCTTCGGTGCATTTGCCGTGACGAATTACTCCCGCGGCTTTGCAAAAGGCTCCCATAGTGCACAATGGGATAATATTATCTATCGAATCATACTGCAAAATGAGATTGATTTTAAAAAAATGACCATACAGATCTCAATTGCTTGAGCTTGAAAACCACATTTCCTCATTAAATTGTTAACCTGGGGGTTGATAAGTTAACATTGAGTCCAAAGTAACCCCTTGGATATATATTTCATCCGTGTTTTCTCACTGAAAGACCTGAACCACAACTCTGATAAGAGCTCGTTTGATCTTGTTATAATTGTAAACCAGGGTTCCCCAAAGTCCCTCCTTGAGGGCCAAATTCAGTCGGGTTTTCAGGATTTCCCCAATGAATAGGCATGAGATCTATGTGCTGCTTTCAATGCATATTCATTGGGGAAATCCTGAAAACCCGACTGGATTCGGCCCTCAAGGAGGGACTTTGGGGACCCCTGTTGTAAACTGTCTGGTTACAGGGTTTTCTGCCTGATATCCATTCTCTGGTAGATGCATGGAACATTCTCCCAGAAGAGATGGTGGAGACAGATTGTGTCTGAATTCAAGAGGGCCTGGGATAGGCATGTGGGATCTCTTGGAGAGAGAAAGAGATAATGGTTTCTGCGGATGGGCAGCTCTATGACCTCACAATGCAGGTGCATAGAGCCTTAGTCTATAGGAAGAGGAGATGCAAATGTTAAGAGCCTTAGCAAATAGGGAGAGGAGGAGATAATGGTTATTGCGGATGGGCAGACTAGATAGGCCATTTAGCCTTTATCTGCCATCATATTACTATGTTTCTATTAATCATAAAGTTCTATGACATCACAATGCAAGTGTAAAGAGCCTTAGCCAATAGGGAGAGGAGGAGATAGTGCATGCTGCGGATGGAAGACTGGTTGGGCCATTTGGCCTTTATCTGCCATCATATTTCTATGTTTCTTAGTTAAACTGTGCCGACTCCATACCTGTATTGTTGTGTACTGTTCTGTTTTCAAGCCTAGATCTCTCTCCCCCCCCCCCCCCAGAAAACCCCCACAATAACAACAAAAAGCTTTCTCTTCCTTTCTGGTTAACTCTGATACAAGAGGAGATAGCCTTTTTAAATGGACTTTAGCCTTTCCATACTGAATCTAGTCTTTTGTGCTACTAATTTTTCTAAACTTTCCTAACTTGGTTTCTTGAACTGTAGATTAGCTCTCTAAGGTTTATTTTCCATTGCCAAAGCTTGGATAGGTAGCAAATTAAGTCTTGCAGCTGGTTTATTGGGCAGGAACTTGCTATATATACATTTACTGCTAGCCTTCTCCCCCCCCCCCCCCCCCACACCTCTTGACTGGACACAGGCTGTATTACAGAGTTATAGAAAGGTCTATTAATAGAAAATTACATTGGAGATAGGTTTCATAGCTAACAGATATCTGGTTGCCTGGGCCCGCACACTTTCCCCTGTGCTTACACTATCTAAATACTAATTCTCATTTGCTTGGTTCTCTGATGAATTATGGTCTAACTGTTCCACCCACCCCCAGATTGTTACTGATAAGTATTGTCTATATATCTGCCACTTCCTATACCAACCAATCAAGATGACCTTTATTCAGTGCAATCATTGTGATGCTTTAATTCCAAGGTGCACCATCTGGAGACTTAGGGCTTGCCCCATCTGGTCTTCAGCTTTCTAGTATTAAGGAAGAACTCAGTAATCTTAATCAGGAATTGGATGCAATCAAAGCAGCTTCCATTATTCTACAGAATCATACCAACTATCTTCAGATTTCTAGTATTAAAGAGGAACACAGTAATCTTAAACAGGAATTGAATGCAATCAAAGCAAATTCCATCAATCCACAGAATCATACCAATTTACCACCACTGCCTCAAAGAGTAATGCAATCAAGGAATAAATGGATCCTTGTAGGGTCAGGCAGACTGTGACATGTGACACAGAAGCATCCACCCTCACATTTGCACCTGCAGAATTATTTTGCTCCATTAGAGCGCTGCAGTGTTCAAGAAAGAACTGAAATAGAAATTGGAACCAGTGAAGGTAACTCATGAAGTAATGCACCCACAAAGGAAGAGTAAGAAAGCCAGTGCACCAACCAGCACTTATTTGGTCAGTAGCACCTGCTTACCCGATAAGTACCTTTGAATATCATCCGGAATTTAGTTAAGAGGATACAGGCTGACATTGTTTTAGTTGTAATTGCCTGCACACAAAATGGTGGCCTCTCATACAGAGATAAAATTGGTAAATTAATATTTATTATTTGAAAAGTCAATAAAAGTGTCTTATCAGGTGTTGAATCTTTGTTGCAGACCCGACACAGTCCATGTTTCGGCATTAAAGCCTGCTTCAGGGGCACAAAACACATGCAGTAGGTGGCAGTCTTATGCTATCAATGATAAGATTCAAAATGCCTTGTTCGATAATGCCAGAAACGTGAAATCGCTCCTGGGACAAATCATCAGTTCAAATACTCAATGCCAGATAGCACCATCAGTCAGTACTGATTCCCAGATTTTCGGCCCGGCCAGTCCTGAATATCTGGGCTCCAGTGAAACTGCTGTCTACTAATATAGAACCAAATCTTTTCCAGAGAAGAGAAAATGGTAAAACTAGAGGGCATAATTTGAGGTTGCAGGGAGGAAGACTCAGGAGAAATGTTAGGAAATTCTTCTTCACAGAGAGGGTGGTAGATGCCTGGAATGCCCTCCTGAGGGAAGTGGTGGAGAGGAAAACGGTGATGGAATTCAAAAAAGGGTGGGATAAAAATTGAGGATTTCTAATTAGAAAACAAAAGATGTAAATTAAAGAATTAAGGCTGGCATTGGACAGACCTGCACGGTCTGTGTTCCATATATGGTGATTCGGTGTGGAATGGGTTGGAGAAGGCATCAATTTGAACACGAATATGGAACAGGAGAATGTTATTGGCCAGACTTTACGGTAGATATCCTGCAAACAACGGGATGGTTGGTTAGGCTGGAGTGAGCTGGGACGGCAACTTGAGCATTTGGAACCTAGGACAATACCAGACTTTACAGTCTAGGGCCCAGAAATATCAAAGAAGAGACAAGTTAATGTAATCATGTATTTTTTAATGGGTATAACTTATGGGTAGAATGGATGGACCATTCAGGGCTTTATCGGCTGTTATTTACTATGTTACTAAGGGATTAATAGTGGCTCTGTTGTGTTTTTCCTTGGGGGGGGTTTTCTTAACACAGAATCTCAATGTTGTTAGATGAAAAAAAACCAAAAAAAAACCCCAAGCAGTTGGTACAAAGTACTATGAAGACATTGAAAAGTCTTATTGATAGACAACCATCTTTATTTAGCCAACATGCTCTGCAACTCTATTACGAAACTTGTATAATAGCTGCTTACCTTGTTATATTTAGACATCATTTTCAGACTGCTCTAGTTCCCTAAACTGCAAAGCATATGTTTTGCTCCCCAGACTAAAGACACAGAGAAGCCTCAGGACCTGCAAATGCTCACTGTGGGGTTTTTTTTCAGTGCCAGAGAGATTAAGGCTATAAATTTTGTACACCAACTGAATTCTTTGCAGATTTGTGTTGCCTTGGTAAGCTTTTCCAAGTCATTATAGCATTAAATTCCTATTATGTTTTTTTTTTTAACCGTTTTCTAGCCTGGATCCCAGCTAGGGTTACCAGATGTCTGGATTACCTGGACATGTGCTTCTTTTGAGGACACGTCCGGGGGTCCGGACGGTTTTTCAAAACCTGACACTTTGTCCTGGTTTTGAAAACCTTCCCCCCCAAAATTGTGTCGGGCAAGAGGGCATCCGCGAATGCGCAGATGCCACACGATGACATCACCTGCGAGTGCCCGTGTTGTCATCACGTCGCATGCGTGAATGCCCTCCTGCCTGACCAGGGCAAGCAGTGGGGGCAGGGCTAGGATGGGATTAGGGGCAGGATCAGGGCATAACCGGGCAGGGATGGGCAGGCCTGGGGGCGGGTCTCGGAGTAAAATCTAGCAACCCTAATTCCAACTATCTTTAACAGCCTTAATGTACCTAGCTAATATAGGAGGGATGGTGGATACTTAGTCTTCCAAAGTTACTCTATCAGGCAGGAGCAGCAGTATTTCACATTGGCCATACCTAGGGTTACCAGACATCTGGATTTCCCCGGACATGTCCGGGGGTCCGGATGGCTTTTCAAAACCTGTCTCTTTGGGTTTTGAAAAGCTTTCCTTCATGCAGGAGGGCATCCACGCATGCGCAGATGTCCTGCCCAATGAGAGAACACAGTGGGGGCGGGGCTTGGGGCAGGCTTGGGGCACGATAGGGCAGAACCGGGGTATGATGGGGCGGGGATGGGTGGGACCAGGCGAGCCTGGGGGCAGGTCTATGGGGTCCAGATTTTCCAGATGGAAAATCTGGTAACCCTAGCCCTACCCATTTTGCCCACGACCTTCTCTGGATCCGTTGACGGTGCAGGCGTGGGAACACTCTAATTTTGGGAAGAAGCATCCAGGTTTAGAGACTTCACTCTAGAACTCCAGGAGAGCGCCAGGGATTTCCAAGTCCTAAAAACGGCCTCTCCTCCACGGAGTGGCTGTATCTTTTCTGAGGGCTGAAAACATGGCATTCAGGAGGGCAGAGGCCAAGGCAGCTGCCAGGAGGAAGCTCTTCACTTGCTGCTACAGCGAATTCTCCGATTCTTAGATCTGATGGAGTCATTTTGCTATCTGGAGAAAATCGGCAATGGGAGATGAGGAACGATTTTCTATATCCCTGCATAGAGCATAGTAAGAGAGGTGGAGACAAGGCAAAAGCAAGAACTAGGACCCAGTACCGGGTGATCCTGCACAGTCTGTGTCCCATATATGGTGATTTGGTTTTGGATGAGCTGACGAGGGTTTTATTTATTATTTATTTAAACATTTATATACCGTATATTACCTACTGCAGTGTTTTTCAACTTTTTACACCTATGGACTGGCAAAAATAAAACAATTATTCTGTGGACCGGCAGTTGAAGAACACTGGACTAAGTCGTGGGTAAGACCCCGCCCATCTCTACCTAATGTCCATCCCAGACCCCGCCCCCATCATAGTACTAATTGCACCTTGCATGTCCCTTGCCTCATCTGGAAGCCTTCCCTCTGACGTTGCAACGTCAGAGAGAAGGCTTCCGGTTCAGGCGCAGGATGCCCGTAGGAGCCACTGCTCATGGCTTTGTGCACTGAGTCAGGAAGAGGAAGCTGGCTCGAAGATAACGCCGCTTTGATTGCACCGTGGACTAGCGGTTGAAGAACACTGTTTTGGGCCTGATGCACGTGCTGGCCCTGTGGACTGGCAGGAAATTTCTGTGGATCGGTACTGGTCCATGGACCGGTGGTTGAAGAACA
Organism: Geotrypetes seraphini; assembly: GCF_902459505.1. Lineage (NCBI taxonomy): Eukaryota > Metazoa > Chordata > Amphibia > Gymnophiona > Dermophiidae > Geotrypetes > Geotrypetes seraphini. The sequence continues at coordinate 157,117,560 of NC_047084.1, read as the reverse complement.
CTGACCTACTGTATACGGTTTACATAAACACAGTCTTAAATGTTAAACAGACTGACATCTTAAATAGTTACAGAAGACTATACCATAAAATTTGCACAATAATCAGGTAACACATTAACAGGTACTTACATTATGTAAAGGCACTTACAAACAATTGTGTCTTCAACATTTTCTTGAAACCCAATCTGGCAGTGCAAAATCGCCGAACACCTGGCAAGGCGTTCCAAAGTTCCGCTTCTCCCACTGATAACATAGCCGCACCATTTCTGGAATGAGATAATAACATCCTCCCACCCAAGCATATTTTCATGTTGTTTTCTGACCTCAAACTCCTCCTTGGCTGATAGATTTAAAAAAAAAAAAAATCATTTCAAAACAGCATTGGTAACCAGTACAACTGTTTTAAGACCGGTGTTATATCAAGTTTCAAGTTTTATTTTAGTTTGATGGAATCGCTTATTTAGTTTTTACTAAGCGAGGTACAAAATTGGTAAAACAATAAACATATATTTAAACATACAATTTAAAATAATGGGTTAGACAAAAAGACTTATAGACTGACTAATACAGTGTCAGGTCAAAACCGCGGAAGACAAAGGCGCGTGCCGACAACTGAGCGCAGCGTGGAGGAGCGTACCGAAGAAAATAACTGTTTTTAGGGGCTCCGACGGGGGGGTGTGGGGGGGAACCCCCCCACACACACTTTACTTTATACAGATCACGCCGTGTTGTTGGGGGTTTGGGGGGTTGTAACCCCCCACATTTTACTGAAAACTTCACTTTTTCCCTAAAAACAGGGAAAAAGTTAAGTTTACAGTATAATGAGGGGGGTTACAACCCCCAAACCACCCACAACACCGCCGCGATCTGTATTAAGTAAAGTGGGGGGGCTCCCCAACAAACCCCGCCGTCGGAGCCCCTAAAAACTGTCATTTTCTTCAGCGCGCGCCTCTGTCTTGCACTCAGTTGTCAGCGCACGCCGTTGTCTTCCGCAGTTTTGTCTATGAACCGACTAATACACAAGGTAAGAGGGATCAGAACTACAGTTCAGTGTTTTTTCTTGTTGTTGTTTTTTTTTTTATTTTACAATCTTTAATTAAACCATGTTTACAGAGGAGAACCATATACAGAGAAAACAATAGGGAGGGAAAAGTGCAATCAAAGAAGAAAACTAATATAAAATTTAAGCATAATTTAAAGATTAAAAGCATCTTTAAAAAGAAACTTTTTTAATTGATTCAAGTCGTTTTCCTCTCTTAAATGCTGAGGAGGCATGGCGTTCCAAAGCTGCGGTGCCATCACTGAAAACATATCATGTCGTCGTGTTTCAATAACTTTTAAAGAGGGGACTACTATAAGCTGTTGATTAGTAGACCGGAGAGAACGCAAAGTGCTATAGGGGATAAGTAATTTATCAATGAATTGAGGTTCATTAGTGGAAAGGGTTTTGAATACTAAAAGTAAAATTTTGAAGGTAATACAGTAGTTAATTGGGAGCCAGTGGGATTTAATCAGAAAAGGTGTTACATGAGACATTCCGGGGGTACTTGAGACATTCTGGGGGTACCTGTAATCAATCTTGCTGCAGAGTTAATCAACATCTGTAGTGCTCACATTTTCACTTTGATAGAAGCTCCAGTGACAGCATGGTTAGGGTAGGCTAGAGTGGACTTCAATGGCAACTTCAGCTGTGGGCACCTACAATCAGTCTATTGCCCAGAAATATTAAAGAGAAGACAATTTAACCATGAATATACTGCATGAGTGTGACTATGTACCATTCAGGATTTACCATTCATAACATAACATAACTTTATTTTCGTATATCCCCACAACCAATAAGAATTCTAGGCAGTTTACACAAGAGAGAAAAACTGGACAATCAGCGAAGTACAAAATATTAAAATAAGAATACAGAATAAAGATTTAAATTAATGCAGTAAAATTATGTTAAGGATAAAAACATTGAGTTACGAGATAAATTTATCAAATAATACTGTCTTAATTTGTTTTCGGAAGGCGCCATAAGACAACATGGCTTCACCGATATAGTTACCCAACCAGGGCTTTTGCTTACTTGCTTGAAATGCTAGCAACCTGTCTAAAAGGACCTAACTTTACAGCCTAAAATCTTCGGATATGCAAATAAGTTACAATTCCTGGTTACCCTCACGGGGTTATATAGCACGAAATGAAATAACAGGTAGGTAGGGGCCAATCCCCAAACCAACTTGAAACAAAAACATGCAAATTTAAACATTACTCTTGCTTCCACTGGGAACTAATGTAATAATCGATAATAAGGAATGACCAGTTTTTAGGCTCAAATGTTAGAATGTTTCCAGATTTATCTCAAAAAACCCAGAGACGTAGGAAAGAACTCTTGGCCTTGAGGCCTAGAGCTCTTGCTCTGGGGGCAACATTTCTTGTTAAGTATCCTGCAAAATGTTTTGTTACCTATCAGAATAAAAAATTTTTGTTTTTTGAGCCTAAACAAATTACAGAATTTATAGAGTCGAGAGAAAGGTTGGTAACCGTACCTGATGTTATATGATTTGCCAGCGGTGTATCTTTTGCCGTCTCTTTTGTAATAGGTTAATAATTTCCTCAGTTTAATTTCTATTCTTGATCTCTTATATTGTGGACTAAATAAGAGCTATATTTTCTTTTCTCTATATTTAGTATTTATAAAATTATATTTCTTGATTTGCAACAAGTTATGTATAAGCTTGTAAATTTGAAAATGCAATAAAAATTAAATATAAAAAAAATAATAATAATCGATAATAAGGGCTGATATGATCGCTTTTCTTCAGCCCAAATCTGCTGTCATGTACTCAATCATTTGGCATATAGATATTTGGGCGACTGGTGGGCGTGAGGATCGCCTGGCCACTTGCCTGCCTGATGCGAAGGTAGTGGACCGCACATGTCACTTAGATGGTGCTGGGGAGGAGCCAGGGGGCTGATTCTGTAAGTAGTGCCTGACGCTGCAGGCGCCTAGAAAAGTGGTGATACGCCCTGGGCGCGGTCTTGGTAGAGGCGTTGGCACCCATCCTCCTCTCCACCACCACCTCCCGCTCCTTCCCATCCCCCCCTGCCATGCACCCCTTCCCTCCCCTCGTACCTCTTTGCGCAAAGCAGCATTCCAAACTTGCTGCCCACATTGGTGTCGCCTCTCGTTGATGTCACTTCCGAGCCCCGCGCCTAGGAAGTAATGTCAGCGGGATAGCTGACGCGACGCGGGCAGCAAGTTTGTGAGATTGCTCCCACCTGGAAAATTAAAAAGGTACAGGGGAAGAGAAGGGGGGTGCACGCACAGCAGGGGAGGGGGTCGGGCAGGAGCGGAAGGATGGAGAAGAGGGTGGGGAGGGGTGCCACCGGCCCGGATGCCATTCACCCGCGCTACGCCACTGCACCTGCCGCATATCAATCACGGACAGATGCCGCCTACAGAATCACTGCTAGCAGGGACCCTATGCGCCATAAATGTAGGCTAGGGTTTTATAGGCACACATTTCCTGCGTCTAGGGTCCTTGTAGAATTGCAGCCAGTGGTGCCTAGTGACACCAAAGTCCACTTCCGGGCTTCAAGTGCTGGTCCCAGAGGGTGCCTAGTGGTGTCATTTAAAAAAAAAAAAAATCCATTTTCAATTGGTTTTTAATGGCACTATCAATTATCATACCACTTAAAACCAACTGAAACACTTAAGTTAGGTGCTGGCAGGCGGGATCTAGAACCTAAAGTTTGGTGGCTTTCATGAGAATCCGGCCCTCAGTTTCTTAAGCTGGTAAAGGCTTACATGCAAAGTAATGGCAGTAAAGTTTCTGGGTTATTTTGGTTGCAGTATGATCTGTGTGTGTTTTATTATTCCAATTTTTTGAATGTAACATACATAACTTAGTAACATAAAAAATGACGGCAGATAAAGACCCGAATGGTCCATCCAGTCTGACCAACCCTACATGCTCTATAAATTCATCATTTAATTTGAAAGTAGAGAATGACACGGTGACAAAATTCATCACCGTTCCCGTCCCCCGGATAACCGCTGGAAACCATCTTCATGTCATTCTTTAAAGAGAGAGGGAAGAATCAGAGTATGAATGGCCACAACCACTGACCCGCAAGCTTTGATTTGAAGAATGCTGGTGTAGAAGGATTGAAGTTGAGATAGACACTACAGAATGACAGTCTCTGGTATCCAGAGCAGATATTGTGATGTCATAATGCCTCATTCCACCAGTGCCTAAGAGCCAATCACATCAGTGATGTCACAATGGCTTCATTATCCTTGGCTCACATAAGAATCAGAGTATGAATGGCCACAACCACTGACCCGTAAGCTTTGCTTTGAATAATGCTGGTGTAGAAGGACAGAGGATGAAATAGACACTAGAAAATGACATGGGTTTATTTCCTGCGGTTATCCGCGGGGACGGGAACGGTGATGAATTTTGTCACCGTGTCATTCTCTATTTGAAAGGTCCTTTTTTTTAGAAATTTGTTGGCCAGAAACCCAGAGTTCTGCCTGGTAGTGTGCTTAGTTTCTGTCTACCGCAGTCTCCGTCAAAGCTCACTCCTGCCCATCTTAACCATTCCATCCATCGAAGTCCATCCTCAACTGAATGTCCATATCCAGGACACAGACCGTGCAAGTCTGCCCAGTACTGGGCTTAGTTCCTTCAATATATACCTATTTTCTGATAGGAGATCCTCTGAGTTCGTCCCACGCTTGTTTGAACTCTGTCACCATTTTCCTTGCCAGCCCTCCCTCGGTCTTGTAATTACTGCCCTATGTTGTGTTTATTGCTGAGTGTTATATAAACTACTTTGATCTACTGGTTTGTTAAACAGTGTGAAACTACTTTTAGGGGTCCTTTTATCAAGCTGCGGTAGGGGTTTAACGCGTGTAATAACGCGCGTTAAACCGCCTGCCGCACTAGCCGCTAACGCCTGAATCGAGCAGTCATTAGTTTTTAAGCCGGCCACGGGGGTTAGCGCGTGATGAAATGTCTGACGCGCTAACCCCGCTAGCGCGGCTTGATAAAAGGAGCCCTTAAACACAGATCAAATAAATGCATATATAAATAAGCGTGGGCGATTCTCAAAACCAAACAAAAATAAAACAAATTTCACGGAATCAAGAGAATATCGTGGCATTGTGTTTCTCATTTCATTTCAAAATGAATGCTCATCCCCAACCATGTTTACATCAAAGAGGAAGTGCACTTAGGGCTCCTTTTACAAAGCTGCGCTAGCGGGGTTTAACGTGCGCGACTTTTCATCACGCACTAACCCCCGCGCTGGCCGAAAAACTACCGCCTGCTCAAGAGGAGGCAGTAGCGACTAGCGCGGCCAGCGGTTTAGCGCACGCTATTACGTGCGTTAAACCGCTAGTGCGGCTTTGTAAAAGGAGCCCTTAATGGAAGACTTTACATTGATGCTTCATTTTATGGATTGTTTTTTGTGATTTTTTTTTTTTTTGAGTTTTAGTATTTTTTGGTATGTTTATTGTTTAATACATATGGGATTGGGGACATATTTGGGGCTCGAAAGAAATGGGCAGCTAAAACCGAGTCAACATGGCTTCTGCAAGGGTAGGTCATGCCTCACAAACTTATTGTACTTTTTTGAGGGGGTGAACAGCCAGGTGGATAAAGGGGAATCTATAGATATCATTTACCTTGACTTCCAAAAAGCCTTCGACAAGGTGCCACACGAGAGACTGCTTAAAAAGATATGGAACCACGGGGTACAAGGGGAGGTCCACCGATGGATCAAAAACTGGCTGGCAAACAGGAAGCAGAGGGTTTGCGTAAAAGGCCACTACTCAGACTGAAAAGGGGTCACGAGCGGAGTTCCACAGGGGTCGGTGCTGGGACCGCTCCTGTTCAATATCTACATAAACGACCTAGAGGTGGGAACCAAGTGTGAAGTCATTAAATTCGCAGATGACACCAAACTATACAGCAGGGCTCAAACCAGGGAAGACTGCGAAGATCTCCAAAAGGATCTAACGCAGCTGGAAAAGTGGGCCGAAAAATGGCAGATGAGCTTCAACGTGGGGAAATGCAAGGTCATGCACGTGGGGAAAAAGAACCCGATGTTCACATACAAAATGGGGGGAACACCACTAGGGGTCAGTAACCTGGAGTGAGACCTGGGAGTGATGGTAGACGCAACACTGAAGGCATCGGCGCAATGCGCCACGGCCTCAAGGAAAGCAAACAGAATGTTGGGTATCATTAAGAAGGGTATTACAACCAGGACGAAGGAAGTCATCATGCCGCTGTATCGTGCAATGGTACAGCCGCATCTGGAGTACTGTGTTCAGTACTGGTCACCGTACCTCAAGAAAGACATGGCGGTACTTGAGGGAGTACAAAGAAGAGCAACTAAACTGATAAAGGGAATGGAAAATCTCCCATATACCGACAGATTGAAGCAGTTGGGACTTTTCTCCCTGGAGAAGCGAAGACTTAGAGGAGACATGATAGAAACCTTCAAGATCCTGAAGGGCATAGAAAAAGTAGACAGGGACAGATTTTTCAAATTAAGGGGCACCACAAGTACAATGGGGCACTCGGAGAAATTGAAAGGGGACAGGTTTAGAACAAACGCTAGGAAGTTCTTTTTCACTCAGAGGGTGGTGGATACATGGAACGCGCTTCCAGAGGCTGTAGTAGACAAGAAAACATTAAATGGTTTCAAAGAAGGTTTGGATAGACTCCTAGAAGAAAAAGGGATTGAGGGGTATAGATAGGTATAGACCATTGCTCAGGCAATGGGCCTGATGGGCCGCCGCGGGAGCGGACCGCTGGGCAGGATGGACCTATGGTCTGCCTCAGCGGAGGCAACTTCTTATGTTCTTATGTTCTCCTTTTACGAAGCCACGTTAGCGGCTTTATCGCACGCACCTTTTTAACATGCACTAACCCCTGCGCTAGCCGAAAAACTACCGCCTGCTCAAGAGGAGGCGATAGCGGCTAACGCAGCCGGCAAATTAGCGTGCTATTAGGCACGTTAAACCGCTAACGCGGCTTTGTAAAAGGAGCCCTTGATTTTGAACGCTAGCTGCTGGACCACGCCATGGCACTCTCTAACCTCTCTATCAAGCCGACACTGAATAATTGAAATAAGTGATTTTTTTTTTAAACTCTCTTATGAATACCTGTTTAGAGATATTAGATTGAAGAAGCAAGAAGGGTGTTGTGCTATGATGTAAGAGGTTACACCGCCAACCCTGGCTTGCTAGTGATATCACATGGTGTTTGGTCACTGAGCACAATGAACATTATTTAGGGCTCCTTTTACAAAGGTGCGCTAGCGTTTTTAGCGTACGCAGGAAATTACCGTGCGCTACACCATGCGCTACACTTCTAGAACTAACGCCAGCTCAATGCTGGCGTTAAGGTCTAATAATAATAGTTTATTTTTATATATCGCCATACCCGGGAGTTCTAGGCGCTTCACATCAATCAATCATTATGCATACAGTACAAATAGATATTTAAAATTGAAGTCATCTAAAATTTTGGCGAAGTTAAAAGCTTACAGTGGGAAGATACAAACAATTTAAAATGAGATAAAAATTATAAGTAAGTAATAAGATACATTAGGTTGTCTAGTGCTTGCGGCAATGTCGCGTGCGCTATTCCACGCATTATAGCCGTAGCGCACCTTAATAAAAGGAGCCCTTAGTGGATTCTTTGAATTCTCCTGATTTGTATTATTTATAGTTTGATGAGAATTCACTTTTGAGCATTCTAGTCTCTCGTTTTTTCGTTTTAAAAAAAAAAAATCTAAGTGTTTCCATAGTTCTAAGACTGTAAACTTCCCACATAACATTCTCTCCCTATATCTTTAAACATTAACGATCTGAGAGAGACCTTTAAGCAACTGTTTGGCTGGATTGCTGTCACTATTTCCCAGGAAGCCGTAAAATTATGTTCCGATGCATTTTAACCTTCTTATTACATTGACTTTCATGAAATCTGTCCATGCAATCTGGCATTTTTAAAAAATATATATATTTCATAATCTTTTGCAAGCAACCTGTGGAACAGGGAAAATTATATTATTTTGTAAACTATTATACAGGCTAACAGATGCACAGATGGCTTATTCTGCAGGGATGGAAGCACTGTTACGAAGCAACTGCCATAAAAGATCTCCCCAAGGGAGATCACATTATAGCTCCATTATCAAAATTTCATATTGCAGCTTTTAAATAAGGATAACCTGCACATTGGGATGAATATCAATAAAGAAAGCATGAATTTATGTAGATAACGGGAAGAGAAAAAGAGAGAGGGGACCCTGTTTCCAGTACTAAGGAGTTAGAGTCTGATTGATTGGTACATGTCATGCCTAACACTAGGGTTACCAGATTTTCCTTCGGGGAAAATCTGGACCCATGGCCACGCCCCCAGGGGCAGTCCTGGGGGCGTGGCCATGGGTCCAGATTTTCCCCGAAGGAAAATCTGGTAACCCTAGTGTTAGGCATGACATGTATCAATCAGACTCTAACTCCTTAGTACTGGAAACAGGGCCCTCTGCCATGCCCTGTTCTGCCCACAGCCCCACCCCAGACAGCATCCGTGCATGCGTGGATGTGACGCGATGATGTCATGCACGTGTGCATGTGATGTCACCACATTGCATCAGTGCATGCACGGGTGCCCCTTCCCAACGCGATTTTGTCAGGAAGCTTTTCTAAACCCGGACAAAGTGCCGGGTTTTGAAAAGCCGTCCGGACCCCCCGGACATGTCCTCAAAAGGAGGGCTTGTCCGGGGAAATCCGGACGACTGGTAACCCTACCTAACATCTCTCATGTGCTGTTACACTGTCATGCACTGTCATTGCTGACACTTCCACACGTTGCCAGACATTCCATGCTATACCATACCCAGCGTATGTATTGTAGAGGGTTCTATAGAGATATTTATTTATAAAGTATGGGCATTGTTACTTGCTGATTTTACAAATTCTTCTCTATTAATTTGGTATTATTTCAATTACCCCAACATTGACTGGTTAAATGTTACATTGGGGAGTGCTAGGGTGGTAAAATTCCTAGATGTCATAAATGACTGCTTCTTGGAGCAACTGGTCTGGGAACTGACAAGAGGGGGTGCTATTTTAGATTTGGTACTTAGTGGAATGCAAGACATAGTACAGGAGTTAACTATGTTGGGTCTGCTGGGAAACAGTGATCATAACGTGATCAAATTTGAGCTGATACTGGGAGTAACATCGCAAAAGAAATCTACTGTAGGGGTGTTTAATTTTCAAAAGGGCGACTATGATAAAATTAGGAAAATGGTTAAAAAGAAGCTAAAAATATCAGTTGCAAAGATTAGGACTGTAAACCAGGCGTGAATGTTATTTAAAAATATCATCGTGGAAACCCAGACTAGATGTATTCCACGTATCAGCAAAGGTGGAAAGAAGAGGAAATGAGAGCCGGCGTGGTTAAAAGGTGAAGTGAAAGAAGCTATTAGAGCCAAAAAAACATCCTATAAAGAATGGAAAAAGGATCCGATTGAAGAAAATAAGAAGAAACACAAGCACTGGCAAGTTAGATACAAAGCATTGATAAAGACAGCTAAGAAAGAATATGAAGAGAAACTTGCAAAAGAGGTAAAAACTCATAGCAATTTTTTAAGGTACATCAGAAGCAGAAAACCTGTGAAGGAGTCTGTGGGACTGTTGGATCACAAACGAGAGAAAGGGGTGCTCAGGGAGGATAAGGCCATAGCGGAAAGACTGAATGAATTCTTTGCTTTGGTCTTTATGGAAGATGTAAGAGATTTACCAAACCGTAAATGGTTTTCAAGGGTGATGATGTGGAGGAACTGAAAGAAATCTCAGTGCATCTGGAAGATGTACTGAGCCAAATCAACAAGTTAAAAAGTGATAAATCACCAGGACTGGATGGTATACATCCCAGGGTATTAAGAGAACTCACACATGATATAGTGGCACTAGAAAAGGTTCAAAGAAGAGCGACCCAGATGATAAAGGGGATGGAACTCCTCTCTTATGAGGAAAGACTAAAACGGTTAGGGCTCTTCAGCTTGGAAAAGAGATGGCTGAAGGAAGATATGATTGAAGTCTACAAAATCCTGAGTGGAGTAGAACGGGGACAAGTGGACCAATTTTTCACTCTGTCAAAAATTACAAAGATTAGGGGGCACTCGATGAAGTTACAAGGAAGTGCTCTTAAAACCAATAGGAGGAAAAAATTTTTCACTCAGAGAATAGATAAGCTCTGGAATGTGTTGCCAGAGGACGTGGTATGAGCGGATAGCGAAGCTGGTTTTAAGAAAGTTTTGGACAAGTTCCTGGAGGAAAAATCCATAGTCTTATTGAGAAAGGTATGGGGGAAGCCACTGCTTGCCCTGTATTGGTAGCATGGACTATTGCTATACCTTGGGTTTTGTCCAGGTACTAGTGATCTGGATTGGCCACCGTGAGAATGGGCTACTGAGCTTGATGGACCATTGGTCTGACCCAGTAAGGCTATTCTTATGTTCTAATTCAAGAAGGCGTCGGATAGGCACGTGGGATCTCTTAGAGAGAGGAAGAGATAATGTTTACTGTGAATAGGCAGACTGGATGAATCATTAGGCCTTTATCTGCCATTATATTGCTATGTTTTCTAATCTACTACCATGTTCCATTATGTTCTGCCTCACCATGCTTCACTATAATGTACAGGCACTATAATGTACTGTCAAGCTCTATTAGTTACACAATGTCATAGCAAAGTCATAATCTCACCACCACCATATGAGATCTTGTCCTATCATATCTTATTAAGTATTGCCATGCTTTTTGAATACTATCGTGCTCCCCTATGTATTCTCCTATCCTGTCATGTTCTAAAATGTACTGTCATGCTCTATATTACTATGGGCTAGATGCACTAAAGTCAATAACGATTGCTTTTACTGACCCGATTCAAAAAAACAGGTCACTACATGTTCTTCCCTTCAGTGGCCCTTTTTCTGATCAAGCCATGCAAATTAGCTAAAATCCTATGCAAAATAGCAAAGTGATTGATGCACTAACATCGCTTGGCTATGCAAAAAAAAAAAACCCACAAGGGTTTTAGTTATCGGAAAAAAACGACAGACAGATCTGCCTCGGGTTTTGTTTTCTTTTTTTTTTTCAATGGCACAGATATTTTGCATGTTACACGCAAAATATCTGTCCCAATAGTATACACTATTAAGAAATAATGCAAACTAACCTTGAATAGTGTGCTTCTTTGGCTGTGAAAAAGCCTTTTTTGGTATTTTTAATTTATGGCTGTGCACTAATGTTACTGTTAACACTCACAAACCTAAATTTGCCAAAATAACAATAAGTACTCCAAAATAGGAATTTGGCAAGAAAACTTCAAATCCCCTTTCAAAATCGACCTGGCACTCAGTCAAAATATCATTATTAAAAGGACAAATCAGTACGGGCCCAAAAGATTAAATAATAAATACGTGAGTATTGTTTCAGCCCCAGGCAGGAAACTCATAGGGTGACCAGCACCAGGTTATTAACCTAAATAAGTCCTGCCCCGTACATTATCTAGTCCTGCGAAAATGTGTATAAACTGCCAGTGAAAACTTTTAGTCAATATTGAAAGGAGAAAGGAAGGAAAAGGGCGGTTCAAAACCTCATCCCCTAGTGAAAAACTAATCAAAAAAATCAAAAAACTATGGAAAAATCAATATCCACAAAACAATGATATTCAAATAGTTTTATCAAAAACAGATATCCAAATATTATAAATCCAAAAATTTATCTGAAACATAAAGAGTTCTTGTCATAGTTCGGAGCACAGGGAATTCCTGTTAACATGGACCATTAAAAAAAAAAATTAAAGCGGGAGTCCTTACGACCTCCTAAAGGAGGTGGTAAGAGCTCCTACATTAAACCTGTGGTAACCAGTTAACACACACTAAGTTATATGTGCTAACTGGTCATTGCTTCCATACCCATTCTCTACCCTTGACCCATCCCCTCAAAAAATTACAGTATATCCCCGCAAATTCACAGTTTACGATTCACGGACTCAGTAATTTGCGTTTTTTTCCGTACTAGAATTACCAACCCGGACGCGAATGAATCCCACTCATAACTGCCCTGTACGGAGGCAAAGATATCAAGTCACTCGAGCACAATGATTCGGGGACCGCTCTCCCCTCCCCGTGGTCTACCATCGCTTCCTGGTCTCCTTCCCAAACCACCGGTTGCGATCCGTCAGCTCTCCTTCAGACACCCTCTTCCTTCACCGCCCATCTCCCATCAATAATCCCCTCTGACACAACACGCCTTGCCGGAAACAGGAAGCAACTTCGGAAGAGGGCGGGACCCCAGCGAAGGGAATGATTTGGGTGATCTCGAGACGAGTTGAAAGTACTGTACAGGGTAATTTACAGTATTCGTGGTTTTTCAAAATTCGTGGGGGCTCCAGGAACGTAACCCCTGCGAATTTTGTGGGAATACTGTATCATGCACTTTTCCACACATCACACCATTTAGTAAAAAGGCCCCTTAAGTAATAATAAATCAACACGAAGGGTGTCTAAACTTTTCTGTCATATTCCCACCCACCCCTTTTTCCCCCCACTAATTTCCCTCTTAAAATCAGCTAATAAAAACTACAGAGAGTGTGGTGAAGTGGTTAAAGCTACAGCCTCAATATCCTGAGGTTGTGGGTTGAAACCAATGCTGCCCCTTGTTACCCTGGGCAAGTTATCTACTCCCCCTCCAATTGCCCCAGATACATTAGATAGATTGTGAGCTTACTGGGACAAACAGGGAAAAATGCTTGAGTACCAGAATAAATTCATGTAAACCATTCTGAGCTCCCCTGGGAGAACAGTATAGAAAATTGAATAAATGAATAGGGTGTGTTCTGGTCCCAGAACATAAGAAGTGCCTCTGCTGGGTCAGACCAGAGGTCCATCATGCCCAGCAGTCCGCTCACGCGGGGGTCCACGAGGTCCAGGACCTGTATAGTAACCTTCTATCTATACCCCTCTATCACCTTTTCCTTCAGAAAATTGTCCAAATCCTTAGTGAACTCCAATACTGTACCTTGTCCTATCACGCCCTCTGGAAGCGCATTCCAGGTGTCCACCACCCGTTGGCTGAAGAAGAACTTCCTAGCATTGGTTCTGAATCTGTCCCCTCTTAATTTTTCCGAATGGCCTCTCATTCTTGTAGTTTTCGAAAGTCTGAAGAATCTGTCCCTCTTCACTTTCTCTATGCCCTTCATGATCTTGTAAGTCTCTATCATGTCCCCTCTAAGTCTTTGCTTCTCCAGAGAAAAGAGCCCCAGTTTCTCCAATCTTTCAGCGTATGAAAGGTTTTCCATACCTTTTATCAAACCAAGTTTCCAAGTTTATTAAGTATTTTGATTTATCGCCTATTCAAAATTCAAGGCGATGTACAGATAAATAAAAATTTTTGGTAACATACTTACAATTATTAAATTAAACAAACGATTATCTTAAATATACATATTACAGTACATTTAGAGGGTATTTCTACAAATTATAATGAGACAAAAGGAAAATTATTTAATGGTTACATTCAGTATTAAAATCTTTAATTCAGGGGAAAAACAATAGGAAGGGAGACGAAGACAATTGACCTATTAAATTAAGAATGCGAAAAAAAATTAATCATTAAAGGCATCTATAAATAGAAAACTTTTAAGTTCAGACTTAAATTTTGCCAGGTTTTCTTCTGAACCCTCTCGAGTATCGCCATATCCTTCTTTAGGTATGGCGACCAATATTGGACGCAGTACTCCAGATGTAGGTGCACCATCGCCCGATACAACGGCAGGATAACTTCTTTCGTTCTGGTTGTAATACCCTTCTTGGTTATACCTAGCATTCTATTTGCTTTCCAGAGAGTATAATCTTAGCACATTGACAGATAAGGGAGTTTCTGAAACTTTATTGAATAAATGTAGCTGATTTACTCACACTTTTGCAGACTCTCAGATGTTTGTTGCCCCAGGGCCAGAGACTCCATAGTCCTGAATTCTGCAGCAAGAAATGAAAGGGGAAGTTTTGAGAGCATGGATTTGTGGCGGGATGAGGGAGTAATTGGGTAGATTAAAGTATTCCAAGTTCCAGAAATGAGAGGCTGAATCATTCATGCGTGCGGTCAGATAGCATCAGATAAAAAGACTGGTTCTGTTCAAAGGAGGTGAGCAGGACCGTGTGCTTCCAGGACAGAGAAAAGTGTGACTGATTCACAGGGACAGAGGGTCAAAAGGAAAACCTACAAGGCTGGAGGGGGGAGGAAGAGAAACTAGGGTTACCATATGGCTCCAGAAAAAGGAGGACGGATTGAGACATCCGGGTTTTACTTCCATTGCATTCAATGGAAGTAAAACCCAGATGTCTCAATCTGTCCTCTTTATTCCATTGCTTTCAATGAAAGTAAAACCTGGATGTCTGAATCTGTCCTCCTTAAATGGAAGTAAAGCCCGAATGTCTCAATCTGTCCTTCTTACTTCTTTGCTTTCAATGGAAGTAAAACCCGGATATCTCAATCTGTCCTCCTTAAATGGAAGTAAACCCAATTTTTATTTTTTTTTTCGGTCATTTTAAGTTAAAAACAACAAGAAATGCATTCTGTTTCAAATATATGTGCATCCTTTGATGAATTGTTAGCAGCTTGAATTTACAGGAGGGAGAGGTGGAAAGACTTTCAGCATGTTGAAAGGGAGGGCCACTGCTTGCCCTGGATCGGTAGCAGGGAATATTGCTACTCCTTGGGTTTTGGCCAGGTATTAGGGACCTGGATTGGCCACCATGAGAACGGGCTACTGGGCTTGATGGACCATTAGTCTGACCCAGTAAGGCTGTTCTTATGTTCTCTTGCCAGGATACAAGAGATATGCACTGAATCCCTCCCTGATTGCCTTGCATCCTATACTGAACAACAAGTGAGTGGATTCCGGCCTTCAAGGACCGGAGTTGCCCACCCCTGGGCTAGTACCATATAGTAGGTATAATAGGACTGAGGCCACTAGAGGTTTTACACCAGGGATCCCCAAAGTCCCTCCTTGAGGGCTGAATCCAGTCGGGTTTTCAGGATTTCCCCAATGAATATGCATTGAAAGCAGTGCATGCACATTGATCTCATGCATATTCATTGGGGAAATCCTGAAAACCCGACTGGATTCCATCCCTCGAGGACCGGAGTTGCCCACCCCTGTACTAGCCATTTCCAATTTCCTGTCATGGAAACTAGATTCCACAATGCCATATAATGAATTTGTCCTCTATCTTTCCAATTGCTCACTCACTTTTTAACATACATGCTGTTTTACCCCTATTAAGAGGTTTGGAGACACATTTTTCATGAATCAACTGGGAATTTACAACAAGTGAGTAACTCTAACCTTAACAACTGATTAACTGTAGTCCATTTGCAGGTCATGCGTTAAGCATTCCCACTCCCTAAACAACTTTAAATCACTATTAACTCAAAAGCATTAAGATGGAGACAAAAATCTAGCAGTCAGATAGAAAGTTATTCAGCCTGTTAATGATTTATATATTAATTCATTATTTATGAACATTTTACAGGCTACTAATACAACACTTCCTCGTGGTGGTTTACAGTAAGACATAAATAATCTTTTGAACACTTCATAAAACAGACAATTCTCCACTCCCCTAGCATTCCACTCTACCGTCAAATATTAAGCAACATAGAGCTCAAAACAAGGTTAAAAATCATCAAGACTCCAACATAACTAACATTATGGCTGCCTCTAATTTCAAAGAATATTTCTCCCTCACAATCCATGGGGACTTTAGGCCGGATTCTGTATAGGACACCCAGTCTCAGCAGCCGCCTAAGTGGCTTTTGAGAATTGCATACGGACGTCCTATATAGAATCGCAACCCTGCCTGACCACCCCGATTCTCTAACCGGCGTCCATGTCACAAGCACCAGTTCGAGAATCGTGATGCCAGAGAGCTGATCATAATAGCACTATAGAAATAATTAATAGTAGTAGTAGTATATATAATATATTGAGGTTTATAAGTCGGTCTCCATAAGCTTTATGACAGAGACTGCTAACCAATTTGTAGCCACTCTCTAGATAGCTTCCATCTTATTTATATATGTTGATGGTGTAAAACAGGGGTCCCCAAAGTCCCTCCTTGAAGACCGAATCCAGTCGGGTTTTCAGGATTTCCCCAATTAATATGCATGAGATCTATTTGCATGGGTGTCAGGTCAAAAGCGCGCCGGGACAAAGGCGTGAGCAGACAACTGAGCGCAGCGCGGAGGCGCACGCCGAAGAAAAAGACTGCTTTTAGGGGCTACGACGGGGGTATGGGGGGAACCCCCCCACTTTACTTTATACAGATCGCGCCGCGTTGTGGGGGCATTGTGGGGGGGGTTTGGGGGGTTGTAACCCCCCACATTTTACTGAAAACTTAACTTTTTCCCTGTTTTTAGGGAAAAAGTTACGTTTTCACTAAAATGTGGGGGTTACAACCCCCCAAACTCCCCACAACGCCGCCGCGATCTGTATTAAGTAAAGTGGGGGGGCTCCCCAACAAAACCCCCCGTCGCAGCCCCTAAAAACAGTCTTTTTCTTCGGCGCACGCCTCCGTCTTGCGCTCAGTTGTCGGCGCGCGCCTTTGTCTTCCGCGTTACTGTCTATGAACCATTTGCATGCACTGCTTTCAATGCATATTCATTGGGGAAATCCTGAAAACCCGACTGGATTCGGCCCTCAAGGAGGGACTTTGGGGATCCTTGGTGTAAAACCTTTAGTGGCCTCAGTCCTATTATACCTACTATATGGTACTAGCCCAGGGGTGGGCAACTCCGGTCCTTGAGGGCCGGAATCCAGTCGGGTTTTCAGGATTTCCCCAATGAATATGCATAAAATCTATTTTCATGCACTGCTTTCAACGCATATTCATTGGGGAAATCCTGAAAACCCGACTGGATTCCATCCCTCGAGGACCGGAGTTGCCCACCCCTGTACTAGCCATTTTCAATTTCCCTGTCATGGAAACTAGATTCCACAATGCCATATAATGAATTTGTCCTATATCTTTCCAATTAGTCAGTATTAATTTAAGGGCTAAAACAATCATCAAATTTATAAATGTACTGAGTTTCCTTTCTGGTAAATTCTGAATGACAACACTAGGCCAAACAACAATGACTAGTGAACTTGGTTCCATTATATTGCAAGTATCTTGAATCCTATTCCATACCCAAAGTCTAGAACATTCATATAGCAAGAATGATAAAGTACCGTTCTCTGAGAAGCAATGCCAATATTTGGCAGTTGATATGTGACCAATTTTAAAAAGCTTTAAAAGTGTCCAATGAGCAATGTAAAACTGTGATTAAGACAGAGATGCTAACATGGACACTTTCAGGGCTTTATTCCAGTGTATATCCTATTGATCTTGTGATAATGAGTATCATAAATTATTTTTCCATACAGCCTAGGCTATTCTCAAGGGATTGATTTTAGACTGAGAGATGATCTTATAAATATTAGATGCAACAGGTCCCGTATCTTGCAGTATTTGAAAGAAATCTACTGTAGTGTGGTATATTTATTAAAAATTCTACCTTTAGTAGAATTTGCAGTGAAGCCATTGGAAAAGTAAAGGTGTGGGGAAATTAAGGGATCAATATTCAAAGTAATTTGAGAGTATGTGGCACAGTGATTAAAGCTACAGTCTCAGCACCCTGAGGTTGTGGGTTGAAATCCTATGCTGCTCTTTGTGACACTGGTCAAGTTACATACCATATTTTTCACTCTATAAGACGCACCTGATGATAAGACGCACCCACCTGTAGAGGAGAAAAAAAACAAGAAAAAAATTCTGAACCAAATGGTGTGCCCTGTACCTTATCCCCCCCTCTGGTGGTCTAGTGGTAGGCTGGGACAGGGGACAGGGTACAGGGCATGTCTAGTGGTGGGCACGTCTAATGGTAGGCACATGTAATGACAGTAGGCCAGCCAGCCCACAGCTAGCTAGTCCAAAGCCAGCAAGCCCCAAGGTGGCCAGCCAGCCAATCCCAAGCCAACAAGCCAGCCCCCCCTCCCCCCCCCCCCCCCCCCCCGGTACCTTTTTTTTTTTTTTTCCATCCCGGCTCTCAGTGCATTTTCCATACTCCTGCCTCGGTTCCCCTACTCTCTTCCGGCAGCAGCACAGCGGTGCACGAGGCAGGCGTGCGCTTTTTGCATGACTCGCGAGAACTGACAGCAGTCATTCAGAGTGCAACGTGGGACCAGGCAGGCACGCAAAAAGCACGCGCCTGCCTCTTGCGCCATTGTGCTGCTGACGCTACCAGAAGAGAACAGGGGAACTGAGGCAGGAGCGCAGAAAGCACACTGGGAGCCAGGATGCAAACAAAAAAAGGTACATTTTTTAAAAAAATATTTGCTCTTTAAGACACACCCTTATTTCCACCCCCTTTTTGGGGGTGGAAAAAGTGCATCTTATGGAGCGAAAAATATGATGATCCCCAATTGCCCCAAGTACAATAGGTATAGTGTGAGGCCACTAGAACAGATAGGGAAAAATGCTTGAGTACCTGAATGTTAGGCTATAAGTGGTATAGAAATATTTAAATAAATAAATAAAATTTTAAATGGCCAGAAATGGCTCCTGGCTATTTAAGTTGTTTTACTGGGGCTAACTGGACATATTTAGTGGCACTTAAGTGAACAATGCACAGGTCCAGGAAGTGATGGAAGAAGAGCCAATGCTGGCGCGACAGCAGGTTGGGAGTTGCTGCTCACGCCAGGATTATAAAGGTATGGGGAAAGGGAAGCGGTGTGCCCACGTGGCAGTGGGAGGGGGGGGGGGGGGGGGAGGAAGCAGGCGGGGGAGAGAGGAGGACGGATGTCTGCGCCCTTACCAGGACGGCACCTAGGGAGGACCGTTCCCACTTACTACATCACTAGGCATAGTGCAATCCATAAATTTTAGATCAGATTAGATTCTTTTTGAATGCTGACATGTTGGCTCATAGTAATTTATTTAAACTGGTTTGGGGGCCCGTTGACATCTTTTATTACCTCACTATGGGTTCCTTTTACAAAGGTGCGCTAGCGTTTTTAGCACACGCACCGGATTAGCGCGTGCTAGCCAAAAAACTACCGCCTGCTCAAGAGGCGGCGGTAGCGGCTAGCGCGCATGGCGTTTTAGCGTGCGCTATTCCGCGCATTAAGGCCCTAAGGCACCTTCGTAAAAGGAGCCCTATAGTTGGCCTTTGTTTATAAGTCAATTTTTGTTTATTTTTATACACATCCAGGGAAGGGTGAGGCGGGGGGGCTAATTCTATTTCTGTCTCAATTTTGTCCTTTGAGTGTATACATCGAGGGCGGGTGGGAGGAGGATGGGAGGACATTACTATCTTGAATAGGGAAAGGAAATTGAAAGAATTTATGTTTTTATTGATTAATAAGTGGGTGGGTGGGATAAAATGATTGGCCATGTATGTTTGTAGTAGAATGTGCTTTTATTGACTTATTATGTGATACATGTTTGTGTTTTGCACTATCGACGTTTGAAAAATCAAAAAAGAATTTTTTTTTTAAAAAAAATATTATTTTTGGATGCATGTCGGAGATGGAGGCAGTGTAACCATAGGCACTAGTTAGATAAATTTGAATTTAAATACACTCCAATATCCAAATTGATCAAATGTAAGACTTTATCTCACAATTATGCCATGCTTCATTCTCTAGATTTTAAGTAATCTTACTGGTCCTCAGCGGGCCACCACGGACTCAAACTGCTCTCATTGTGCTGGACTTTATGCTCCCACTCGTCATCGGATCCAGTGCAATAAATATTTTAATTATTTTTGATAGTTAGAATTTAACTCATTTAAATAAATATGCACTAAAAGTACTTAGCTGTGCAAAAGACGCTACTCAACGGGGGTAGAATCACCAACATGTTTCGCCCGTATAGTTCTAAGGGCTTTCTCAAGGTTCCCACTCCCTCTTTATACCATTCACTCCGACCATTGCGTCTGGAGGCGGGCCTTGTGATACTTGCACTGATTTAATATTGTATTTGAGATAGGGCCAGGGTTTGGTTTCCTGCAAAGGCTCCCTAGTAGCTACCACCAGCAAGCAACTAGAATCTCAGAATACCAACTCTCTTAAAAAGCTACCAACGCCGACCTTATTTGACGAACATCAAAACGCCATAATGTATAAAACTGTTTTTCTTTCCCAGATTTCTGTGTATTCTAATCAATCATCTTTCTCTCTGTTTCTCTACTCTTCAAGAAAAAAAACGGTCGCAGAATGATCGTCTTAATGAAACAGCTACATTAATTCGCTTATGCCCTCACTCACCTTCTCCACTCTTTCTTTATCCTCCGCGCTCTTTAGTATTCATTAAAATTGCCTCGGCTTTCTGATTTGCTCTACAAACAGTGCAACGTCTCCCTGTGTGTCTGGAAGGGGGCAGGATTAAAAGCAAGCAGTGCAGCAAGCTCTTCCTCCCAGGTCACCCAAGGATGCCATTGATCTTCAGCCTTCAGAAGATTAAAACCAGATTTTTTTTTAAAAAAAAGAACTCCGTTCTGAAGAAGCTTTCAGTGTGCTCAAGTGCACTGTTTTCAGTTCTTTATTTGTGTGTCACCGATGCCCTAAATTAACAGCAAATCTAAACTCACAAGAAGAGCCTTCCCTGAAACAGTTTGCATTAATCGAGGACATTTTTGTACTTATTTATTCAAATCGATAATAACAGACAATGGCAAACAAGAGGAATTACAGTTCTACGGTACTGCATTAACGCATTCTATTCAGGGTAATCACTGTTCACTACGGGAAGTACTTATCCTATGATTGCCAATGTGACTAATAAGTGTTATATTAATTGAACTACAGTTCCACAAATGTGCACAGCACTTTCACAGAGCTCTATAATGTTGGTTATTTGTATTCTAGTCTCCACAGTAACACACTTTACTGCCAGTTAATTGTCTGCAAGTGCGAGTAGATGTCCCAAGCTGCAGGTGAAGGCATTGAATGGAAGGTATGTGTAATTAGCTTATGGTATTTAGGGAATGATTGCTTGTAGAAAATGCAATAAAAATAGCGTGAATATGATTTTTAATTATTATTTTTTTTAACCTAGAAAAGAATGATAATGCTCACATACAGTATCATCCTTGATACGGAAAGCAACCATCCATGGGTCCACCTCCAAGGTAGCTCAAGGTAAATCCACGCCCTGGCTGGAACTCTCTGGAAAACTTATGAAAGGCGACACTGCAAAATACTCAGATGTAGGGTTGCCAACTGGCTCCAGATTCACCTGACGGGGTTGATCCAGTCCTGGGTTTTACTCCATTGCATGCAAAGACTTGTAGTCTTGCTTTTGTTGGGGAATTCAATTGCTATATCAGAACTACAAGACCCTGCATGCAATGGGGTAAACCCATGACTGGGTCAAACTTGCCAGGCAAATCTGTAGCCAATTGGCCACCCTGCCCAGTCTCTAAAACGCCAACACAGGCTACTTAAGACACCTGTATGCAGCTCTACTAGGCTTTCCTATAGCAGGTGCTGATGTTCTGGAAACACTCATGTATGTTTTTATTCTGATATTTGTGGCAGTGTGAGGGGGTAAGTGACCACTGGGGGAGTGTATGTGGGTCTTTATGCTGGCTCTGCAGTGGTTATCTGGTCATTTTGGATACCTTTTTGGCATTTATACCTGCTTTTACATCATCTGTCTCACAATGTATAAGTTTTGTCCAGGAAGTTTCAAGTTTATTATTAAAATTTGATGGATCACTTAATCTTAGTTTATAACATTTTATTGAAGGAAATAATTTAATATAATATAATACAAATAGATTTCATATCAAAAAGATTCACATTTATAATATTTTCATACATATTTCTATCATTCCTCCAAAATATATTTCCATATGACCCATATCGACCCCCCCCTACTAACCCCACCTCCCTTCCCCCCTTCCCCCACTTCCCCCCTCTCCTTCCCACCTCCTATTCACATTGTATCACTTAGGGCTCCTTATACAAAGGTGCGTTAGGGCCTTAATGCGCAAAATAGCGCGCGTTAAAATGCCGCATGCGCTAGCCACTACCGTCTCCTCTTGAGCAGGCGGTAGTTTTTTGGCTAGCGCGCACTAATCCGGTGCATGCACTAAAAACGCTAGCACACCTTTGTAAAAGGAACCCTTAATCTTAATACAAAATTGATGAACAAGTCTAAAAAACATAATGCATCATACAATACGGGGAGACAGCGTCAATAACATAGACCAATTACTAGATAAAAACAGACCTGAAAAGGAAGTGGGGGAAGAAATACAATATATGATAGTAAATGAGACGAATATGGATAAAACAATAGAGAAGGAAAGTCTTGTGAAGCCTTCAGTTATCTCTGCAGGACGACTAAGTCTAGGTTGGCCTACATCCTGCCCAAATTTCGCCCTAATCACTTCTCCAGATACGCCCTTTTTAGCTCTGGCCGCACAACAGTATTCAGAGGCCTAAAAAGTCCCTGAATACATCCAGAAATGTGGTTTATCAGTACTTGGATGACCTGTCTTTTAGATCGTCCAAGTGCTGACTTGGGCAGGTTTTTAGATGTGTTTAAGTTTCGATTATGAGCCCCATAGTCTTTTGGAATGAATTGTTGTGCAATAGACATTTCCTTTCCTATTGTGTCATGTTGTGTATGTTATTTTTTATAATTTTTTATGTCTGAAATACATTTGGGACCCAATTCTATACATCATTTACTAGGTACCTAGGAAAGCGACACTTAGCACAAGTCAGTCTTAAGTTAAGGCGCCATTTATAGAATTGTGCCTAGTGGTGCCTAGCGTGGATTAGGTGCATCCTATTTATACTAGATTTTTCTTGGACTAAATACCAATGCATAAGTCCATTTTAGGTGCCTACATGCAAAACACACCCATGATCCACCCATGATCTGTCTCTAACCAGGCCTACTGTCTTTGTTATATTTGTTATATCAATATTTTGTCTGGCCCCCACGTACCTGGTTTCTCAATTTAATCTGGATAGTTATATTAGGCCCACACGTAGAATTCATCTGTTCAACTATCCGACAATTAAGGCCTGTCACTACAAAAGATTCCTGGACAGAACTCTCGCCTTTCCATTGGTGGCAAATGCAATCAAATACCCAATACATCCCTCGCTCAAAATTCTGGGAGTAATGATAGACAGGTGCTGCACAATGCAGATTCATACCAACAAAACTATCCAAAAAGCTTTCTTCACCATGCGCAACCTGCGGAAAATAAGAAAATTCTTTGACAAAGTACAATACAGGATCATAGTCCAATCACTTGTGCTAGGACTTGTAGACTACTGCAACATCCTTTATCTACCATGTCCCACCAACTTGATTAAACAACTACAGACAGTACAGAACACAGCTCTCAGACTCATCTATTCGCTAGGAAAATATGATCACATCACCAATGCCTATCTAGACTCTCACTGGCTACCGATACGAGCAAGAACCCAATTCAAACTATACTGTCTACTATTCAAAGTACTAAACGGAACTGCACCTATCTACCTAAACAATCGCCTACACCGAAACCTTTCACCCAGAATAAGGAGAACCCAGATTCCGTTCATCTACCCCCCACTCAAAAGCACTAGACGCAAAAAACTATATGACAACCTACTTGCTACACAGGCAGCGAAACTTGACCCCACCATCTCCAAGCTGCTGATCACAACTACTGACTATAAAGCGTTCCGAAAAGATATCAAAACCATACTATTCAAAAAACACATCCCAACAACCTAATCTCCCCTCATTTCCTATTCCTATCGCACTTTCCTTGCAATTTCCTCCCTTTCAGGCAACATCTAATCAAGTCTCTATGACGATACTTCAATACACACCCGGAAACATTGTAACCACTAAATATCTCAAAACGTCCGATACCTCTACTTATAAACTGAATCTAGCTTTCTGTAATGTAAAGTTATGCTATGTAAAATAATGTAATGTAAAGTTATGTAAGTACTGTAAGGTAATGTAAAGTAATGCAAAGTAAATCTACGTAAATCTATGTAAAGTTATGTAAAGTAAGGTATGCAAAGTTTGTAAAGTATTGTATTGTCATCGCCTGGAAATGACCAGCCATCTTCTAATGTAATCCGCTTAGAACCGCAAGGTACAAGCAGAATAGAAATCACTAATGTAATGTAATGTAATGTAATGCAAATGGAACGATTGACTGGGTAACATTATCACACATTCCTCATCCTACCTCAATTTTAGAAAATCTGTAAAAACGAATTTCTTTAATCGATTTGTAACCTAAGAATCTTAACTTTCCACTTCTTCCACTCTGTAAGCTTGTATTCGATGACTTTGTATTGTGACCACTTCACTGTTTGTCCAGCTCCTTTCGTTGTATTGACTTATATTCGATAACTCTTTATTGTAACCACTTCGCTGATTGTCCAGCTCATCTTGTTGTAAACCGCCTCGAACTATCATGGCTTTGGCGGTATATAAGAATAAAATTATTATTATTATTTCTGGTAGGCATCTTGGACTAGATGCCTGCCTGAACCTAAAAGCAGTAGGCGCCTACTGAGTTAGGTGCCTAACACCCAATTAATTTTAATTTAAGCCAATTATTGTAAACCGAGTCGAGCTCCTCTTTCTTGATGACTTGGTCTATAAAACTAAGTTTTAGTTTAGTTTAGTTTAGGTGCTTTGGAGCCAATCAAGCTTTTTAAATAATTAAGTTAGGCATCTAATTTGGCAAGGTGCTCCAATCTAGGTGCCTAACTTTAGGCTTCTTGTATAGACTCTGGGCCTTGGATTGTAAACTGCTTTGATATATTTTGGTTGTAAAGTGGAATATTAAATTTTACAAAATAAAGTATTCTATAATGGCCCTTTCACATGCCTATAGATATGGCACATAGTACCCATATTCTTCAAGCCTAATTTCTGGTGCAGTTTCTTGAATTTACCCTAGATCAATAAAGCTTGTTTCATAATATGGGACCTACCTCTAAAAAGATACAATCACAAGTGTCTCTCAAATACACCTGGTGATGTGTTGGAACATCTAAGAGGCATCTGTTCTCAGAATGGAAGGTTCTGGATGGACGATACATTTTCAATAGGAAAAGTAATTGGTAATCAAAGATTTTAGCAATGGCAGTACTGGAACACAATGATTGTTCCTAATCAATATTCAGGATGCAGCATTTTTGCAAAGTCTGAAGTAATTAAAAAAACAATATCAGTAAGCCCTAGACAAAAGATCATTACAGAAACCTAGATAAGAAATAGCCATTGATTGAAAGACCATGTGCAAGATTTCATAATTCAAAAAAAAAGTTTCAAATAGCATAGCATTTGTAATTTAAGAATGCAGAGAATAGAGGCAAGATGGCGGCTTGAGCAGGACGCTGAGATGAGCACTCCCATCTCGAAGGAGATATTTTCCTCTTTAAACTTTTGAAATACGATTTTCTCTATGCCTAAGAGAAGAGGGAAACAGAGGGGTATCCCTCCACCTACCTCTGGCTCCTCGACGCCGAGGCAGACTGTAATTACAGCATTTACAGTCCAACCTTCCACTTCGGGCGTTTCTGCTGCTGTGGGACGGGAACTCCACAGCTTAGACGGCGAGATGTCGCTCTTGTTGAGCCCATGAGGACCGCATATCCCTCCCAAACCTGGAGAAACGTCGGCGGAGCAGAACTGGCAGGAGGGCTCCCCCAGTGTGTGGGGTGAGGCACGTTCTCTAGCCGCGATGGACCCGGATGTGAATACAGTTACGCTGACCCCGGTGTTGGAGACGCAGCGTTTAGGGGGAGAGGAGCCATTGGAAGCTAGCGGTGGCAAGGTTGCAGGAGCCCTGAGTTTTTCTCTTGGTGCAGAAGCCAAACAAAAGCTGGCTGATATCTCCCTCCCTAAACCATTGGTGAGACTACAGGCTGTAACTCTGGACTCCATTTGGTCTGCGATTGAGAACCTTCACCTGGTATGCACTAACTTTGTTTCTATAACTCTAAATTCTACCTCCAGGATAAGTTATTTAGAGACTATTACTCAGCAACACCAAGTGGACTTAAAAAATTTAGAGAAAGTGACAACTGAGACTAGGAAATTAATTACCAAACAAACGACAGATAAAATGATGATTTTGAGGAAGATTGAAAACTTGGAAAACCAGCAGAAAAATTTGAATTTGAGGATTCTTAATTTTCCGGTTGCCAAGTTTATGCCACCTCAAGAACTGTTTAAGAATTTCATGTTGACTGCCTTAAATATACCAGAAGCAAGTCTTCCCCCGATACAAAAAATTTATTATTTAAAACAATTGCAGAAGGAAAAAGCTGTAGTAGATGAAAATGTTCAATTAGATGTTTCTGCTATCCTGCAGTCCTCTGATATTGAAATTCAGGGGAGGGCAACATTATTGGTCTCGTTGGTATTTCTTCAAGATAAAGAGATGTTGTTGAAATTGTATTTTAATTTACAACAGATTACCTATTTGGGGGAAAGGATATATATATTTCCTGATGTTTCGAGGTGGACACAATCCAGGAGGAAATAATTCTTGCTTTATAGATCAAAGGTGATTGCTTCGGGGGCAGGTTTCCAGTTGAGATTTCCATGTAAATGTTTTGTCTCCTATCAGGGGAGTAAATATATTTTCTTTGAACCTGCCCAATTAGGTTTTTCCCTAGAAGGTAAAGGAATCTCTACAAAGCCCGAATGATACAGGTTACTTATGCGGTATTAATTTTTGGATAGGATAAGATCTTAATACTGCTCTATTTTTCTAATATTTTGATTTTCTTTTGTATATGTCCCCTTTCCCGAGGGGCTTTATTCATTTTGTCTCTTCTCCTCAGATTGTGGACTATATTAGATGATTTGTTATTGTTGCTTATTTTTTTCAGATCTTAGTTTGTATTATGATTAACTAAGAGAGTTTAATATTTCTGTATTTCCTTAAACATCTTTGTATATAGGATGTATTAAAATGATAAATAAATTAAAAAAATTAAAAAAAAAGAATGCAGGCGTTTTAACTAATGGTATTTTCAGATATTCATTGTGGTTAAGTACAATATTGAGTAGCACCACATAAAGATAGCACTGGTGGTGGTTTGACTTAACTGCATAAGGCCCAACTCTGTCCCCAGGCTGCCCACAAAACAGATGGCTTTCAGTTTATTAATCTGTGATGATATGCAGTGGTATTAACCAGTTAAGCACTGCTTAATATCAGTGGATAGCCAGGAGCCATTAGTTCTGACCAGTTAATTCACTTCAAATACTGACCCCACAGTTTTTATGCAGTGTCCTAAGTGAAGTCGGTCAAATCAGGAAGGATTCCAGAAGACTGGAAAGTGGCAAATGTTACGCCAATCTTCAAGAAAGGTTCGAGGGGAGATCTGGGAAACTACAGACCGGTGAGTTTGACCTTGGTACCGGGAAAGATGGTAGAGGCAATCTGATGAGGACCAGCCAGCACGGCTTCAGCAAAGGAAGATCTTGCTTGACGAACTTGCTGAACTTCTTCGAGGGAGTAAATAAGCAGATAGATAAGGGTGACCCGGTCGACATTGTATATCTGGATTTTCAGAAAGCGTAAAATGACTACTTCGCATGAACGACTACTTTGAAAAATTGCGAGCCATTGAAATGAGGGTGAAATACTCACATGGATTAAAAACTGGCTGGCAGATAGGAAACAGAGAGTGGGGGTAAATGGACAATACTCGGACTGGAAAAGCATCACGAGTGGAGTGCCACAGGGTTCAGTGCTTGGGCCCATGCTCTTCAACATATTTATAAATGACCTGGAAATTGGTACGACGAGTGAGGTGACTAAATTTGCAGACGGTACAAAGTTATTCAGAGTAGTGAAGACACAGGAGGATTGCGAAGACCTGCAACGTGACATAAATACACTCGAGAAATGGGCCGCGACATGGCAAATGAGGTTTCATGTGGATAAGTGTAAGGTGATACACGTTGGTAACAAAAATCTTATACACGAATACAGGATGTCCTTGGAGAGACCCCCCCAGGAAAGAGACTCGGGAGTACTGGTCGACAAGTCAATGAAGCCATCTGCTCAATGTGCAGCGGTGGTGAAAAGGGTAAACAGAATGCTAGGAATGATTAAGAAGGGGATCATGAACAGATCGGAGAAGGTTATCATGCTGCTGTACCAGGTTACGGTACGCCCTCACCTGGAATACTGCGTCCACCACTGGTCACCGTACATGAAGAAGGACACAGTACTACTTGAAAGGGTTCAGAGAATAGCGACTAAAATGGTTAAGGGGCTGGAGGAGTTGCCGTACAGTAAGAGATTAAAGAAACTGGGCCTCTTCTCCCTTGAAAAGAGGAGACTGAGAGGGGACATGATCGAAACATTCAAGATAATGGAAGGAATAGACTTAGTAGATAAAGACAGGTTGTTCACCCTCTCCAAGGTAGAGAGAACTAGAGGGCACTCTCTAAAGTTAAAAAGAGATAGATTCCGTACAATTGTAAGGAAGTTCTTCTCCCAGAGAGTGTTAGAAAACTGGAGCTCTCTTCCAGAGGCTGTTATAGGGGAAAAAAACCTTCCAGGAATTCAAGACAAAGTTAGACAAGTTCCTGCTGAACCAGAACGTACACAGGTAAGGCTAGACTCAGTTAGGGCACTGGTCTTTGACCAAAGGGCCACTGCGAGAGCGGACTGTTGGGCACGATGGACCACTGGTCTGACCCAGCAGCGGCAATTCTTATGTTCTTAAGTAGAAGTGGATAAGGAATGACAATTATCCATGGGCAAAAAAAAAGACATTAAGGCCCTGATTCTATAAAGGATTAATCTATAAATAAGCTTAAGCAGTGCTGATATTTGCACTCAACATCTCTCAATCGGCTTTAATTGGACTTAATTGAAAGTTAGGCGTCTAACTCCAAAAACTCAATTCTATAAAATGTAGGCACCTATCCCAAAGCACCTACATGGGCATGTTTTCGAGTTAGGCACCTCTTTATGAATTAGGTGCTATTAGGTTCTGATATAGGTGCCTAACTTTAGGCGAAGAAAAACCTGGAATAAATTGGGGATGCCTAAATGTTAGGACACTGAGTGCTACCTATGCATGCTTAGGTGACACTAAGCATGATTTTATAGAATCAATGCCTATATCAGTGCCTAATAGACTTTATAGAATCAAGGCCTAAGAACATAAGATTTGCCGCTGCTGGGTCTGACCAGTGGTCCATTGTGCCCAGCAGTCCACTCATATGGCAGCCCTTAGGTCAAAGACCAGTGCCCTATTTGAGTCTAGCCTAACTTGCGTATGTTCCGTTCCAGCAGGAACTTATCCAACCTTTTCTTGAATCCCTCAAGGGTGCTTTCCCCTTACTGGGTCAGACCAATGGTCCATCTAACCCAGTATCCAGTCTTTACCTTGACAAATCCAGGTTACAGTAACTGGCAAAAACCCAAATAGTAGCAACATTCCATACTACCAATCCAAGGCAAGCAGTGGCTTCCCGCTTGTCTGTTTAATTGCAATGGAAGTATCATGTAGAAACATGACTTCAGTTTTTTACATGTTTAAACATAATTTATTGGTGAGCATCCATGTTTTGACTGTCTTTAAACAGAGTGACACGAATTGAACTGAAGAACCGGTATGCAAGCCCTCGAAGTGGAAGAGATGAAAGCATCCCAGGGAAAAGAAGGACCAAAACTTGAAATCCCCAAAGTTGCTGGATCCCCAAAGTTGCTGGGAATCATCAACCATCACTAGGAGATAAAAGGTAGTGGTGGTTGATGATTCCCTTCTGAGTGGTTTAGAGGGGGTCTATCTGCAGACCAGACATGATTTTATGTATTTATGTTCAAACCTTTTTTATTGGTATGAATACAAAACATCAAACCACAACGACAGCAATGTCAGAAAACCCCCCCCAAAAAAACTACCAACAATACAAGAGTCAATGCGTCATAGAGGTGAAATAGAAGAAACAACCCCCCAGCCCCCAACCCCCCCCCCAAGCAACACAATCCCCCCTTACAAACCCCCCACCCCCATGATTTTATGTATTTAAAAATTTCTAACCTGCTTAAACCTAAGCGGTTTACAAAATACAAAGATAATCATCAAATGATATACAAACATACAAATTTAAAAAAAAAAAACTGAATCATCTAACATATTCATAATAAATATCAAAGCCTACTCACTTGGAAGCTTCCATAAACAAGGTGGTTTTCAATAGCTTTTTAAATTTCTGAATATCAGAAAGTAATCTCAGTGGTCCTGTCAGATTATTTTATAATGCTACCAAAATTACTGATGCTCTTGTGTTCTCATAATGCACATGTAATAGCTCATCTGTGGATAATCACATCAGTCCCTCTGACCTTAAAGATCTAAGTGGCTGATAAAGTTTCATCACTTGGGTCAAATACAAAGGAATCTTGTAATGAATGACTTTAAAGATCAACACAAGGATTTTGAAATCAATGCAAAATTTAACAAGCAACCAAAAGGATGTCCCAGAAGGATGTCCCAGGAGGTGGGCTGTCTGTCTGGTGCCAAAATTCAAGATGTTATGGAGAGCTTGCTGAGACTCATCAGGCCTAATGACTTCTATCTGATGCTGCTCATCCATGTTGGCACTAACGATACTACTAGGTACCCCTCTGAACATATGTAAAGCGACTTCATGGAACTGAGAGAGAAGGTGAAGCAGTAAGATACGCAGGTGGTGCTCTCTTCTTACTTCACAGTGAAGAAGTGGTGTGCAAACTTTCAGCATGAAGGTTTTGAGACCGTAGATGCAACAAGGTCTGGGAGGCCTCAAACTGTGTCAACTTCTGACATTGTTGATCATGTCCGTGACCTGATTTTAGCAGATTGGCAAATATCAGCTAAAACAATTGCTGAGACACTACAGATATCCAGGGAACATGTTGGGTGTATAATCCACGTGAAGCTGGGTATGCAGAAACTGTCAGTTAATTGGGTGACCAAATGTTTGAATGCTGACAATAAACGATGTCGAGGGGACATTTCCAAGTTGATTTTGCAGCATTTTCAGTGAGCTGGTGCCAACTTTTTGGAATGACTAGTTACAGTTGATGAAACATGGTTACACCAAGTTTCAAGTTTATTCATATATTTGATTAAACGCTTATCCTAGGATACTAAGCATTGTACAATAATAATAAAAACTTTTATAGACAAACAAATAAGTCAGACAGTTTTCTTACTTAACTATTAAGACCTTAGTGGTACAGTGGGAGGGGAGGGAGGGGAGAACTACAATATTTATCAAGGAAAGATACATAAAAGGAAAGTACATTAGGGTAGGGAAAAGTTAACAAATTTGCTGGACTAAATCAAATAATCAATTATAGGCATCTTTAAAAAGAAAACATTTTAGATTGCTTTTGAACTTCTGTATATTTTGTTCAGATCTTATATATATAGGAAGAGAATTCCAAATCATAGGAGCAGTTACCGAGAAGATTGTGGTACAGCGAGTACCTATTATCCTTAGAGATGGGACACTAAGAGTATGTTGAGAAGTGGATCTAAGGGCTCTAGGTGAGTCATATGGGATTAAAAGTCTGTCAATGAATACTGGGGTGTGTGTTTGTATTGTTTTGAAAGTTAAAAGGGCAATTTTATATGTTATCCTATGATCCTGAGACAAAACAATGCATGCGTGGTAGCACTCAAGTTTTCCAAGGCCAAGGAAATTCAAGACCCAAAAGTCAACAGGAAAGGTCATGGCCACAATGTTTTGGGATCAGGAAGGTGTTGTAATGACCAACTATCTTCCAAGGGGCCAAACAGTTAATGCAGAATACTACTGTAATTGCTGTGCTGATTAAAGAAGACATTGAAAGAAAAAAGGAGAGGGCAGGGCCGGATTTAGATGAAAAGAGGCCCTAGGCTATTCCACTTATGAGGCCCTTTCACCTCCCATTTTTAAGTTTGTAAATTACATGAGAGATAATAAAATACATCATTACTGTGATATATATCAATATGTTAAATGAAATATGTTTTTATCGGTATTAACCTATATAAAAAATGTGACACGGATAATAAATAAAAAAAAGTCGAGAACACTTATTTGGACATTTATTCTCAGCACCATATATAGTACTTGTAA
This sequence comes from Geotrypetes seraphini, assembly GCF_902459505.1. Taxonomy (NCBI): domain Eukaryota; kingdom Metazoa; phylum Chordata; class Amphibia; order Gymnophiona; family Dermophiidae; genus Geotrypetes; species Geotrypetes seraphini. Next base: position 157,085,295 of record NC_047084.1, on the reverse strand, counting down.
CAATAACTAATCAAACATAACACACAACATTGCCCCTTCCTATGTCCATAGTGCCCCCAGTGCGTCCTTCCTCACCTCACCCCCCCTCCAATGCCCGCCTGCCTCCCATCCCCCTTCCATTGAACACCCCCTCCATGTCATCCTGCCTGCCTTCCATTAAACCCCTCACCCCCCCTCCGATGCCAGCCTGCCTGCCTCCCATCCCCCTTCCACTGAAACCCCCCACCCCACCCCACCCCTCCGATGCCAGTCTGGGCCGCCCTGTCCTGACGGATTCACGTTTTGTCTCTCTCCCCGCGGGGCTGGGCTTTGCCCAGCTGTTTCTGGACTGACGTCTTTCCCTCCCCGATCCTCCTCTCAGGGCGAGAAAAAGAAAGGGAGAAGCCGAGTTGGCGCCCCGTTGTGGCCGGAGCCGGTTCCGATCCCGAAGCATAGAATTTCTCCTTATTTTCAGTTCAGTGTTTTAGTGTTCACTGTTTTTAGAATAGTGTAATTTTAATTTTGCTAACAATTTGAATGTAGGCCCCTCTTGATCTTGAGGCCCTAGGCTGAAGCCTAGTTAGCCTATAGGAAAATCCGGCCCTGGAGAGGGAAACTGGAAAGGAGTTTTCTTTTTGCAAGATAATGCACCTGCTCATAAGGCTGGCAAAATGATGGATGTTTTGATGCTGTTGGGGTTTCTGTGCCTAGGCCATCCACCCCACTCACCAGATTTTGCTCCATCTGACTATTTTCTGTTTCCAAACCTTAAAAAAGTTTATAAGGATGACAATTTTTGATTGATTCTGAGGTGATTACAGCAGCAGAGCAGTATTTCAGTGACCAAATATCTGTTTATTTTTTTGGAAGAGTTACAGAAACTTCAGACACGATGTGCCAAGTGTATTGAACTTAGGGATGAATATGTGGACTAACTTGTCATTTTCATGGCGCCACATCATTCCCTTCTTGGTTGGGCTGAGAACTTTTCAGCACGCCCTTGTAGGTGATTTTAATATGCCAGATGTTGATTGAGGTATCCCTAGGAAGATCCTGGATTCTCTACAAGGAGAACTGTTCCAGCAGTTGTTAATGGAACCAACACAGATTGGGATCATATCGAACTTAGTGCTTACTAATGAGAAAATTGTTTCTGATGTTATAGTGCAGGGGTGCCCACACTTTTTGGGCTTGCGAGCTACTTTAAAATGACCAAGTCGAAATGATCTACCAACAATAAAATTTAAAACAAACACAAAGCACACTGTACGCATAGAAAATGTTAATTATCATTCCTATTCCAGGGTTTTTCAAAGAGGTCAAAGCAGATGACTCTATGCAGTGTCACCTCAGTAACAACCATACAAAAATAGACAAATATACCCCCCTCCCTTTTTACTAAACCACGATAGCAGTTTTTAGCGCAGGGAGCTGCGCTGAATGCCCAGCGCTGCTCTCGACGCTCATAGGCTCCCTGCGCTAAAAACCTCTTTTGCGGTTTAGTAAAAGGGGACCTTAGTGTAAAATATAGACAGCAGATATAAATTCAGACACATTTTGATCACTAAATTTAAAATAAAATAATTTTTCCTACCTTGTCTGGTGATTTTATGAGTCTCTCGTTGCACTTTCTTCTTCTGACTGTGCATCCAATCTTTCTTCCCTTCTTTTAGCCTGTATGCTTCCTCTCCTCCAGACCTCATTCTCTCCCCCAACTTTTCCTTCCTCTCTCCCTGCCCTTTCATTCTCTCTGCCTCCCTTTTTTTTTTTCTGTTTCTCTTCTTTCCTTCTGTCTCCCTGCCTGCCCTTTTTCTTTCTTTCTCCCTGCCCTCTGCCAAGCTACTGCCACTGCCATCGGGGACCAGGAGCCAAACCGCCACCAATAACAGGCCAGAAAGCCGACGACGCCCCAAGCTCTCCCTGCTTCGGCCAACCAGCATCGCGATTGACCTATTGGGGGAAATGCTGCCGGGTCCTGCCTTCGCGGAAACAGAAAGTAGGCAGGACCCGGCAGCAAGAAGAGGAAATGCTTCACTAACCTGTCTCCCACCTTAGCCCGTAGTGAATGCTTGCTTCAAGCCAAGGCTCTCAACATGTGCGTGCCGGCTTCCCTTCTCCCTCCCCACCCCCCCGGACATAACTTCCGGTTTCGGAGGGAAGAGAAGAGAAGCCGGCACGCACACGTTCGCTACGGGCTGAAATCTCCAAGCCGGGTTTTTTTTTTTAATGTTCAGCAGCAGCGGCAGCAGCAGCAGATGACAGCTGGGCGGACCGCCCAGCTAAAGGCCTAGGGAGAACACAGAGGAAGGCTGATCGGCCTGGTAGATCAGGACGGCAACACAAGTCTATCACGGAGCCCAGGATGGGCTCTGCAATCAACTCACATTGCCTTCCTGAGCTACCGGTCAATCGCGATCGACGTATTGGGCACCCCTGTTATAGTGGATGATCATTTGGCATCCAGTGATCACCACATGGTGTGATTTAATTTTAAGACAGATGTAGAGAGGGCTCATTTGAAAGTGAAGGTTCTAGACTTAAAAAAAACAAAAAAAACCTTTGTTCAGATGGGAGATTATATCAAGGAATTGTCTAGATGTAAACATCTGGACGAAGTAGGAAAGCAGTGGGCTAAACTGAAAAGAGCTATTGTAAGGGCAATAAACCAATCTGCAAAGAAACCAAGTAAATGCAAGAAGAAAAGAAGGCAGCTTTGGTTCTCAAAAGTAGTAGCTGAGAAGGTCAAGAAAAAGTGGTCAGTTTTCATAAATTTCAAAAGATCGCAGAAAGAGGAAGACAAGCAAAAATATGCGGAAAAGTTAAGAGAGGCTGGTCTACTCGAAAGCAAAGATGAAAATGAAAGAAAAAATAGTTGACAAGGAGGTATTGATGCCTCTTTATAAGACAATGGTGAGACCACATTTAGAATATTGTGTACAGTTCTGGAGACTGCACCTTCAAAAAGATATAAACAGGAATGGAGTCGGTCCAGAGGAAGACTACTAGAATGGTTGAGCTATATCATAAGGTGAATGAGGACAGACTTAAGGATCTCAATATGTGTATGTTGGAGGAAAGTGGGAGAGGGGAACTATGATAGAGATGTTTAAATACCTACATGGCATAAATATACATGAGGCAACTCTCTTTCAAATGAAAGGAACTCCAGCTTGAGAAGGGCATAGGATGAAGTTAAGAGGTGATAGGCTCAGGAGTAATCTAATAAAACACCTTTTTTACAGATGTGTGGAATAATCTCCCAGCAGAGGTGGTAGAGACAAAGACTGTGTCTGAATTCAAGAAAACGTGGGACAGGCAACATGGGATCTCATAGGGAGAGGAAGAAATAGTGAATGCTGATGATGGGCAGACTGGATGGGCCATTTGGCCTTTATCTGCCACCACATATCTATGTTTCCATCCCCAACAGAGGTCTTAACAGGGAAAAAGAATTGTAAATTGTCTGCACTGATCTTATAAAATATGCTTAGTCCTGTAAGTGTATGACATTCTGGTTGAACATAGCTACAAATCCAAAATACTTACACATAATTTATATATCACTCTTATGCCAGTTACAGTTCAATATTATTGAGTAATCACAACAGTATGCAGGCACTGTGGTATCACTATTAACAATTATAATCAGGCCACTCCTCTATAAATGTAGATATACTATTCACGCAAAAAGACCAGTGAAGGAACAACCAAAAGTACTTTAAATACCTTTTTTAACTTAAGTGGCGCTCAGAATCCAAGATGGAATGAAAAAACTCGATGTGGGGTACAAACCCCTAAAGAGCTTCTTACAGAATCTATCATTGCACCATTTTGGAGTAAAAGGTAATTAAAAGTGCTTATTGAAAAACGCTCATGAATAATTTAATGTCCATATAGTGAAATAAATGTCCAGTTTATACGTGAATTCAAAAAAGTTCCGATGAGGATGGCTACCGCACATAGCATACAGTGTGGCATTCTGAGGAACATGGTGTGAATAGTATATCTACATTTATAGAGGAGTGGACATTTATTTCACTATATGGACATTAAATTATTCATGAGTGTTTTTCAATAAGCACTTTTAATTATCTTTTACTCCAAAATGGTGCAATGATAGATTCTGTAAGAAGCTCTTTAGGGGTTTGTACCCCACATCGAGTTTTTTCATTCCATCTTGGATTCTGAGCACCACTTAAGTTAAAAAAGGTATTTAAAGTACTTTTGGTTGTTCCTTCACTGGTCTTTTTGCATTTTACGCTATTTTGGGAACACATTCCTATTTTGAATATTACCCAGTTGTTTGTATTGGATATACTATTCACACCATGTTACTCAGAATGCCACACTGTATGCTATGTGTGGTAGCCATCCTCATCGGAACTTTTTTGACGTGTGATGTATAACTACAATGAATTGATTTTTTTTATATAATAAATTATAAAGTGTCAGTGCTCATTTTTAATGCAATTAAATAGAAGACTATAAATAGTTATAAACCTATCTGTTAACCGGATATGCCTTGTTCTCCTCCGACGCATTTCAAGATTTTCCTCAGGGTCGGGGATACAAAGGCAAGGTTATCCAGAACTGTAGCAAAACGCTAATCTGCATGAATGTTCGCCGGGTAGCGTTTTGCTACAGTTCCGGATAACCTTGCCTTTGTATCCCCGACCCTGAGGAAAATCTTGAAACGCGTCGGAGGGGAACAAGGCATATCCGGTTAACAGATAGGTTTATAACTATTTATAGTCTTCTATTTAATTGCATTAAAAATGAGCACTGACACTTTATAATTTATTATATAAAAAAAAATCAATTCATTGTAGTTATACATCACACGTCAAAAAGGTTCCGATGAGGATGGCTACCACACATAGCATACAGTGTGGCATTCTGAGGAACATGGTGTGAATAGTATATCTACATTTATAGAGGAGTGGACTGATTATAATTGTCAATAGTGATACCACAGTTACAGTTCAAGGCAACTTACAATAAAATGACCTGCAAAATTAATGGGGAGTTTACAAAAAAAAAACAAAAAAACTTTTATTTTAAAAACTAACAACTAAAATTAATGAAAATATATTAAAAAAAGACCATTGGTTTTTTTTTACGAAAACAAAAATAACTCCATTCAGTCCAGATAGAAGGTGGTAAATCATTCCAAATAGTAATAGCTAGAAATGTAAAAATCTGACTAAACTGAACATTTTGAACAGTAGGATATCTGAATTTCAAACTATTATGAATCCAAGTTGAAAAAGAGAGTGAATGATAAAAACACTGAGTCAACGAATCAGAAGTCTCTATATACAGTGTGATGAATAATACAAGCAATCTGAAAAATAATTTGGACTCTTACTGGTAAGTAATGTAAGGGTCCTTTTATTAAGGCGTGCTAAACGATTTAGCACATGGTAAATGCTAAGGCATCCATTATATTCTATGGACGCCTTAGCATTTAGCGCGCTAAATCAGTTAACGCGCCTTAATAAAAGGACCCCATAATTTGTAAAAATAATCAATCTTCAGTTTTGTATCAATCGAAGCTTATTAATTAAACTGGAATTGACCTCCATATACTGTAAAACCTTGGATTGCAAGTAACTTGGTTTGCAAGTGTTTTGCAAGGCAAGCAAAACATTTGATTAAATTTTAACTTGATATACAAGCAATGTCTTGCAATACAAGTACATACAGTATACACACATCACAACTGAGCTGATGGTTCTTCTCTCTCTGACGCTGCGGGAGTGAAGTGACTGTTCTAAATGAGCAAAGTCTTGCAATACGAGTACACACAGTATACACCCGTCACATCATCACAACTGAGCCAATGGTTCTTCTCTCTCTGACACTGCAAGAGTGTAGTGACTGTTCTAAATGAGTGAGGTCTTGCAATATAAGTACGTATAGTATTTTGTATTAAAGTTTTTGAGTTGTGGGATGAATCGTCTGAGTTTCCATTATTTCCTATGGGGAAATCTGCTTTGATATACAAGTGCTTTGGATTACAAGCATGCTTCTGGAACGAATTATGCTCATAAACCAAGGTTTTACTGTATATTGAATTGCAATAGTGCAGGTGAGAAAGCAGTAGCAGCTGGACCAGCACACCAAAATAAAGAACATGAAAGAAAGGTCTGACTAATCTTAACTGCCTCAGAACTGAAAAAGCATTACATTTAAATTTTAAAAAAGCAGATAACAAGGATCATCAAGGAATTCCCAATGGTAATCCAAACCAAGAATAAACATCTTCGTGTAGTCTGATTTGTTGTGATCTGCCAAATAAAGAGATGCTGAAGAAGTTAATAGGATAAATGAGGTGATAAGAAACATTTGAAGATAGAGGGACTGGAATTTAAGAGAAAATCTGAACATAAGAATAGCCTTACTGGGTTAGACCAATGGTCCATCAAGTCCAGTAGCCCATTCTCACGGTGGCCAATCCAGGTCACTGGTACCTGGCCAAAACCCAAGGAGTAGCAACATTCCAGCATCTCAAAGAATAGCAAGATTCCGGAATCCCAATGAGAGTAACATTCCAGAGCTGAGATGGTGATGTCATAATGCCTCAGAGCCAACCTCATCAGTGAAGTTACAATGGCTTAATTGTCCTATACTTGGCACACGTAAGAGCATAAGAACAGCCATACTGGGTCAGACCAATGGTCCATCATGCCTAATAGCCCATCTACACGGTGGCCAATTCAGGTCACTGGTATCTGGCCAAAACCCAAGGAGTAGCAACATTCCATGCTACCGATCCAAGACAAGCAGTGGCTTCCCCCAAGTCTTTGGCTTCCCCCATTTCTAAGAACGTAAAAATAGCCTTATATAAGAACATAGAACATTAACATTCAGACTGCACCCAAAAGATATAATTTACATGACTTTCATAAATGGCAGAGATTTGTATGATCCTCCTTATGACTGATGCTGCTCGTCTGATTCTCTTAATTCTGTCAACACGTCACTTAATCTTAGCGGCAATACATTCTGACAATTAACACACAAGACGAGAGGCAGAATTATGGGTTCGTCACCACCAGCAGTGCTCGATCATTGCTCATTTCATTGGAAACTCCTATTAATAATAGATAAGAAATTTGGTTTTATATTTTAAATATGTTTGCGGCTGAGTTCCAACTCAGTTCAGCAGAGAAAGAAACATCAAATCTTTCAAAATATTCTTGGATTTAAAAAACTGCTTAAAAATACACATTATTTGAGGAAGCACCAAAAAAGTCATTATTTTATTACTAAAGAAGAAAGCTTCTCCTTATGTCCTTCTATCTATCTCTATCTCTATCCATATATACCTATATTTTTTTTCTGTCCTTCTGGTCATTCTTAGCTTAAGAAGGGCTGACAGTGCAAGTTACTTTTCTCTGCCAGACAGGTCTGCCTTACAAAAAAGATTAGGAATTACAGCTGTCTGGAAATCTTAAAACAGCAGAAATAGATCTACGATAATACTGCAGCATTTCCTCTGTATTTTAGTGGGGGTGGGGGTAGGGGGTCCGCCTGGGCAGGAGGGCTTGGGCTCCCTCCTGGCCATATCGTGGGGGGGAGTGTGTTTGGAAATTGCAGGGAAAGGAGTGCTTGGGCTCCCTCCTGGCTCGATCGATTAGGGGCTGTCGACAGGGCAAGAGGGCTTGGACTCCCTCTTGTCCCAATCATAGTCGGGGAACATCGGGCTGTTGACAGGGCAAGAGGGCTTGGGCTCCCTCTTGCCCCGATGTTATCGGGAGGGGGTGATGTATCGCAGCAGGGGAGATTGCCAATCTCCCTGCTGCGATGCGATCACTCCTCTACACGAACTGCCATAATCCGCGGCAGGAGAGATTGGGCATTTCTCTTGCTGTGGGTCACGGCAGTTCGGGTAGAGGGGTGATCGCATTGCAGTAGGGGAGATGAGGCATCTCTCCTGCCGCAATGGATGCGGTAGGGGGGTGGGTAGGTTGCCGGGCCGCTGAACAGATCGCGCCAGCCGCCATCAGCTCAGCGGCCCCTTTTTTGGTAATTATACCTGTTTTGACTTGGTCTAAGTCAAAACGTATAAGTGCCGACTAGGCAACCTGTCAAAGCATTTGGTTATACGTGTTGTACGCCTAGGTGTAGGTCAGCCCACCTCCTGCTCACCACCCGCCCTTTCCCCTCCTCTAAAAATGCCTCTTTTCTCTCTGTGCGTTTAGAGGCAGGGGAAAGGCCTAAGCTGGTTTTAGATACATCTAAACCCAGCTTTGATTATGGGTACTTGGACGATCAGGCATTTTGATCGTCCAAGTAGCCATTTAGGCCACTTTTTAGACTTTTTTGTTGTTGTTGTTTATGAGCCCCATTGCTTTATAATATCAAAATTTTTCTTTTTTTTTCTTTTGTGAGCATAGTGTGTGTGTGGGGAGGGGGGAGTGTTGGCTTCTGGAATGTTGAATCTCTTAGCCAATCTAGGCTGAGGTGCTGAGTGAGAATTTACTAAGGGGAAGAAAACCTCCATCGGAATATCATACCTGCTGGTATTCAAACTTGGGAAAAGGTAAAATATGGGCTTCAATAGGTTATTTCATCGTCCTTCTCTTTTACTTTTTAGTTCAAGTTCTCTGCTTTTTCAGCAGTCAGTTTAGGCCATAGGACGGGACGACTTCCCTATCAGGAAAGGCTAAAACTACAAGAGCTCTTCAGCTTGGAGAAGAGTCAGCTCAGGGGTGATATGATAGAGGTCTATAAAATACTGAATGGAATGGAAAGGGTAGATGTGAACCGCTTGTTCACTCTTTCTAAAAATGCTAAGACTAGGGGGCTTGTGATGAAGCTACTAAGTAATAGATTTAAAACAAACTGGAGAGAATTAAACTCTAGAATTCTTTGTTGGAGAATGTGGTGAAATCAGTTAGCTTAGCAGAGTTTAAAAAATGGGTGGCTAATTTCCTAAAAGAGAAGTCCATAGACCATTATTGAGATGGCTTGGGGAAATCTGTTTTATTACTTGGGATCTAGCTAGGTACTTGGGACCTGGGTTGGCCACTAATGGAAACAGCATATTGGGCTTGATAGACCTTCAGTCTGTCCCAGTATGGCAATTCTTAAGGTGCCTAATTTATGATTGACACTTGCGTTCCTTGGCGCCTACATGTTAGGTACCAAATATATAGAATCAGGATCTTAGTTAATAGGCCCTAATGCCTATTATTTTGCTATTACTATCGCATAAACCATGCAATACACATGGTTTTCAAGGACACCCTTCGATTTTTGACATTCTCTGTTATTTTCAAATACCTTTTTTTCACAGGTTTTGCATGAGGTTTGTTGCTGGGCAACACCAGCAGACTGTTGACCTGAAGATTTCTTTCTGTTCTGCTTTCTTGTTCTCATTGTCCTTGAGCGGTAGATTTAAAGGTCAACAAAACAATTTGTAGATGATTTATTTCAATTTATTCACTAAAAGCAATCTAACTAATATGGCACGTTTGGGGTGTATTGTAGTACAAATCCATTCATGTACAGAATGGATGATGGACCTCTTCCTCACAAGGTAGATTTATATCAGCAAGAACTGTAGAAATATAATTTGTTCTTTGAAAAAACCAAAACATTTTGTAATCAAACAAATATATTTCTGATTGCTTTGCTCCTTCCAGCAGGTCAGTCCAGTCAGAGGTACTGCTACTTCTACTACTACTATTAAATATTTGAAGGTTGCTACAAAATATACACAATACTCTACATACAACTAGAAGAGACAGTCCCTGATCAGTAGAGTTTACGGTCTAATCAATAGATGCTGCTATTATGTATCATTTCTATAGTATTAAGGGGATCATTTTAGTGCAGTGTCTCACAAACTTTGCAAAACTGCGGCATACTACACATGGTGGCCGTGGCTCGAGGGCATCCAGGAGTGCACCGACATCGATGTGAAGACATCATTCGCATGCAAGATGTCATCACGTTGACATCCGCGTATGCGTGAAGGCCCTCCAGACAAGGCTCTGAGCTGTCATCGAGGGGTGTGTGTGGGGGGGGGTGCACGAAGGGAAGAGGTACGAAGAGCAAGAGAGGCGTGACACTGGTTGACTTCCTACAGGATGTGCCTTTTGCCCGAAAGGCACATCCCGTAGGCAGTCAGCTGGCACTGGTGCCTCTCCTCCTTCCCATCATCTCGCGGCACACTTGGAATCTTGAGTGGCACACCAGTGTGCTGTGGCACACAGTTTGCGATATACACCAGTTCAAAGACATGCATAAAATTTAAGTGTGTTTATTTTACATAAGAATAGCCTCACTGAGTCAGACAAATGGTCTATCAAGACCAGTAGCCTGTTCCCACGGGGCCAATCCAGGTCCCAGTACCTGGCCAAAACCCAAGGTGTAGCAATATTCCATGCTAATGATACAGGGCAAGTAGTGGCTTCTCCCGTGTCTTTCTCAATAACAGACTGTGGACTTTTCCTCCAGGAACTTGTCCAAACCTTTCTTAAAACCAGCTATGCTTTCCGCTCTTACCTCATCCTCTGGCAAGGCGTTCCAGAGCTTAACTATTCTTTGAGTGAAAAAAGTTTTCCTTCAATTGGTTTTAAAAGTATTTCCCTGTAACTTCATCAAATATCTCCTAGTCTTTGTAATTTTTGATAGAGTGAAAAATCAATCCACCTGTACACATTCTACTCCACTCAGGATTTTGTAGACTTCAATCATATATCCTTTCAACCATCTCTTTTCCATGCTGAAAAGCTTTAACCATTTTAGTCTTTCCTCATATGAGAGGAATTCCATCCCCTTTACCATCTTGGTCACTCTTCTTTGAACCTTTACTAGCGCCACTATATCTTTCTTGAGATAAGGAGACCAGAATTGAACGCAATAATCCAGATGAGGTCACACCATGGAGTGATACAGGGGCATTATAACATTCTTAGTCTTGTTAACCATCCCTTTTTTAATAATTCCTAGCATCCTATTTGATTTTTTGGTCACCATACATTGGATGGAAGATTTCATCGTATTGTCTACGATGACACCCAGATCCTTTTCTTGGGCGCTAATCCCCAAGGTGGATCCTAGCATCCGGTAACTGTGATTCAGATTATTCTTCCCAATGTGCATCACTTTGCATTTGTCCACATTAAATTTCATCTGCCATTTGGATGCCAGTCTTCCAATTTCCTAAGGTCCGCCTGCAATTTTTCACAAACCGCATGCATTTTAAAACCTTTGAACAGTTTAATGTCATCTGCAAATTTAATAACCTCACTCGTCGTTCCAATTTCCAGATCAGTTATAATTAAGTTAAATAGCACCGGTCCCAGTACAGACCCCTGCGGCACTCCACTGTTTACTCTCCTCAATTGAGAAAAATGACCATTTAACCCTACCCTGTGTTTTCTATTTAATAACCAATTCCTAATCCACAACTGAACTTTGCCACCTATCCCATGACACTTTAATTTTCTCAGGAGCCTCTCGTGAGGAACTTTATCAAAAGCTTTCTGAAATTTAGATTTAGGATAAAGGTGAGCCGGTTGACATAGTATGTTTATTCACACCTTCAAAGAAGTCAAGCAAGTTAGTGAAGCAAGATCTCTCTCAGCTGAACCCATGCTGACTCTGTCTCTTTAAATCATGTTTGTCTACGTGTTCCACAATTTTATTTTTTATAATTGTTTCTCCAAACACGATGAAGTGGATAAATCCAAACAAAGACTGGTGAACTCTTGAGTATTTCGCAAAATTCTTTATTCTTTAGTTCAACAAACAAGGACTATTTTTTTTTTTTTAATTACAGTCTGCCGCGGCATCGAAGAGCCAGAGGCCCCCTGTTTCCCCCTTCTTTTAGGCATAAGGAAAGGATTTTCCCTGCAAGTTTATATGGAAATTTCACCTTCAAGGTGGGAGCACTCTTCTCAGCAACCTGCTCAAACTATTATCATGGTCTTATGAAACAGCAGGCAATTTATACATACTAAATATTTGTCACATCATGTTAATACATTTGTAACATTCAGAAATGACTTTATGCATATTGCATATGAATATGCAAAGCAGAGACATATTTAACAGATTGTAACTACAAGATTCAGACCATTTGATGACTGTTTCAACATTTCCTCTAGATAATCCAATTTCATTTGACAAATGAAGAGAAACTAATTTTCCTGTTTTTCTATATTTGCCTTTCTAAGTTTAATTGTTCTAAGTCCGATATTAATAAAATGCTAGAACTGAAGAATATTTGCCCTGTATTTCCATTGAAATATTAAAATACCTTGGACTGTTTCATTATTTTTTTGATCTACTTTGACGCAAAAAAAAAAAAAAAAAAAAAGAGAGAAAAAAATGAAGACATAAAAATATCATCTGGCCTATCCAGTTTACCTATCCGTGCCATCTTCTCTCCCTTTCACTTTGAAAGACATCCTCGACCAAAGCTTTATTAATAAGGTCTTAACAGAGTCCTACAAAGGGGCATAATCACTTCGTTTTTCCTACTGGCCATTCCTCTCCCTATGTACCCAAGCATCCTTCCAGCGTTCACCATCACATTTTCTGCTTGTCCACCTAAAGATCTTTTTTTCTCTGTTTTTCACTGTTACATAAACAAAATACCCAAATAAGAGCTATGTTTCACGCTACTTCTTATGCTTATAAATAATTCATGCATTCTGGCTTCAGAACCAACTTCAGCACAGAGACATTACTAGGCTCCCTTATTGACACAGCTAGACAACACCTTAGCACAGGAAAAAAAATGCTTCTCATACAACTGGACCTGACCGCAGCATTTGACCTAGTAGACCATGACATCCTATTGCAAATTCTGGATGCAATAGGTATCTCAGATAAAGTATACTCTTGGTTTGAAGGCTTCCTAAAATCCAGAACATAGAGTGAAATCAAATAAAGAAAAATCCGAACCTTGGTCCAACCCTTGCGGCATACCACAAGGTTCTCCACTATCCCCTACTCTCTTCAACCTATACACTGCCTCTCTTGGAACATACCTGGACAATCTAGGCATAACCACCTATAGTTATGCAGATGATATTACATTCTCATACCTTTTGATCAGCCAAAGACTGCCATGACAAACACACTACACCGAACACTAGAAACAGTGGCGACCCGTTTCAGAATTTTAAGTTCACACCAGGTGAAGTTTACAATGAACTGGCAAGACTCAAGGTGAACAAAACCATGGGACCAGACAATTTGCACCCAAGAGTGCTCAGAGAATTGGGCGATGTCCTGGCGAAACCGTTGGCTGAGCTATTCAATCCCTCCCTAAGTAAGGGGAAAGTTCCCCTGGACTGGAAATTAGCTAATGTCGTTCCTCTGCATAAAAAGGGTTGCAGGGCAGAGGCTGCGAATTATAGACCGGTGAGTCTCACATTAATAGTGTGCAAACTCATGGAAACACTAATTAAAAGCAAATTGGACACGATCTTGAATGAAGGGAATCTTCGGGATCCCAGTCAGCATGGATTCACCAAGGGTAGGTCCTGCCAATCCAATCTCATCAGCTTCTTTGACTGGGTAACAAGAAAGTTGGACTTGGGAGAGTCTTTGGACGTCGTGTACCTGGACTTCAGTAAAGCTTTTGACAGTGTCCCACACCGCAGGCTGCTAAGCAAGATGGAATCGATGAGGTTAGGAGAGACACTATCTGCATGGGTCAATGATTGGCTGAGTGGCAGACTTCAGAGGGTGGTGATTAATGGTACCCTCTCTAAAACATCGGAGGTGACCAGTGGAGTACCGCAGGGCTCGGTCCTGGGTCCACTCCTTTTCAACATATTCATAGGGGATCTGACTCAAGGGCTTCAAGGTAAAATAACACTATTCACCGATGACGCCAAACTATGTAATATAGTAAGTGAATGCAGTTTACAGAATTATATGGCACAGGACCTGCTTACATTGGAAAGTTGGTCCTCAACTTGGCAGCTAGGCTTCAATGCTAAGAAATGTAAGGTCATGCACCTCGGAAGCGGAAATCCATCCAGGACGTACTTCTTGAATGGAGAAACTTTAACTAGGACTTCAGCAGAACGAGATTTAGGAGTAATCATCAGTGCAGACATGAAAACTGCCAATCAAGTGGAGAAGGCTTCATCTAAGGCAAGGCAGATATTGGGTTGTATCAATAGAAGTTTCGTCAGCCGAAAGCCTGAAGTCATAATGCCGTTGAACAGGGCCATGGTGAGACCTCATCTGGAGTACTGTGTGCAATTCTGGAGGCCACATTACAGTAAAGATGTGCGCAGAATTGAATCGGTTCACCGGACGGTCACCAGGATGATCTCAGGGCTCAAGGGTCTCTCGTATGAAGAGAGACTGAACAAATTGCAGCTCTACACTCTCAAGAAACGTAGGGAGAGGGGAGACACGATCGAAACATTTAAGTACCTCACGGGACATGTCGAAGTGGAAGATGATATTTTCTTTCTCAAGGGACCCTCGGCCACAAGAGGGCACCCGCTCAAACTCAGGGGCGGAAAATTTCATGGCGACACCAGAAAGTATTTCTTCACAGAGAGAGTGGTTGATCATTGGAACAAGCTTCCAGTGCAGGTGATCGAAGCAGACAGTGTGCCAGACTTTAGGAATAAATGGAATACCCATGTGGGATCCCTACGAGGGTCAAGATAAGGAAATTGGGTCATTAGGGCATAGACAGGGGGTGGGTCAGCAGAGTGGGCAGACTTGATGGGCTGTAGCCCTTTTCTCTCGTCATCTTCTATGTTTCTATGTTTCTATGACCTGGACTAAAGATCACAAACTGAAACTCAACCCAGACAAAACTAAATTCATCCTCCTCAAAAATGACAAAGTCCCAACATAACCAATATAGAAATCAACTCAATCAACTATCCCATCCAAACCACCATAAAACTACTAGGAATGACTTTAGACAGATGCTGCACCATGCAACTGCAAATAAATAAAACAATACAGAAATCCTTCGCAGTTATGAGAAACCTAAGACAAGTCCGGAAATTCTTTGAAAGAACACAATTCCATCTTATAGTACAATCCCTAATCCTAGGCCTAATAGATTACTGCAATATCCTCTACCTCCCCTGCCCTACTACTATGACCAGACAACTACAAACAATCCAAAATATAGCCCTGAGACTCATCTACTCATTGAGAAAACACGAGCATATTACAGAAAAATACATCAACTCACACTGGCTACCAATCCAAGAAAGAATACTATTTAAATTCTACTGTATGTTATTTAAAACCCTAAATGGAGACAGCCCAACCTACCTAAACAACCGCCTCAACCAAACCACCTCAATCAGACATAGAAAAACATACACCCCATTCACTCCCCCCCCCCAGATCAAAGAAGTAAAATGGAAAAAACTATATGATGGCGTCTTAGCCAATCAAGCAGCAAAACTAGATAGCCAGATCTCCAATCTACTGATATCTACCCCAGACTACAAGATGTTCATAAAAGAAATAAAAACTATCCTCTTCAAGAAATTCCTGAAACAGTCCTAACATCTCATGTACCGTCCTACCTCCCTCTTCCCGCCACACTGAAACTACAGGACTTCTCTTTACCTCTCTTGAAATGACAAATGATCTTCCATTGTAACCCACCCTTTTGTAATCCGCCTTGAACCGCAAGGTAATGGCGGAATAGAAATCTCTAATGTAATGTAATGTAATTATAATAATATAGCACCATCAAAACCTTTAAAACATATTATAACAGGTCCTAGATTCCAGAAACTTTGCTATTTTTTTTATTTAAAAGTGTTTCCATTAATTTACTTATGACAAAAATCAAGTGTACATGCCTGTGCCTCACTGGTTGAGCTGCTACCTCTGCACCCAGAGGTTGCAAAGTCAAATCCCAGTGCTGGTCCTTGTGTCCCTGGGCAAGTCTCTTAAGCCTCCAGTGCTCACCACTTTGAATGTCAGCTTTGACATGCCAAAGTGACAAAAAGGCAGTGTACAAGTCCCCTTTTCCTTACTTCTACTTTTCTGGAGAGAGATCACATCTGCCCTTTTCCAGTCCTCCAGAACCACTCCCAACTCTAGAGAAATATTGAAAATGCCCGCCAATGGAGCTGCCAGAGCTTCCCTAGGTTTTTTCAGCAAACTTGGATGTATGCCATCAGATCTCATTTCTTTGTCCACCTTTATTTGAATTAGCTCTTCACAAACACAGTTCTCTGAAAATCAGAGACTACCATACCTCCATTCCTATTTATGTTTGTCTTCTGCGTGTCTGTTCCTGACTCTTCAGCTGTGAACAGAGAACAGACATATTTGTTAAGCAATATCACCTTATCTTTATATGAACATAAGAATAGCCTTACTGGGTCTGACCAATGGTCCATCTAGCCTAGTATCCTATCTTATCGGTGGCCAATCCAGGTCACAAGTACCTGGCAAAAGGGGATTACCTCAAGGAATTTTCTAAATAGGAACATCTGGAAGAGGTAGCAATGTGGTAGGCAAAACTGAAACGAGGTAATGTAAGGGTTCGTTTTTGTAAGGAAATTAAAAAAATGTAAGAGGAAAAGCAGACCACTTTGCTTTTAAAAAGTATTAGCTGAAAAATTAAGAATAAAGAGTTTAGCCTTCATAAATTATAAGAGATCACAGAAGAGGAAGACAGGCAGCAATAACTGGAAAAGCTAAGAGAAGCTGGCAGAGTAGTCAGGAAAGCAAAAGAAGCATATGGAAAAAATAGCCAATATGCTAAAATGGGGGGACAAGACCTTTTTATATATATAGTATATGTTAGTGAAAGGAGGGAGTGCAAAATTGTCATTGTGAGACTCAAAGGTAAAGGGGAGAAATATGTAGATTACTGTGTTAGCTTCAAAGGGTCTGTTTGTAGCAGTCCCCTAAAAATCAAACATATATAAAGAGAGGAGAAGTCCAAAGCAACATTCTGAGAGGAGAGAAGAGGACATTTCTCTTTCTGAGAGGAGAATATTTCTCCGGGTAAGTATACATTATTTTGCTCTTGACCTTTGATAATTTTGGGGATAAAACTAAATTGTAGGTTCCTTTATAAAAACAGTTTAGATCTTAAAAGAACACATTGTACTTAGCTAATTTCCATAGTATAAAAGCCTTTTATAGTTTTACAGTTTTTTAATCTTGAACTTTTTGCTGAGAGCAGTGGCGTACCTAGGGTATGTGGCACCCGGGGCTCATCATTTTTGACACCCACCCCATGTAAAAAATATTTTTTGTAATGACCATGAAACGGAATAAATGGTCAGAATAGAAACAGGCAGTGAAAATTTTTCTTTTATTGAACCTCATATATAATAATAATAACTTTATTTTTGTATATATGTAACCATTATTCCAAACATAACATAACATAACATGACATAAATTATGTCTGAATTGTCATGACATCAGAAGTACATATGGAGTAGTTGCAGGTGATGCTTGGGACTGTTCTGATTGTGTTAGTTCGGTTTTATGTGTTTTTAGAATAGAAGGGTTTTTATTTCTTTTTTGAAGGTTTTGTAGTCTGTGGTCGAGGTCAATAGGTTGTAGAGTTGGGGGTCAAGTGTTGCAGCTCAAATGGCTAGGAGGTTGTCGAACAGTTTTTTTCTTTTGATGTTTTTGGTTGGAGGGTGTGTGAATGGTACTTGAGTTCTCCTATGTCTGGTGAGGTGGACTGAATTATTTAGCTGAAGAAATTAGTTACCCCCTCATCCCACACACATTAATTCTCTTCCATTTTTGTTCCCATTATAAAAAAAAACACTGATAAGTTCCCAGAAAAAAAATACATTAAAATAAGAAGTGAAAACAAAGGCCCCTACCTAGAACATAATATAAGAATAGCCTAACTGGGTCAGACCGATGGTCCATCATGCCCAGTAGCCCATTGTCATGGTAGCCAATCCAGGTCACTAATACCTGGTCAAAATCCAAAGAGTAGCAACATTCCATGCTACCGATCCAGGGCAAGCAGACACTTCCCCCATGTCTTAATAACAGACTATGGACTTTTCCTCCAGGAATTTGTCCAAATCTTTCTTAAAACCAGCTACACTATCTGCTTTTACCATAACTTCTGGCCACTTCATTTTTAAGTTTAGATCTTTCCTTCCAATCAGAGACCTTGCTAGATGTCAAATACAGCACAAGGGAACTTCACACGGACTTAGCTGTGCAGGAAATGTGAATCTCCTCATACACCCACCATATAGTGCAAAAATGTGCAAAGGTCTGGTTTTTTCTTTCGATCACTACATAGCCTAATGCCATACAAGCAGCGCTGTTACAAACATATTCTGTAGGTCAATGCTAAGGTTAACAAAGTTTCCTTCCTTGGACCACAAGGAGATACTGACAAACCACTGGAAAAGACCCCAAAACAACTATCCAGGAACAAAACCCAAAGACCCACTCAGTGTGTGAACCAGTTGAGTGGAGTGGACTAACTGGGGGGTGGAAATGGGCCCGGAGTTTGCTCAGCAGAATTTCCCAGACCACCTCTTCCTCTCAACACATTGACACGCTGCCACCACCACCACCATTAGGAACACCTCACCGGGTAGGCCAGCAATGCTTATAAACTTTATAAAACACATTATTATATTTTCTTATAAAGCACATATTTTAACTGAACTCTCTCACAAAAATAGAAGGAAGAAAAGTTCCCATTTCCTGCTGTCTCATGTCCCCGGCCTATACAATATTTTTCTTCTGCAGACCTTTCAAAAGTCTGACCAAATCCTCGTTTCACTTGCATTATAAAGTACTGAGGATGCCATCTCTCCCCAATCCCAGGTTCTAAAGTCTAAGACAGTAGTGCAAACTAGTGCTGCCAGATTCATGAAAAAAAATTTTGATTCGATTCAGCCTATTGAATTGGTTTATCGATTTGATTTTTCTGCCCAATTGGGTGTTTTTTTCAAACATCCTGGTGGGTTTATTTTATAGCTTTTTCACGCCCCCCCCCCCCCTCCCTTTGGCTTCTCCTAACCACACAGGCACTGTGGTGTAAATAAAATAAAGAAACAAAAAGGACTTTTCCTCTCTCTGTTAAATCCTAGCTCACGTTTGCGGTCTAGCACCAGCTCTGGCAGGATACACATTTCAAATCTGACATATTGTAATCACAAAACAGAAAATAAAATTAGTTTTTCTACCTTTTGTTGTCTGGTTATTTTTCAAATCTTGTTGGTCCAAGGCTCTGGTTGTCTTCTGATAACTTGCTTGCCAGGGTCTCCTTCTTTCTTCTTTCTCCGTGCTAACCATCCATCTGCCATCTCTGTCCTCCCTTTCCATTTCCCTTCCCTCCCCTAGATGTCTGGCATCTTTCCTTTTTTTCGTCTCCCTCCACAGATCCACCTTTTCTTAACTACCCTTTCATCCAGCAGCTCCCCTCCTTCCCCACCACCCCAGGGTCCACCATTTCTCCCTTTCTTTTCCCAACTAACCTCCTAACCAGTATCTCTATCCCCTCCCCCTCCACACCATCCCTTGTGTCCAACTTCTCTCCCTTTCTGTTCCTTCCCTCCCTAAAACCCATGGTCCATCATCTCTCTCCCTCTCCTCTATTTTCAGACCCATTATTTCTTCCCACCCAAAGTCCGGCATATGCACGTCTCTTTGAATCCCTCCCCCTTCCCTCCGTGTACTTCTACACCAGGGCTCCCCCCTCCCCTGAAGGCCTGGCCCCCCATTAAAGGTCTGCATTCCACCCCTGAAGGCCTGTCCCCCCCTTGAAGGCCTGCACCCCCCCGGAGGCCTGTCCCCCCTTGAAGGCCTGCCTGCCGGTTCCCCTCGAAGGCGTGTCCACCCCCTTGAAGGCCTGTCCCCCCCCCTTGAAGGCCTCCCTACCTGTTCCCTCCCCCCAAAGGCCTTCACCCCCCCCAAAGGCCTGCCTGCCTGTTCCCCTTGAAGGCCTGTCCCCCCTTGAAGGCCTGTCCCCCCCTTGACGGCCTGCCTGCCTGCCCCCCTTGAAGGCCTGTCCTCCCCTGAAGGCCTGTCCCCCCCCCCTTTGAAGGCCTGCCTGCCTGTTCCCCTTGAAGGCCTGTCCCCCCCCCTTGAAGGCCTGCCTGCCTGTCCCCCTTGAAGGCCTGTCCCCCCCCTTGAAGGCCTGCCTGCCTGTTCCCCTTGAAGGCCTGCCCTCCCCTTGAAGGCCTGTCCCCCCCTTGAAGGCATGTCCCCCTGAAGGCCTGTCTCCCCCCCACAAGGCCTGCCTGCCCGCCCCACCCTGAAGGCCTGCTCCCCCCCCCCGAATGACCACTCGCCCCCTACCACCTTGAAGGACCGCTCGCCCCCACCACCACCACCACCACCATGAATGACTGGTCATCTCCCCAGCCTCCCCGCACCATTTACCTGGGGAAACAGCCTGCAGCAAGATTGCGATGCCAGCGATCTTTGCCTGCTTCGGCTGTTTCCTCCGCCGCGGTCCCCCCCCCTCATCTGACATCAGAGGATGGGCGGGACCGTGGCGGAGGAAACAGCCGAAGCAGGCAAAGATCACTGGCATCGCGATCTTGCTACAGGCTGTTTCCCCAGGTAAATGGTGCGGGGAGCAGTGGCGTGCCAAGGAGGGGGGGGCCCAGACGTTGGGGGCTGAACCGAATGCAGGGGGGGAACCGGACCAGGAGCACCCCCTCAGGGCTTGCACCCGAAGTGGACCGACCCTCTCCGCCCCCCCCCCCCCCCTTGGTACGCCACTGGCTGAGAGATAGTCTCTGGCAGGCATTGCAGGGTCTGGCTTAGTCTTCATTAAAGAAAAGAAAGGCAAACTTTAGAACTAGTTAACAATATAGTATACAATCTTTTTCCCATAGTTTTAAATGTGAAGATTTTTTTGTTTTTTTACCAGAGGTAGAATCTTAATTGTAACATTCTAAAGCATTAAATTTAAGAGCAGAGTTTAAACTTTCTGTTTAAAACAAACAATTAAAAGGTGATTAACAACAAAAAAAATAGCTACTGCTAAGTGGCCTCTCTGACTGGTGCCTAACTTCCTGGTGGCTAATAGTGCATAGTGATGCCGGAGCCCTGAAGGGGGTGTGGTTAGAGACAGCACTAGACGTCAGCGGCGCTATGTACCACTGGCCGCGATTCTGGCATGAGCCTAGGCACCAGAAATGTAGGCCTGTGAAACCTTGGCCTACATTTCAGGTGCCTAGACTCCCGTCAAGCCACAATTCTGGAAGCAGTGCCTGTCGGTAATTGACATGTGGCAGACACCCGTTTGTAAGTGTCTACCGCAGCAGATGCGGCTTCCAGGATCAGCCCCTTACCGTGCAAGAGGCACCTAGATTTTCACCTGAAAACCAAGCTGGAAATTCATACACTAAACATCGTAGAAACAGAAAAAAATTAAGGTAGATAAAGACCATATGTTCTTATGGCCTATCTAGTCTGCCTATCCATGCCATTTACTCTCCCTTAGAGATTGTATGTACTTGCCCCAAGCTTTCTTGAATTCAGATAAAGTTGCCATCTCAACCACCCCCACCAGAAAGCCATTCCACAGATTCGCCACCCTCTCTTTAAAAAAGTATTTCCTTAGATTAAATCTTAGTCTATCCTCTTTTGCCTTCACCCTATACTCCCTCATTCCAGAGCTTTTTTTCAAATACAGAGACTTCTTTGCTTTTATGCCATAGAGGAATTTAAATGTCTCTATCATATCTTCCCTTTCCCACTTGTCTTCCAAAATATACATATTGAGATCTTTAAGTCTGTCCCCATACATGCCTATCAAGAGGACCTGGGATAGGCACATAGGATCTCTCAGAGAGAGAAAGAGATAATGGTTACTGTGGATGGGCAGACTAGATGGGCCATTTGGCCTTTACTGATGTCATGTTTCTATATGGTTTATGATGAAGACCACTGATCATTTTAGTAGTCACTAGAGAATGACACAGGGACAGAATTTGTCCCCGTCCCTGCGGATAACCGTGAGAAACCATCCCCGTGTCAATCTTTGGTGTCTATCTCAACCTCAGTCCTTCTACACCAGCATTCTTCAATGCAAGGCTTGAGGGTCAATAGCTGGGCCCATTCATACTCTGATTCTTTCCTCTCTCCTCAAAGAATGACATGGGGATGGTTTCCCGTGGGGACGGGGACAAATTCTGTCCCAATGTCATTCTTTAGTAGCCACCCTCTGGACCAACTGTATCTTGGCTCTATCTTTTTGAAAGTGCTGTCTTCAGAATTGTACACAATATTCTAATTGCAGTCTCACCAATGTCTTATACAGGGGAATCATCACCTCCTTTCTCCAACTGGCCTTCACCTTTTCAGCCTCTTTGGCCACCTTAAGATCATCACATGTAGAAGGCATGCTTCACTGGTGGCATGTATAGAAACTGATGCAGTTTATTTTATTGTAAGTTTCATTGATTACATGTAAACCGCTCTGTCATTATATAAGCAAGGGCAGTGTATTCAATAAATAAATCAGAGAACATAGGGATATGCATGGGGATATCTAGTACTTTTGGGGACTTTCAGGATGTTGAGAATGGGTCAAATGAGCTACATGTTGTGACATTTCCGCTTCCCGAGACGGTCATGTCAGAGTGAAAACCCGGTCTCAGTCTCTTACTCGAGACCAGACTCTCCCTGAAAAGGATCAGGAAGAAGATCCTGAAAGCCTAGCTGCCTATCCTGAGCCTTCTAGCCTAGAGCAGTGCCCTGAGTATAGGTTAACTGCCCGGCCCAGAAAAGCTTCCAGTCACACTAAGGGATTTAATCAAGCTCCCAGTGATATTCTGCCCTTTAGCCTGAGGGGGAGCCCAAGAACACCCAAGCTAGGCACACAAACCCCCAGTGTAGGGCGTGGCCCTAAGCCTGTTAAGCAGCTCTCGAGAGCATTAAAAGAGGCTGCCCAAGAGAGTCTGGCAGAGAGAGTTCTCCGGGCCAGGAGAAGGCCAGACCTCACTCCAGAGCCAATGGAGTGTGAGGCTCCAATGCCTCAGGAACCAGCAGAGCAGCTGGAGACACCAGAAAGCATGGACCTGGATGAAGGGTGTATGCTGGAGACCGGTATGGAAGAAGCCATGGATGTGGGCTTGGCAACTTTCCACTAAACACTACAGGTACAAGGCTGTACAGCAATAATAGTGGAGAGGAGTTTTTGGCAGAACTGTTTGATTGTTCTGTGCTGTAAAAACAAGCTCAGAGCAGTGCTGCACCAGCTTGATTGGATTGCTACATTGCAGCTGTGCAGGAGCTCAAGAGAAGCCCAAAGAACTGTGAGCTAATGAGGGCTGGAAATTTAGGAGCCTGCAGTAAGGCTTCAGTTTTTGTCTTTTGTGTTTTTGCTTAAAGTTTACCTGGTGAAGAAACTGGGACTGTGTTGGTTAGTAAGCCCAGGACTCCAGCTCAAGGCTGGATAAGTGCTTAAGAGACTAATTGTGCTGGGTTTTTCAGAGCCTGTGTGATCAGGTAGAGCAAGCACTAAAACCTGGACTGGAAGTATAACTGATAGCAGGCTTGCTGTGCTTTCACTGAACTGGGGTGAAAGTTAAAAGTCTTTTTGTTTTCTGTTTTCTTTCTTTTTGCCCTTGTTTGGGGAGGAAGGAAACTTGGACTATAATAATAGATGATATGATTTATGTGGCAAGTGACTAATTAAACTTTTCACATTATTTTGTTCAACTTGACTCACGGTGCTTTATTTTTAGCAAAGCCCAAGATAGTGAGACACCAGTGAGGTCTCCCCCTTTGGGAGCCACGTCAGGAGTGTGCTACCCTCTACCGGAGGTCTCCTTAACTTTACCAAGACCCCGGCTGGTGACAATGTGTGAAGGAGTGCAGTGTTGGTGTGCTGGAGAGCCCTAGATATCAGGCAGGGTAGGAGTGATGAGGACTGCATCTTTTTTGTTGTGAATGCAGAAGACTGGAGTGCATGGATACGTAGGACCTGAGCGAGTGCAAGATACCTTAGCTGTGACGCGACTGGAAGTGTTGACGCATAAAACCTGAGATGTATGTGTGCTTTTGAGGACAAAGGTGTGGCAGAGAAAACCAACTCCTCCCTTTCCATCTTTCCCCTTCCTTTCCTTTTTGCCCTGCCCCACTCACCACCCATCATTTTGTCTTGCTCCCTCCTCCTCCCTCTTGTTTTTTCTCCTCCTTCTCACCATTCCTCTTCCCTTTTGTACAGACACTTCGCCTCCTCTTTGCTGCAGAACCTGGGGATTCCTTCTGGCTCTTCAATTATTGTACTGCTGTCATACCTCTGGCTATTAATTATAATTCACTCTACAGGTATGTTTGCATATATGAAAATAAGCAGTTGTGTACAAAAGGACAGACACACACACATAGACGTACAGACAGATACATCTAGAAATGAACACAGAACTCAATAGAGAGGCTAAAAGTCCTATTTATTGCTATACTACTTAGTGGCGTAGTAAGGGTGTGTGGCACCCGGAGCATTGGTGCCCCTCCCCAACCTCTTCCCCACCCCCACCCCCACCCCTCTGCTGTGCACATGTCCCTTGCCCTGTACTTTTTTTTAACTTCTCCGGCATGAGCAACACGCCCATGTCAGTTCGTCCTTTGACATCACTTCCTAGGCACGGGTCCCGGAAGTGACGTCACAGAGCGCGCAGATGCCGACGCCAGCGAAGTAAAAAAGGTACCAGGGAAGACAAGGGGCGCCTGCGCGCGGCAAGGAGAGGAGCGGGTAGGGTGGAGAGTGGGGTGCCTTGCCCTTAGGAGGACCGCGTCCGGGGCGGACCCCTTCCCCCTCCCTGCACCCACCCCCCTTACTATGCCACTGGTGCTATTATCTTAATCATTACTAGGTGCAACTAGGGTTAAAAATGTAAAAATAAACATATCTAAAGAGAATTAACCACATTGACCATCTGTGTTTTGGATCAGAAATCAATGTGCCAAGTTTTCTCATTAGGTTTCCAAATTGCATCTGAAGGATATGCCAGAACAAGGAAGGACTGCGCCAGAGAAGCACTTTCACAAACTTTTCAAGAGTTTTAGAGAATTTTCCATAATAATATGCTATGATCAAATAAGAACGGGTTAGCGATAAAACCTGTTGGACTAGGCACCTACAAGAAAATAACGCCCAGTCTGGAAAGATGACTGTAATGGACTGATTTACTAAACTCCACGAGCCCTTATGTAATTGTAAATGGCCTTAGATACCCAGACATAACGCAACACTATTCACTATGGTGATTACATGGCACGTTCTCATAAAGCTGTTCCATATGGCTTCAGTGTCTCTCTCTTATATTTTTAAGTTTTTAGTTCCATTTAGTTTTATTTTGTTGGTTTCTACTTTATTTTGTTCCTTTCATGTACCTTATTCATAGTTTTACAGGGTTCTGTACTTCTTTCTTTTAATTTTCACTCGGGTGAGTCCGATAACATCTTGGATAGGAGGAGTTTCACTGTTATAGAATCACAGCCTAACTGTCTACTAACCTAAAGGCCTGGAACGGTTCATTTTCAGCAGAGGCCTTTCCTACCTGCGTGTGGTGACTGGAGATCGCTGCGGGGAGATCGTTGCTGGAGGCGGGACCAGTGGAGCAGTAGCGTACTAAGGGGGAGGTGGGGGGGCGGTCCTCCCCGGGTACAAGCCCTGAGGGGGTGCTCCCGGCCTTGCCGTTCAGTCCCCCCCACCCCCGAAGGACTGCTCGCCTCCCTGGCCTCCCTATACCACCTATGAAGCAGCCCGCAGAGGGATCGCGATGTCAGCGATCCCTGAGCTGCTTTGGCGCTGCTTTCTGCGCCGCGGTCATGCCCCTTCTCTGACATCAGATGAGGGGCGGGACCGCGGCGCAGGAAGCAGCACCGAAGTAGCTCAGGCATCACTGACATCGCGATCCCGCTGCGGGCTGCTTCATAGGTGGTGTAGAAGGCCAGGGGGGCGAGCGGTCCTTTGGGGTGGGGCGGGCAGGCAGGCAGGCCTTCAAGGGGAGAGGGGTGACAGATGGGCAGGCAGGCCTTCAAGGGGGGGGCAGGCAGGCCTTCAAAGGGGAGACAGACAGGCAGGCCTTCAAAGGGGGGATAGGCCTTCAAGGGGGGGGACAGGCAGGCAGGCTTTCAAGGGAGGGACAGGCCTTCAAGGAGAGGGACAGGCAGGCCTTCAAGGGGGGGGGACAGGCCTTCGGGGGTACAGGCCTACAAGGGGGGGGACAGGCCTGCAAGGGGGGGATAGGCCTTTAAGGGGATCAGGCAGGCAGGCCTTCAAGGGGGGGACAGGCAGGCAGGCCTTTGGGGGGGTGCCGGCCTTCGGGGGGGGTGCAGGCCTTCAGGGGGGTGCAGGCCTTAGGAAGGGTGCAGGCCTTCAGGGGTGGGATGCAGACCTTTAAGGGGGACAGGCCTTCAGGGAGGGGGGCCCTGGTGTAGAAATACACGGAGGGAATGGGGGGGTTCAAAGAGACGTGCATATGCTGGACTTTGGATGGGAAGAAATAATGGGTCTGAAAATAGAGAAGAGGGAGAGAGATGATGGACCATGGTTTTTAGAGAGGGAAGGAACAGAAAGGGAGAGAAGTTGGACACAAGGGATGGTGTGGAGGGGGGATAGAGATACTGGATAGGAGGGTAGTTGGGAAAAGAAAGGGAGAGATGGTGGACCCTGGGGTAGTGGGGAAGGAAGGAGAGATGCTGGATGAAAGGGTAGTTAAGAAAAGATGGATCTGTGGAGGGAGACGAAAAAAGGATAGATGCCAGACCTCCTGGGGAGGGAAGGGAAACGGGGAGGACAGAGATGGCAGATGGATGGTTAGCATGAAGAAAGAAGAAAGAAGGAGACCCTGGCAAGCAAGTTATCAGAAAACAACCAGAGCCTTGGACCAACAAGATTTGAAAAATAACCAGACAACAAAAGGTAGAAAAACTAATTTTATTTTCTGTTTTGTGATTACAATATGTCAGATTTGAAATATGTATCCTGCCAGAGCTGGTGTTAGACTGCAAACGTGAGCTAGGATTTAACAGAAAGGAAAAGTCCTTTTTGTTTCTTTATTTTATTTACACCACAGCGCCAGTGTGGTTAGGAGAAGCCAAAGGGGGGTAAAAAAGATATAAAATAAAATCACCAGGATATTTGAAAAAAAAAAAAAAAAAACCAAACACCCAATTGGGCAGGAAAGTTGAATCGAAAAACCAATTCAATAGGCTGAATCGAATCAAAATTTTTTTTTTCTTGAATCTGTCAGTACTAGTTTGCGCTACTGTCTTAGACTTTAGGACCTGGGATTGGAGAGAGATGGCATCCTCAGTACTTTATAATGCAAGTGAAATGAGGATTTGGTCAGACTTTTGAAGGGTCTGCAGAAGAAAAATATTGTATAGGCCGGGGACATGAGACAGCAGGAAACGGGAACTTTTCTTCCTTCTATTTTTGTGAATGGCAAGACTGAGGATGTCAGAGAGTTCAGTTAAAATATGTGCTTTATAAGAAAATATAATAATGTGTTTTATAAAGTTTATAAGCATTGATGGCCTACCCGGTGAGGTGTTCCTAATGGTGGTGGTGGTGGCAGCGTGTCAATGTGTTGAGAGGAAGAGGTGGTCTGGGAAATTCTGCTGAGCAAACTCCGGGCCCATTTCCACCCCCCAGTTAGTCCACTCCACTCAACTGGTTCACACACTGAGTGGGTCTTTGAGTGTTGTGCCTGGGTAGTTGTTTTGGGATCTTTTCCAGTGGTTTGTCAGTATCTCCTTGTGGTCCAAGGAAGGAAACTTTGTTAACCTTAGCATTGACCTTCAGAATATGTTTGTAATAGCGCTGCTTGTGTGGCATTAGGCTATGTAGTGATCGAAAGAAAAAACCAGACCTTTGCACATTTTTGCACTATATGGTGGGTGTATGAGGAGATTCACATTTCCTGCACAGCTAAGTCCTTGTGAAGTTACCTTATTCTTTCTGTATTTGACATCTAGCAAGGTCTCTGTTTGGAAGGAAAGATCTAAGCTTAAAAATGAAGTGGCCAGAAGTTATGGTAAAAGCAGATAGCGTTGCTGATTTTAAGAAAGATTTGGACAAATTCTTGGAGGAAAAGTCCATAGTCTGTTATTAAGACATGGGGGAAGTGTCTGCTTGCCCTGGATCGGTGGCATGGAATGTTGCTACTCTTTGGGTTTTGACCAGGTACTAGTGACCTGGATTGGTTACCATGAGAATGGGCTACTGGGCATGATGGACAATTGGTCTGACCCAGTTAGGCTATTCTTATGTTATGTTCTCATCTGTAGGGGCCTTTGTTTTCACTTCTTATTTTAATGTATTTTTTTTCTGGGAACTTATCAGTGTTTTTTAGAATGGGAACAAAAATAGAAGAGAATTAATGTGTGTGGAATAGGGGGGGGGGGTTACTAATTTCTTCAGCTAAATAATTAAATCCACTTCAACCAGACATAGGAGAACTCAAGTACCATTCACACACCCTCCAACCAAAATCGTCAAAAGAAAAAAAACTGTTCGACAACCTCCTAACACTCGACCACCAACTCTACAACCTATTGACCTCGACCACAAACTACAAAACCTCAAAAAAAGAAATAAAAACCCTTCTATTCAAAAAACACATAAAACCGAACTAACACAATCAGAACTGTCCCAAGCATCACCTGCAACTACTCCATATGTACTTCTGATGTCATGACAATTCAGACATAATTTATGTTATGTTTGGATTAATGGTTACATATATGAGGTTCAATAAAAGAAAATTTTCAGTGCCTGTTTCTATTATGACCATTTATTTTTCATGGTTATTACAAAAAATATTTTTTTACATGGTGGGGTGTCAAAAAATGATGTGCCCCGGGTATCACATACCCTAGGTACACCACTGCAGTGGAGGCATGGTGGATCGCTGCTGGGGGTTGCCTAGGATGGGGCGCCGTCTGCTCTCATTGGGGAGGAGCTGGTGGTGTCTCCGGATCCGTGGAGTGGGATCGTGCCGTAGACTCCTCCTCCCGGTTGTCCGATGGAGGCAGAGTGCTGTATTCTTTGGGAGCTGCCCATGAGCATCTACCGCCCACCGAGAGCAGTGCGGCCCGGCGCTGGATTGTTCTATCTCTGTGCATCTTCTGCCTGGAAGCGATGAGTCACGAGCTGATATCTGTCTCGTCTGGACTTTTACTGTTGGGATTATTTAAAATATGCTGAGGCAACAGAGCTGCTTCAGGAAATTGGACTTCTTCCAGACTTATTTGATTTTGGTTTCAATTTTTTCTTCCAGTTTATAAATTATTTTATTCCATTGTTTTTACCCATATTCTTTTTATTTTATTAACTAAATTCTATTGTTTAATGGTTCCTCCCTTCTATTCCTTTTTTACATATTACTTTAATTCATTTACATAAATGGTGCTCCTATCTGTAAAGTTAGGAATGTCTATGAAATATTCTACATACTTCTCTCCTCTCCACTCCTTCCTGCCCTCCATAGTCCTCCCTACCCTCTTCTAACCCCTTCCTCTGTAATATCTTGACTTTTTAATAATTGTTTTCTCAGGTACTTTAGCTAGATTGTGAGCCTTCGGGACAGTTAGGGAAGTTCCAAGTACCTAATTTTATTTTTATTTTATTGTAACCCGTTCTGGGCTCCTGGGGAGGACAGGCTATAAAAATGAACAAATAAATAAATATGTTTAATAAATGCTTTATGTAAATTTGTGATCTGGCATAGTGTGCAAATTAGCACAGAAGTCGGTAACATAGGCAAACCTGTGCGCCCCCCTCCCAATACAAGGATGTTCTTGCTCACAGATCTTTACATGGCCTTGGGGTGCTTGGGGATGGCCAAGATCTCCAGGGCCAGCTCAATCATTAAAGCATAACTAGGCAACACCTACATCCTCTTTTACAAAACTGCGCTAGTGGCTGCGCTAACGGCCCTGAAGCCAATAGACATTTAAAGGGCTTCGGGGCTGTTGCCACGCGGCAGCCACTAGCACGGCTTTGTGAAAGAGGCAGCTAGTCGTCTAATTTCCTATATATAGATATTTGTATATAACATTGGCTGATTAAAAATTATTGTGTCCATGAAGTTACAGTTTTCTGTGGAACGGTGAATTTTGTATTCATTTTTTTTCTGATATACAACTTGCAAGCCAAAAAGCTACTGAAGGGGTATAGATTCAAGTACAGGAAGTATCCCTGGGTGAAGGATGGGATATATTAAAAGACCAGACATTTCTTGAGAGTCTCTTCTCCAGCTGATGCTGGCGCGAGTAGCAGATCGGGGGGGGGGGAGGGGAGTCGCTGCTCGCACCATGAATGTTAACGAGGCGCCGGGGAAGGGAAGCAGTGCGTGCGATAGCGAGGGGCGGAGAGGAGGATGGGTGCTGATGCCCCACCAAAATGGTGCCTGGGGCGGAGTGCCACTCTCCCCCAGCCCCCCCTCCCTTACTATGCCTCTGCTCCCAAAGATTTTATTTTTTCAATGCATTTGTTTCCTAAGAATAGGTTGTTTTCTTTCTCTTCTTTTTCGATCCCTGCATCCTTGGTAGAAATTTCTCAATAATAATTTTTGTTGCACAGTGTTGTATTAGATTAATTCCTGTGATATCAATAGATGGGCCCTTTAGACAGTTAATGGCCTTATTCATCTCACTTACCACACTCTTTACTCTAGATGTTAAATTCAACTTGGTAATCTTTCCTTCTCCTGGAGCCCAGCATATATTTTCCATTTCCAAACAGGCTAGGAACACAATATTGAATTCCTCCACCTCTGGGTCTTTCTCCTTCTGTTCTTCATTTTCAGTTGATATCTTAGCTTGCCCTTCATTTATCTCACTTTCTTGTGGTTCTGGATCTCTTCTCCTTACCACTACCTTCTCCTTCCTTCTAGACCTCCATTTTGAACCTTCTCCTTGTACTGAACTTTAATTAACTAATTCAGTACAGCAAGTTACTGACTCCTGTGGTATCTAACTAAGGCTGCTGTGTTAATCTTTCAAGTAGTGTCAGTCTATTATCAGGCACAAGGCCCTTATAAGGCAACTTTACCCCTAGCAGTGGGGATCACCGGTGTATTTTTGAATCCAGTGCCAGCAAGATCAGGAGTGACCGGGGATTGCTCCTGCTCCAAGATCCACTGGATCACTAGGGATGATAGAGGTAAGTCCACGAAAGTTGTGTGTGTGTGTATATGTGTGTGGGGTATCTTTAAGGGGTGCTGGATTTGAGAGATGCCTAGATCTCCAAGTTTTCCGCAAACATCTGAAAACCTGGCTTTTCTCAAAAAATGTAAGTCTCCCTCCAATTTAGGAATCAAGGAAACTCTTATATCTTGGCATCCCAAGTCCTCTAAATTTTCTTCACACTTCTACCTCTAACCCTCTGTTGTAGTTCCTTCCTATTTCTCCTACTGTAAACCGCGTTGAGCTCTACGAACGTGGAGATAATGCGGTATACAAACCTAAGGATTAGATTAGATTAGATTAGATCATGGGGTGCCTGATTTGGAGAGGAGGTACCTTGATCAGGGGGCACCTGACTGGGGGTGCCTTTGTGGTAGACACCTGATTGGGACGCTCCTTTGTTCAGGGGGCACCTGATTGGGAATGCCTTGATTGAGAGGTACCTTACTGCCACCTTTTTTTTTGGGGGGGGGGAATCCTGTCTCGATCATGGGAGACATGACTGAGGGGCATCTGATTGGGGGTACCTTGCATGAGTTACTGAGACAGCATAAGTGAGCCTACGATACAAGCTCCTCTCCTTTCCCTTCTCTGGTCTTCCTTCTCCTCTCCTCTCTTCCCCCTCCCCCACCCCTGGATGGGTACCATCCTCTCTCTCTGTCACACCACCAGAGAAAACTTGCCTTCCATCATTGGTAGAAGCAGCCTTCACAATTCGCTGTTCTGGCCTGTATTGGGCCTTCCTCTCTGCCGGTCCCGCCTACTTCCTGCTTCCGTGAAGGCAGGACTCGGCAGAGAGGAAAGCCTGACACCAGCCATAACAGTGAGTTGTGAAGGCTGCTGCTGCCACAAAAGGGGAAGAGGGGCCCAGGGCAGCGACCCTAAGAGCACCCCGTTATGGTCTGCACCCAGAATGGACCGACTCCACTCCCTTGGTACACCACTCGCCCAGATAGAGAGATCAGTTTTTGGCTCATAAGAACATAATCATCGCCTCTGCCGATTCAGACCATAGGTCCATCGTGCCCAGCAATCCGCTCCCACGGCGGTTCGTGACATGTAAGTGATCCTTTACTTAAGACATTTTGTCCTGTATAGTACCCCTCTAACTATACCCTTCAATCCCCTTTTCCTTCAGGAACTTGTCCAACCCCTTTTTGAAACCCAAAATCGTACTCTGCTCCACCACCTCCTCCGGAAGCGCATTCCAGGTATCCACCACCCTCTGAGTGAAGAAGAATTTCCTAGCATTTGTTCTGAAT
The DNA here is from genome assembly GCF_902459505.1 of Geotrypetes seraphini. NCBI lineage: Eukaryota > Metazoa > Chordata > Amphibia > Gymnophiona > Dermophiidae > Geotrypetes > Geotrypetes seraphini. The sequence goes on along the minus strand of NC_047084.1, from coordinate 157,052,917 downwards.
CTGTCTCCCTTCAATTTTCTTGAGTGCCCTCTCGTTTCTGTTTCCCCCCGCCAGTCTAAAGAATCTGTCCCTCTCTACTTTCTCTATACCCTTTATGATCTTATAAGTTTCTATCATGTCCCCTCTAATTCTCCGTTTTTCCAGGGAAAAGAGCCCCAGTTTCTCCAGCCTCTCAGCATATGAAAGGTTTTCCATGCCCTTTATCATTCTTGTTGCTCTTCTCTGGACCCTCTCGAGTATCATCATATCCTTCTTAAGGTTCGGCGACCAGTATTGAACACAGTATTCCAGATTCGGGCGCACCATTGCCCGATATAGTGGCAGGATAACTTCTTTGGTTCTGGTAGTGATTCATTTTTTGATAATGCCCAACATTCTGTTCGCCTTCTTTGAGGCCGCTGCACATTGTGCCCCCAGCTTCATTGTTTGGTCCACCAAAACCCCCAAGTCCCTTTCTAGGTTGCTCTTCCCCAATACCATTCCCCCCATCGTGTAGTTGTACATCGGGTTTCCTTACCCCATGTGCAAGACTTTGCATTTCTCTACATTGAAGCACATTTGCAATTTATTAGCCCATTTGCTCAGTTTGTTCAGGTCCGTTTGTAGTTCTTCACATTCCTCAACAGTTCAAATCCTACTGGAGAGTTTTGTGTCGTCCGCAAATTTTATAACTTCGCACTTCGTCCCTACTTCCATAAAGTTAACATCACTTCACCAAGACTTGGAAAATGGCAATTGGTCAGGCAGCCAGACAACCCCACAGTGGCTAATACTAGGAAGAATACTTCCACAACACAATCTTACGGTGTCCCCCAGGGTTCTATTCTATCCCCATTATTATTTAACATTTTTCTATCACCTCTCCTTACATTAGCTCAATCCATTGGATTTACTATCTTTGCATATGCCGATGACATACAACTTCTCCACCCAATCAACACCTCAAATATTTCTGACATAAAAGACATCAACAATAAATTAGACATCATATATGACTGGTTGTTCACAAATAAACTCTCCCTTAACCTAGAAAAATCCCGAGGTATGTTATTCTCTATCAAAAACACAGAATTCCTATTAGACAACATATCAATCAAATCAACATCTATTCATATGGATACCAAAATAAAACTTTTAGGCGTCACTATTGACAGGGAACTTTCTTTTCATGACCATATAAGTTCAATTGTTAAAACCTGCTTTTTTAAATTACGTATTATTTGATCTCTAACTTCTGTACTGGAAACCAGTTCAATCATTATTCTGGTTCATTCATTAGTAATTTCCCATTTAGATTACTGCAATTCACTCCTTAATGGTCTCCCTCAAAAAGAAATCAGACGCCTACAACAAATACAAAATACTGCAATAAAACTTATATATAAAATAGGTAAATATGACCATGTCACTCCTCTTTTAAAAAAAGAACATTGGCTCCCTGTCACTCATCACATCACCTATAAAATCATCTTACTTTCCTTTAAAATAAAACTCTATCATCTGCCCTCGTTCCTAGATAAACTTCTTATTCCTCAAAGTTCTCCACGTACACTAAGATCAACCGACCAAAAACTTCTTTTCATCCCCTCCTTAAAAGATTTCTACTATACACGGAAAGTAAACTTCGCAGTAACTGCACCTACTCTCTGGAACTCCCTACCACAGCATCTCCGTGATGAACTTCGACTTGACAAATTTAAGACTGGTCTTAAAACTCTCCTATTCGGTGATGCATTTAATAATCATTAGAACTATTATTCTTCTTCTTCTTCCTTTTCACAACAATCTCTTTGACAAAGCAACCCCTCCCTTTATGTACTACCCAACCCCTACTATCTCCTTTCTTCTTCTTTAATATGTAACTTTACCCATCCCATTATTCCACCCTCACATTCCAGTACGTCTGGTAATTGTTTGTTCGTTTGTTTGTTTGCTTTATTATATGTTCACACATTTTTATTTTTCTCAGTTTTCTCTATCTTTTTAATTCGATTGTTAACCAGCTAGATATTAATTTGATGGTTGGTATATCAAAATCAATAAAACTTGAAACTTGAAACTTGAAACTTCTTCTTTCAAAGGGAAATCTAAGTAATATTCCCCAAAATTACAGACCCAATTGTCTATAAGCTATTCACTTACTGACTCCAATAACATCATGCTATAGAGCAGAAGGACAATAAAAAGGGATTATATAGAACCAAGGACTAGTTAAGAACATAAGAATAGCCTTATTGGGTCAGACCAATGGTCCATCAAGCCCAGTAGCCCATTCTCACGGTGGCCAGTCCAGGTCACTAGTACTGAATAAACTGTGACTGGCAGGGTTATATTTTTTTTAATACATAGCCTGGGTCATTGCTGGTTAGAATTGGACTGCTTAGGATAGAACTTGGATTTGGGGAAGTATAGATCAGAGTCCTACATTCATACGGTGCTATTATACATACATTCATTCCCCAGCACTGGTTCTTAGTGAATCAGAAGCACAGTAAGCATCCCTGCACATCTGACCCCTTATCATTCGGCCCAGTATTCAGACCATGGAAGACAGTCTGGCTATCTCTTGCGGTTGGTGGCAAATCCAGAAATTCTGGGCTGCATCTGGCGACTGGCATTGAAACTCCGTTTTTTGTTTTTAGCTATTTATGATTTAGACCAGGGGTGTCAAAGTCCCTCCTCAAGGGCCGCAATCCAGTTGGGGTTTTCAGGATTTCCCCAATGAATATGCATGAGATCTATTAGCATACAATGAAAGCAGTGCATGCAAATAGATCTCATGCATATGCATTGGGGAAATCCCGAAAACCCGACTGGAATACGGCTCTCGAGGACCGGAGTTCCCTACCCCTGATCTAACCCCTCCTAACCACCCTGATTCTCTAATCCAGGGGTAGGGAACTCCGGTCCTCGAGAGCCATATTCCAGTCGGGTTTTCAGGATTTCCCCAATGAATATGCATGAGATCTGCTTGCACACACTGCTTTCATTGTATGCTAATAGATCTCATGCATATTCATTGGGGGAAATCCTGAAAACCCGACTGGATTGCGGTCCTCGAGGAGGGACTTTGATATTCCTGATGTAGAAGATTAGCGCCAATATTCAGAGACTGACCGACTAAGTTATAGAAGCCGAAGATAGACATACTATTTACGTGGGTATATCTGGTCACTAAACTTAGCCGGTCAGCCAATGAATATTGGCGCTAACCGCCTATGCCGCACCATAAAGCCGGTGACAGGACAAGCTGCTAAGCAGTAATATCTAGCAGCCATCTTGCTTTGGATGTTATCACTATATTTATTTATTTTTTGTTTTCTATCCTGTTCTTCCCAGACAGCTCAGAATGGGTTACAGGTTAAACACAAATAATAACAGAAGACATTCGTATTAACTGGTAAAGGCAAAATTTGAATATCTCGATGGGTGGGTGGGTGGGATAAAATGATTGATTTTTAATATCTATAAGTTGCATGTGCTTTTCTTGACTTGTTATATGTTCTTATACCTGTGTGTTGCACTGTTAATATTTGAAAAATTAATAAAGATTAAAAAAAAAAAAAAAAAAGAAGAATATCAGAGTGTCAGAGCTTAATTTAGGGAACTCCAAAGTTAGCCAGAATTCTAAATCTTAGATAAAGGGACCTCAGAATCCTAAAGGATACGGCTCCCCGAAGGAATTAAGGCTTATAAAAAAGGGAGCGATTCAGATTATTACTGGGCCTGCTCCGGGAGAAAAAACACACAGACGGAGAGAAAACCCACAACAGGAAAAAAAACTCTCTGACTAGATAAAACCCGGGCTGTACATTCAAGACTCAAAGCATTAAGGAGCCCGTACATTAAGACCTGAAATCATCAGGAAGTAAGTTGTCAAAAAAAACCCGGAGTAGCAAATTTTCGAACAGCGTCCTCCAATTCAACTGCCAGTAAATGCTGAAAATGTTCAACTTAGCTTTCCTCATGTCCTATCGCTGTCCCGTATAATGCAGTGTGCCACTTCTTGGCCACAGTCCAGCTAGAAAATACAAAAGGCACCGTGAGCTGCCAAAAGCCGGGTGTTCCCTTAGTTCTTCAACAAAAGGATCCTTGTTTCGCCATCTGGTTGCTGCATCAGGAAGGGCTGACCTCTCTGGTAAACATACATAATTTCAGTGCACGTTTATGATACAAGCTGGCCAAGTGTTATTTGATCAGGCAGGAGCCGTTCCAGAACGGTTAAATAACACCAAATATCAGGCAGAGTGTATTTTACTTCATTTCTCATTTCATTTTCAAATGAGCGCACATCCCTCCTTACGTACTTCTGTATATCTGCTACACAACTTATATTCCTGCAGAGTCGCTATATTCACATTACCCCTCTCCACAAATCACTTCATTGGCTCCTTATCCATTTCCGCATACAATTCAAATTCCTCTTATTGCTCTGTAGCTCTACAGTAGAGAATGATACGGGGACAAGTTTTTCCCCGTCCCCGTGGGAACTCATTTTTCTGTCCCATCCCCACGAGATGTTTTCCTGCCCCATTCCTTCAAACTCCCTCCTCATCTGCACAACACTTTAAAATCATAAGTAGCAACATTCTAGAGCTCAGATTGTGATGTCATAATGCCTCATTCCACCAATGCCTAAGCTCTGTCCTCATCTGCACAAGCCTCAAACACTTTAAAATCATGTGTTCGAGGCTTGTGCAGTTAAGGCAGAGCTTACAGGAATGGGACAGGTAATAATAATAATAATAATAATAACAGTTTATATACCGCAATACCGTTAAGTTCTAAGGTACAACGACAAAACTCACGGGGATGGGACGGCTAAATTGAATTCCTGCAGGGACAGGGAAACATTTGTCCCCGTGTCATTCTCTAGCACTCTCTTATCTCTCCCTATACTCCTCCTCAGGAATTCCACTCATTGGATAAATCTCTCCTATCTGTACCCTTCTCCTCTACTGTCAACTCCAGACTACGTCCCTTCTAGCTTGCTGCACCATATGCCTGGAACAGACTGCCTGTGACAGTACGTCAAGCTCCGTCTCTGGCAGTGTTCAAATCTAGGCTGAAAGCCCACTTTTTTAAAGCTGCTTTTAACTCCTAACTCTTACTCACTTGTAAAGTGCCCAAGCCTGTTGTATCATTCCCTCTGTGAGAAATTCCCTAACCCCTATTTGTCCTGTTTGTTTTAATTAGATTGTAAGCTCTATTGAGCAAGGATTGTCTCTTACATGTTTAACGTGCAGCACTGCATATGTCTGGAAACGCTATAGAAATGATAAATAGTACTAGTAATAATTTTTTCACTAGTATATCTGTTGTTTTACTGGCTTGGCTAACTTTTTTTATTATTATTTAATTATAACATTTTATTGAACAAATAAAAATAAATATACAGTAATATAATACAATAAAATAATCATTACATAATAAATTTACCATATTAACATTTCATCACATGTTATTCATTTCTTCAAAATAAATTTTAAAATTACCTATAACTATCAATATATTCCCCCTTTTACCTTCCACCCTTCCCTTCCCCCTCCCCCCTTTTATCAAGCCGCGCTAGCGGGGTTAACGCGCACGACTTTTCATCATTGGTTAACCCCTGCGCTAGCCTAAAAACTACCGCCTGCTCAAGGGAGGCATTAGCAGCTAACCAGGCCGGCGGTTTAGCGCACGGTATTACGCGTGTTAAACCGCTAGCACGGCTTGATAAAAAGAGCCCTAAATTTACCATATCTACTTTCAACATATATCTATCATTTTTCAAAATAAATTTTCAAATTACCTATTACATCTCTCTTTTTAAAAAAAAAATCTTTATTCATTTCATATCTTAAAATCAAGTACAGTAAATGATGTTTAACAATTGAACATTTAAAAACACTTGAATTCTTACATTTGATCGTATCATCCTAAAATATTGTACCCCCCCTCATTACATCTCTCAATACATTACCATAGTTTCCAACCCCCCTTACCCTCTTTTCCCCTTAATCCTTAATTCCCCCCCCCCCGTTGTTTTAATTTTATTACAACATTATAATAAATGAATTAAACATAAATACAGTTCAATTAATTTCACACATAGTAATATCATCCGTCCTATTCCCCCCCACCCTAGAATGAAAGGTGACATCAAATATCAAGTATAAAAATGCATAGAACATTTACATAGCTTCAGTGTAAAATATTACGAATCATACTTTTATCTACATGCGATAAAAGTTTCCTTTTGTTTTCCCAGTTATTTTTTCATATTCTGTTTCTGCAATCCCTTCCACCCTTTTAAAACTTACTTTCTCAACATAAAGATTTGTTGCTGATGACTAGGAATGCACTGTTATATTATTCAGTTGTCCTACCATTTATATGAAGTCTGCAAAAGTTGCTTTCGCAGCAGGAGCTCAGTTGTGCATTTGGTAGCAGACCTAAAAAGAGAAATTTAATTGGATTTGTTAAAAAGATTTATTTTATGGCCCGCAACCTGCAGCCCAGACTCCAAAGGTGACTCATAGTACATCTGTAGGTCAGTTATAATTTGTAGCCATATTAATGTACCAAATTAAAAGCAAAGGGTCAGCTTTCAGTAGTAAAACACAGTCAGGCCAAATTCAAGCAAACTGACAATTCTAAAGAGTTTTGCTTTTTATCAGGTCTGTTTCACTTAAGGAATAGCGCCTCCTATCTGTCCTTATGTATCTGTTTGTGCAAGACTAATATGATACCAATTATGAAACTACAGACTGGTGAGCCTAATTTCAGGGACAGGCAAACAAAATGGTATAAAGTATTATAACAAACAAAGGGGCCTTTTTCTATATTTACTTCTTATGTGGAAGACTGAATCCATGCAACTACCACTAGGGACCATGGTGGCCATTTTGAGAGCTGAAGAAGTACCGCTGTACTACCAACAATCATATAGATTACAACCCAGGGTTGATTCGGGGACTGGGGAGGTGGAGGGGGAGGGCAGAAGGGCCAAATGGACACGTGGGTATGGCTTTGGGTCAGGGAGGGGCCGATTGGTTTTCTAATTGAGGGGGGATAGGTGGACTTTATGCTTGCTGACAACTCTGTGTTCAGTTTAATGGGTGATGCCATTGGGGAGACTGAGGGATGTAATTGGGGAGATTAGGGGAGTGTCAGGGTGGGGAATTGGATGTTGAGGGGCACTGGATTATGGGGAGGGAAGGGGGTTAAAAAACTTTATTGAAAGACTGCAGCTGCTCTTCTTTACTAGGGTTACCATATGGCTCCAGAAAAATGAGGATGGATTAAGACATCCGGGTTTTACTTCCACTAAAAGCAATGGAAGTAAAACCCGGATGTCTTAATCCATCCTCCTTTTTCTGGAGCCATATGTAACCCTATTCTGGATGCTTGGTAATGCGACTGCACATACTGCTACCTCTTTATTTAATGTATGATACATGGTAGGACCATGCTAGCATCTTATTTATTCAGTTTTCTATACTGTTCTCCCAGGGGAGCTCAGAACGGTTTACATGAGTTTATTCAGATATTCAAGCATTTTTCCCTGTCTCTCACAGTGAGCTCATAATCTGTCGAATGTACCTGGGGCAATGGGGGATTAAGTAACTTGCCCAAGGAGCAGCATGGGTTTGAGCCCACCACCTCAGGGTGCTTTGGCTGTAGCTTTAACCACTTCGCCACTCTAGAAATCAAAATGTAGAAGTGAGCCAAATATAGGACAATGAAGCCACTATGACATCACTGATGAGGTTGGCTCTTAGGCATTGGTGGAATGAGGCATTATGATGTCATAATACCAAATCTGGTTATCAGAGGCTGAAACTTTTCACACTATTTATTTATTCAATTTTCTATATGAGTCTCCCAGAGGAGCTCAGAATAGTTTACATGAATTGTTAAGTACAGTACTAACAAATCAAATTCATTAATTCGTATTCTCAGAAATCTGGCAAAATAACTTACAACATTTCCTGTAATACCATCATGCTCAGTAATAGAAGCAGTGCATCATGGTCTACTAGGTCAAAGGCAGACGAAAGAATGAACTGTATTAGTATTGCCTTGTGACTTATACATAGCAAAGTTCTTGTCACTAATGTTCCTAAGAGACTTTCTGTTGCCAAAAAGCCCTTTCAGAACCCTGACAAGATCCATGAAGTATGTTGTGAGAGTTCAAACACTCTTATCAGTTGTCTCACCACCAATCTTTCCATGATCTTTGCAAAGATGTTGATGTTAATGAAGCCTTAGGCCCTTCCTGTAAGCGGGGCTTGAGGCGCCTGAGCCAATCAGGCCCTAAGGCCTGCCATTTTGAGGATGGTAGGCCTGCCAGATGGACGGGCTTGGAACCCGTCCATTCGTCCAACTTTTTTAAGGTAAAGGGAGGGGGTTGTCCTGGGGTTGGCGGGTCGATCTGGGGTTCGGGAGGGCGATCGTAGAGGGGTACGTAGAAGGCAGGAGGGCCTGGGATCCCTCCTGCCCATATCTTAGTGGGGATGCGGGGTAGGGGGTTTCAGCAGGGCAGGAGGGCTTGGGCTCCCTCCTGCCCCAATTGTGTCGGGTGGGTGGGGGGGCTCCCTCCTGCCCCGATTGTGTTGGGTGGGTGGGATTTTGGCGGGGCAAGAGGGCTTGGGCTCCCTCCTGCCAGATCCGATCGCGGGAGTCGCTGGGGCAGAAGGGCTTGGGCTCCATCCTGCCCCGATCTGACCAGGGGGAGGGGTGGATCACGGCAGGAGAGATGGCTTATCTCTCCTGCCACGATGGCGATCGCCCACCTCTCCTGCCGTAATCCTCACCCTGAAGTGCCGCGGTTCAGGGGATGGGCGATCACCATCACGGCAGGAGAGATGAGCCATCTCTCCTGCCATGATGGTTGCGGTGGGGGGTGGGCAGGTTACCGAGGCCACTGAGCTCATCGCAGCAGCCACGATCAGCTCAGCGGCCCCTTTTTCGGCACTTATACCTGTTTTGACTTGGTCTAAGTCAAAATGTATAAGTGCCGACTAGGCAACCTGCCTAAACTTTTGGTTATACCTGTTGTATGCCTATGTCTAGGTCTGCCCGCCCTTTCCCCTCCTCTAAAAATGCCTCTTTTTGCTCTATGCGTTTAGAGGCAGGGGAAAGGCCTAAGCTGGTTTTAGATAAGTCTAAAACTAGCTTTGGTTATGGGTGCTTGGACGATCAGGCTTTTTGATCGTCCAAGTACTCATTTAAGCCACTTTTTAGATGTTTTTTTTATTATTATTATGAGCCCCATAGGGTTTTGAGAAACATGATTGAGAAACATAATAGAGAAAGGTGAACTGTAGAGTACCACAGGGACTGGTGCTTTTTAACATATTTTTATGTGATGTGGAATGGTGTGGTGGCCATGTTAGTCCACTTTCCAAGGTAATGTATAGAAATAAAGCAAAAGAAATAAGGCAATACCTTTTTTTTTTTTTTTACTAACTCAATGCATTTTATGATGAACTTTCAAAGGTGACCCTTCTTCTTCAGATCAGAAATATGCAAATGTTGACAAATATCAGTATATATAAGGGAAACATGAAAGCTTTTCAGGGATAGGAAGAGGGAAGGATGGGTGAGTGGGATGGAAACAGAGAGGTGGGAAAGGAAACCCAGATCTTTAAGTCCTGTCAGGTAGGTGTCAAAATATTTTATCATTTTAATTTCAAAGATGTTATGTTCTTGGATTTTCTTAAAGTTTCTTTGTAGTATTCTTACCATAAAATCGTTGGTGCAGTGGTCAGTTTTTTCAACTCGGACAACACTTTGGGAGATCTGGGCTTCCTTTCCCAATACAAAGACATTTAAAACTGCTTTGTAATCTCTCTCCCACCCCTCTTCCTATCCCTGAAATGCTTTTATATATTTTTTTTCTTATATATACTGATATTTGTCAACATGTGCTTATTTCTGATCTGAAGAAGGGTCACCTTCAAAAGCTCATCATGAAATTCATTGAGTTAGTCCAATAAAAAGGTTTTACCTTATTGTTCCCTCCCTTCCCTCCTTTTACAAAGCCGCACAAGAGGTTTTTAGTACTGGCTGGCGCAATAAATACTCTGCGCTGCTCCAACGCTCATTGGAACTCTATAACCGTAGGAGCAACACAGCACACTGGCCAGTGCTAAAAGCCTCTTGCACAGTTTTGTAAAAGGGAAGGGGGTTAAGAACATAAGAAGTAGCCTCCGCTGAGGCAGACCAGAGGTCCATCTCACCCAGCGGTCCGCTCCCGCAGCGGCCCCTCAGGCCTATTGCCTGAGTAGTGGTCCCTGCCTATTTCTATAACTTACCTCTTACTCCTATCCCTATAACCTGCCTCTACTCCTATCTGTACCCCTCAATCCCTTTGTCCTCTAGGAACCTATCCAAACCTTCTTTGAAGCCCTGTAACGTGTTTCTGCCTATCACAGCCTCCGGAAGTGCGTTCCATGTATCCACCACCCTCTGGGTGAAAAAGAACTTCCTAGTGCTTGTTCTAAACCTTCCCCCTTTCAATTTCTCTGAGTGCCCCCTTGTACTTGTGGTTCCCCATAATTTGAAAAATCTGTTCCTGTCTACTTTTTCTATGCCCTTCAGTATCTTGAAGGTTTCTATCATGTCTCCTCTAAGTCTTCGCTTCTCCAGGGAGAACAGCCCCAGCTCCTTCAGTCTGTCAGTATATGAGAGGTTTTCCATTCCCTTAATTAGCTTAGTTGCTCTTCTCTGGACTCCCTCAAGCACTGCCATGTCCTTCCTGAGGTATGGCGACCAGTACTGGGCGCAGTATTCCAGATGCGGGCGCACCATTGCACGATACAGTGGCAGGATGACTTCCTTCGTCCTAGTCGTGATACCCTTTTTGATGATACATAACATTTTGTTTGCTTTCCTTGAGGCTGTGGCGCACTGCGCTGACGATTTCAAAGTTGTGTCTACCGTCACTCCCAGGTCTCTTTCTAGGTTGATTTTTTATTTTATTTCTATATATTACTATGTGATGAGGAAATGAGAACGACAGGCAGATTGGAATGCTTATTAGTCAGATAAAAATAATTAAGAGCACTTGTGGTGAAAGAGCTTCAAACAAAGCCCAACTAGAAAAGAGAGTAGCCACGGATGCTTGCAATATGTAATAATTACGTTTCAAGACTTAAGCAGTTCCCAAGGGCAACTCGAGATGAGAGAGGAAGGAAAACAGAATCCCCAAACTCACTGCATTTCTTTCTGTTGAATTTTTCAGACTTAGATGCCTTCTTTATAAAAAAAAAACCTATAGAAAACAATAATAATTAAAATGGGAGACATGCCTTTATATGACAACCTTTACTTGCTAATAAAAATGTTCCTACAAAGTAATTTTTTTTGTAAGGAGAGCACAAATCAATAATGTATGGCTTATCCTCTAAGGCACATCAAGCACTTCAGCGACATTAATGTAATCCACCTAGAATATACTGAGGGAAAAAAAAAAGTGTCCCCATTCACGTCAATCAGTTCCAAGAGTCCTAGGAAAAGAGGTTAAGAATGATACAAAAATCTGAGGTCGAAAGGATTTGAGAATACCATATCCCTCATCTCCATATATTCAAGTAGGGCCATATCTGCATATACACATGTAACTTGGCTTTTACTTCAACTGTTGTATTTTCCATGATGATGATATCCTAAATTTTCTTAACTCATTCTAGTGCAGTATGTTTTGTGGCCCTTTTTAAAAGCTGGATAATCTAATCTAATCTTCTATTTGTGTGTCGCACATAGCTATAAAGGCTCAAGGCGACATGAAGAGTGGAAGAGGGTCAGGGAAGGAGGACGTAGGGAGGGAAAGAGGAAGGGAGAGAAGGGGGAGATGAAGTGCCGAAAAGATGAGTTTTCAGTTTCTTCCGAAATATGGTGTAGTTAGGTTCTGTTCTGGTCGTTTCTGTGAGGTTATTCCAAGTTTTTACTCCTAGAAAGGTAAGCATGGAGTGGAAAATACGTTTCTATTGAAGGTTTTTCGTGGATGGGAGATTTAATAGTATTCTATTGAGGGTTCTTCGAGAATTGGACCACACCATTGAGAAGAGCTGGATGAGGGGAGCCGCTGAGTATCCATGAAGTACATTACATTACATTACATTACATTACATTAGGGATTTCTATTCCGCCATTACCTTGCGGTTCAAGGCGGATTACAAAAGGTTAATTTAAAAAAAAACAGAGTTACAATGATTAGCAAGAGAGGTAAGTTGTAGATCTTATAAACATTTAGCGGGTTGTTGATTGTGAGGTGGTTTGTAAAAGAGTTAATAGGTGGTCATAGTGGAAGTTCTTTTGTTATTATTAGTGCAGTAATGGGTAGATCAAATGTCAGTTTTAGAGTTACTAAACGGTCGTGATGTTATTGCTGCTTCAGGAATTTCTTGAAGAGTGTGGTTTTTATTTCTTTTCTGAACGTCCTATAGTCTGGGGTGGTCATCAAGAGGTTGGAGATCTGGTTGTCCAGCCTTGCGGCTTGGGTGGCTAGGAGGCCGTCGTGTAGTTTTGTTCTTTTTACTTCCTTGATTGGGGGGGGTATGAATGGGGAGTGCGTTTTTCTGTGTCTTGTAGTGGGTGCTTGGATGAGGCGATTGTTCAAGTATGATGGGCTGTCTCCGTGTAGGGTTTTAAATAATATGCAGTAGAATTTGAATTGGATTCTTTCTTGGATTGGAAGCCAATGTGAGTTGATGAAGGCTTCAGTGATGTGGTCATGTTTTTTCAATGAGTAGATGAGTCTCAAAGCTGTATTTTGGATTGTTTGGAGTTGTCTGATCGTAGTTGCAGGGCAAGGAAGGAAGAGGATGTTGCAGTAGTCCAATATACCTAGTATTAGGGATTGTACTATAAGTTGGAATTGTGTTCTTTCAAAGAATTTTCGGACTTGTCTCAGATTTCTCATGATTGCGAATGATTTCTGAATTGTTTTATTTATTTGCGGTTGCATAGTGCAGCATCTGTCTATGGTCATGCCAAGTAGTTTTATGGTGGTTTGGATGGGATATTTGATTGCGTTTATGTCTAAGTTGGTTGTGGTTTGGATCTTGTCATTTTCGAGAAGGATGAATTTTGTTTTGTCTTGGTTGAGTTTAAGTTTGTGATTTTTCATCCAGGTTGTGACTGTTTCAAGTGTTTGGTGAAGTTTGTCTGTCATGGTAGGTTTAGAATGATCGTATGGGATGAGGATGGTGATGTCATCAGCATAACTATAGGTGGTTATGCCCAGATTGTCCAGATGCGTTCCTAGAGAAGCAGTGTAGAGATTGAAGAGGGTGGGGGATAGTGGAGATCCTTGTGGTACGCCGCAGGGGTTTGACCAGGATTCTGACTTTTCTTTGTTTGATTTTACACTGTAGGTTCTGAGTTTTAGGAATCCTTCAAACCAAGAGTATACTTTATCTGAGATGCCTATTGCGTCTAAGATCTGTAGAAGGATGTTGTGATCCACTAAGTCGAATGCCGCAGTTAGGTCCAGTTGTATGAGAAGCATTTTTTTCCCTGTACTAAGGTGTTGTCTGACGGTATCCATAAGGGAGCCTAGTAGTGTCTCTGTACTGAAGTTTGTTCTGAAGCCTGATTGCATGGGGTGGAGTAGGTTGTGGTCATCTATGTAATTGGTGAGGAGTTTGGCTACTAGGCCTTCTATAAGTATGTGGTGAATTATGCATGATATTTTGAAAGTTATTCGTGATCAGATGGGTAGCCAGTGTAGTTGTTTGGTGAATGCGATAGATCTTAGTGTTAAGTACTAAAAAGAAATCAAAACCCTGCTTTTCAAAAAATTCATCCAAATATCTTAACCCCTCCTCTTTTACCTCCAGAAGATTCACCTACCTTCAGATAACCTTCCCCCAAATTACCCACCTTAACACCTTCCAATTAAACAAATACCATAAATAGATTGTAACCTACCCTCTCTAACTGCATTCCATATGTATTTTTCATACAGTTCTTCACTGTCAGTTTAATTTCCATCCTATAAGTTCACATAGAATTTTTCTTTTTTCAACCATCTTTATTTTCTCTTCTTTATTAATTTCCAGGTACTTTAGTTAGATTGTGAGCCTTCGGGACAGTAAGGGAATTTTTTAAGTACCTTCTTACTTCTCATTTATAATCTTAATGTATATTTTCTTCAAACCGCTTAGAACCTAACGGATGTAGCGGTATATAAGAAATAAATTACATTACATTACATTACATTACATTACAAAGGATGAGTAGCTGATGTTGATTTATCTGAAAACTGGCATCGCACTCTGTATTGTTCCCGTCTCACCAAGGAATCACTATTGACAGTCCAAAATATAGCTTCTAAAAGAATAGGATTGTAACATGTGAAATCACTTAGGTCCCCCTTTTATCAAGCTGATCTAGAGGTTTTTAGCACGAGCCAGTGCAGTAAGTGCTCCAACACTCATAGAATTTCTATGAGCATCGGAGCACTTTCCCTGGCATCCTACGCTAAAAACCTCTAGCACCACTCGATAAAAGGTGGACGGTGTTAAATAAATGGTGGCATTAATATCTCAAAGGCACTTAAGAGGGACAAAAGAATACCTATATTGGCCTGACCACCATAATGCATCAGAATGTATTTATTTATTCAATTTTCTATACCATTCTCCCAAGGGAGCTCAGAACGGTTTACATGAATTTATTCAGGTACTCCAGCATTTTTCCCGGTGGGCTCACAATCTATCTAATGTACCGGGGCACTGGGAGGGTATAAAGCAGACCCAACAGTGACAGGCTCTGTTTCCTCTAAGCTGAGTGGGAGTCTTTCAGCTGCATTGCTGCCAGTGGAGGGCAGTACTTCTATACTGTGTTTCCAGTTGCTAGAGACAGGCAGGTTTTCTGGAGTCCAGAAGAGCTCGCCCGTCCCTCACTATTGAAAATATGATAATGAAACAGCACCTCCCACTGGTTGGACTGTAGATGGAGGACTCCTGCTCAGCTTAGAGGGAACAGGGGTGGCAGGGAACACCCTACCACAAATGCAAGGGGGAAAGCAGCACTAATATTGACAAACATACCACAAGGAAATGAGGATGAAAAATTTGGGTTTTGGTGTTCAGTTGGATTCAGTGAACATCTCAGCCTTCAAAACCAATACCACAAAATTTGCTAGCCTATAAAAAGTTATTTTGGAGGGACCTAGATAAGCGGGGGTAAGTGGATGCCACAATTATTCTCCCTATGTACTATGGAGGGAAGAACAGCTGAAAATACAACACGTGCAGGGGCATTTTCAAAAGAATGTGCAAGTCAGAACTGGGACATCCTGCTCATAAGACTCAAAAAAGGTGTGTGTGTGGGGGGGGGGGAGTCCATGTTGCAGCAATTTTCAAACAAGAAAGATGCCCATATTTCTTTTTCACAAATATGTGAGAAGGATATCTTTACGCTGGAGATGGCCTTCCCGAACAACCATTTACAGACTGAAATGTTTCAATTATAAATAAGGGAAAACAAGGCACTGTCTGACTGGCAGTATTGTTATGAAAATGGCCACACAGACTTCCTTGTAGGGCTATGGTGTAGCCTAGTGCTTAATGCAGTGGACTATAAATCAAGAGATACAGGTTCACATCCCATTGTATCTCTCCTTTTTATTTGTTTACTAGTGTTTAAGCCTGTTACATTAACGGGTGCTAGAATAGATGTCTGTCTGTCTTTCTCCTGCCCCCCTGTCTCTTTCTTCCTTTCTTTCTGTCTCTCTCCCTGCCCCGTCTATCTTTTTTCTTTCTGTCTCTCTCCCTGCCCTGTCTATCTTTCTTTATTTCTTTCTATCTTTCTTTCTCCCTCCCGCTGCCTATCTTTATTTCTTTCTTTCTATCTTTTTTTTTTCTGTCGCTCTCCCTGCCTAGACCCTCACTGAAGCAGCCTTCCAGCAGTGCCAGCTAAGGGATCCCTTGCCCTTTCCTCAATCCAGCTGTGGTCAGTTGCCCGCACACTCCTGGCGGGGGAGGGGAGGGGTTCCTTTAGCTCTCGTTCGCTGAAGTGGTGGTGGGCCATCACATCCATGCACTCTCTCTCTCCTACCTGCACTCCAAAGGCCTGCTTCTCTCACCAGCCCAAAGCCTCTCTCTCTAGTGACTATCCCATGTCTCTCTTCTCCTCACCAACCCAGGCCCCAACTCCCAATCAAGCATCTCTTTCCGCCCCCATCAAACTATCATTCTCCTCCTTGTCCTCCACCCTCATCTCATGATTGATTCCCTTGCTCCTGCCCCCAGCTGACCGTCTAACCTGCCGGTTCCTTCTTTGGACAGATGGGAATGATCTCCCTCTCCCCCCCCCCCCTTGCTCCAGGGGAGTTTACTTTGGGGGGGTCACAGTCGCGGGCATCGGGAGTTTTTGTTGTTGCAAGCTCCCCTTTCCCCCTACATGCCAGCGACGCAGGCGGGGATCATGAGAGGAGCCACCGCCTCGTCTTTCAACTAAAAAATACAATAGGGCAAGGCGAGCAGGGAGCAGGCCAGACCGAAAAACAGAACCCTAAGCATGCATGCGCACTCCTACCTGCGGGTCCCTACAGCTCAAGGAAAACAGGCGCACGCAGTGGGAGTGCGCATGCGCGGCTTAGGGTTTTATTATATTAGATTTTTTTCTGCAAATGTAATCCCTTCAGGAAATGAAAAATGCCTACCGTACTTGAATGTACACCCTTCAATAGTAGGGTTACCAGATTTTCAGGAACAAAAATCCAGACCCAAGGCCCCGCCCCCTAGGCCCGCCCCATTCTGCCTGAGTCACGCCCGTTCCGCCCCCCCTGCTCCGCCCCCTCAACCTGGCCACTTGTCAGGAGGGCATGTGCTGGCGTGACGTGATGACATCACACGCATTCACGCATGCACGTGACATCACCGTGTTGCATCTGCACATGCACAGATGCCGTCCCGACATTGCTGCTCGATGGAAACTTTTCAAAACCTGGACAAAGTGCTGGGTTTTGAAATGCCATCCGGACCCCCGGACATGTCCTCAAAAAGGAAGACATGTCCGGAGAAATCCGGACATCCGGTAACCCTATTTAATAGCCTTCAAGCTTGCAGGTGTTAAACTTAAATCTTTTGGTACTGTAAGTATTTGTTCCTGGAGAGAGCCCGCAAGAAAAAAAATAAGAGTTAAAATGGGTTTGCACCTAGAGTCCACGGCACTAACCAATGGGCTACTCCTCTGACTCACTTGCTGCATTATTCAGCATGGCTATAATACCTGTACAGTGTTCCTCCGCGAATTTGCGGTTTGCGAATCGCGGACTCACTCATTCACGGTCTGCTATGACCGCCTCTTCCGGTAGTAAAGTCGGGCTACATCAATTAAAAGCTGTGTGTCAAAGCAGCTCCTGATTGGTGTAGCCTGACTTTACTACAGGAAGAGGCGGTCGGAGCAGACCGCGAGTGATTTTCTTCACCCGCTGGCGCTCCAGCTGCCCTCTCCTGCCTCCCGTGCCTTTTGACAGGTTTTTCGAAATTCACAGCGGTTCCTGGAACAGAACACCCCCCTCCCCCCCCCGCGAATCCCGGGGGAGTACTGTAGTTGACTTGACAGACAGCCTGCTTTTCCTCTCTGGTTTCATTTTCAGGGGAGAGGGAGGGGCACAGCAACCATTGGGGGATTAAGGAGGGGAAAGATAGTCAAGACTGACAAAGCCAACAATGTAATAAAACATATTTCATCATCAAAGTTAGGAATTGCAGAACCATTCTTATGAATGAATCATAACCTTTAAAGAAAAAGTTTTTTTTTAAAAAAAGACTGTAATGATTAGAGGCAAATGAGTTTATAGGTCAATGTAAGACACCCTGAGGATTAAAATTAATAACACAGTTGGACAGATTAGGCAGGTGTTCACCCAAGTCATTTGTAACAATTTTAGGAAGAAGATGATAATTATGTACTTAAGAGGAACTGTTAGCAGAGATTAGAAAAGGGAGCGGCAGAAGTTTTGTGCCAAGAACATCCTCAATAATATCATTATGTGATATGAAATATTTATTTGCAGAAAAGTTACTAGATGGGTGGAACGGCCTCTCAAGGAGAGAGGGAAGAATCAGAATACGAATAGGCCCAGCCACTGACCCTCAAGCTTTGCATTGAAGAATGTTGGTGTAGAACAGGGGTGCCCAATACGTCGATCGCGATCGACAGGTCGCTCGCTCAGGTGACCCCAGTCGATCGCAGAGCGGGTTCCTTTCTTTCCTTCTCTTTTTTCTCCTCCTGACTGGCCTGCCTCTTGAAGAACGCCAGCCAATCAGAGTGCTGGAAGGGCGGGGTGAAGGTCGGTGGCGTACCAAGAGGGGGGCGGTCCACCCCGGGTGCACAGCCGGCCAGATCCGGGTCCTCCTGCCCTTCCTTTCCCCCAATCCGCGCTCGGAGCTCGCACCTGCCTAGTCTGTGCCGCTGCCCAAATGGTGCTGTTGGTTCTTGCGAGACTCGCGGGAGTTGACTGCACCATTCGAGCGGCGGTGCAGGACCAGGCAGACGCGCTCGGGGCTCGCGTCTGGATTTCACTTCCGGCACAGATGGGGGAGCCTGCCGAGCTGACACCATTCGGGCAGCACGAGACCAGGCAGGCACGCTCGGGGCTCACACCTGCCTATTACTGCCGCTGCAGATGGAGACTTGGGCGGCTGTCCAGCAGGGAAGGCTGCCGATGCAGCGCAGGACCGCCAGGATTGCATCAAGGTACCGGGGGTGAGGGGATGTTTAAAATATCAGGATAGCCATCTAGGGAGGGAGGGAGGGATTTTAAAAGGTACTGAGGGTGAGGAGATGTTTAAAATACCAGGTTAGCCGTCTAGGGAGGGAAGGAGGGATTTTAAAAAGTACAGGGGGTATGATTAAAAAAGGTACTGGGGGTATGTAGGGGGATGGTTTAGGGTACGAGAGGGGTATGGGGCCTGCCTGTCACTAGGTCTGCCTGCCTTCCCTGTGCCCTGTCCCTGCCTAGCGGCAGTGGTTTGGGGGAGGGCAGGGAGACAGAAGGAAAGAAGGGAAACAGAAAAAAAGAAATGGGGCATGAAGAGAGAAAAAAAAGGGAGGCAGGGAGAAAGAAAGGGAAGGGAGAGAGGAAGAAAAAGTTGGGGGAGGGAATGAGGTCTGGAGGAGAGGAATCATACAGGCTGAAAGAAGGAAAGAAAGATTGGATGCACAGTCATAAGAAGAAAGTGCAACCAGAGACTCATGAACACCAGACAACAAGGTAGGAAAAATTATTTTATTTTAAATTTAGTGATCAAAATGTGTCTGAATTTATATCTTCTGTCTATATTTTTTACTATGGCCCCCTTTTACTAAACCGCAATAGCGGTTTTTATCGCAGGGAGCCTATGAGCGTTGAGAGCAGCGCTGGGCATTCAGTGCAGCTCCCTGCGCTAAAAGCTGCTATTGTGGTTTAGTAAAAATGGGGGGGGGGGGGGGATATATTTGTCTATTTTTGTATGGTTGTTACTGAGGTGACAGTGCATAAAGTCATCTGCCTTGACTTCTTTGAAAAACCCCCGGAATAGGAATGATAATTAACATTTTCTCACCGTACAGTGTGCTTTGTGGTTTTTTTTAATTTTATTGTTGGTAGATCATTTTGACTTGGTCATTTTAAAAGTAGCTCACAAGCCCAAAAAGTGTGGGCACCCCTGGTGTAGAAGGACCGAGGTTGAGATAGACACTAAAGAATGATATGGGATAGTTTCCTGTGGTTATCCATGGGGATGGGGACAGATTCTGTCCCCGTGTTATTCTCTAGCTGTCCAAATTCAAGAAAATTTAGCACAATTTATTCAATTTTCTATACCGTTCTCCCAGGGAAGCTCAAAATAGTTTACATGAATTGATTCAGGTACTGAAGCATTTTTCTTCGACTGTCCCGGCGGACTCACAATCTATATCTAATGTACCCGGGGAAGTGAGGGGATTAAGGGACTCCAGGGTCACAAGGAGCAGCGTGGATTTGAACCCACAATCTCAGGGGGCTGAGGCTGTAGCTTTAACCACTGCGCACAGCTCATCTCAGAGGGAGAGGAACAGATTGGTAGATAGGCAGATTGGATAAGCCATATGGTCTTTTATCTGCAGTCATTTTCTGTGGGGGTCGATCTTCAGCCAATGATGCTCAGTGTTTTGCTGACCACCAACGTTATGCCCGGAAAACTCAATAATGGCCTATGTCCGGGCTCCAGCATTGAATTTCCAGGTTTATATTAGTGGGCGAAAGACAAAATTCAAGGAAATATGTAGTCCAAAACTATCCAAAAGGAAAGCAAGAGCAACCTGCTGAGCTGGTACAATTCTTGTAGAGAGCTAAATTATGATCTCAAGCAGGGCTGCCCAAGTCTGGTCCTTGAGATCTACTGGCAGGCCAGGTTTTTAGGATATCCACAATGAATATGCATGAGAGAGATTTGCTTGCACTGCCTTCTTGGTATACAAATCTCTCTCATGCATGTTCATTGTGGATATCCTAAAAACCTGGCCTGCTAGTAGATCTCAAGGACCAGACTTGGGCAGCCCTGCTTGAGATCATAATTTAGCTCTCTACGAGACTTGTACCAGCTCAGCAGGTTGCTCTTGCTTTCCTTTTGGATCGTTTTGGACTATATATTTCCTTCAATTTTGTCTTTCTCCCCTTTAAGGTGTGATTGCATTTTTTTAAATGAAAATCTTGGTGTTAGTGGGTAATCAATATTCAATACTCAAATATACTCCACTAATATAATTTTGAGAGCCCACTCTCAGCAGAAGAAAAAGCCTCAGGTTTTCTTTAGGTAGGGCATAAAAGCTCAAACCTCCTCCACCAACGTCATCGGGGACCAGACTTGGGAAGCCCTAATCTAAAGCCTACATGGAGAGGAAGACATCAAGGCATAACAACTCCCATTTTGCTTAGAAAAGCAGCCAGCTCTGCTGGGTCATAAAAATATTTTGAACAACTCTATATTTTATTAAACCCATGTAAGGAAAATTCAACCAAAGCAACCCATCCAGCTGCAATACTCGAGATCATAGGGAAAAAAACTGACCACATCTGGGTAAAATCTAACCTTGCAATTCAAGAATACCTCAGTGTTTAACAAATCCTGTAGCAATTCAGTCTCTATGTGGCTTTCAAATAAAATAGACAAAGAAGCCAAAGGTGGCTCTTCATCCTCCATTTCTAGCAATTGAGACAAATCAGCAAGTTTCATTGACACCCCCCTCCCCCCCAGGCTCCGAGGTCTATGTTTATTTTGTGTTCATAAAGAGAGAGACTCGCTCACTAAATCACAGCTCTAAAACTTAATATTAAATAAATTTTTTGTAAAGTGCTCAGACCCTATAACCATCTGTTTAGTGGTAACACCAAAATGTGGTTATTGACGGGACCATCATTGCCTTTACAGTCCCGGAACCACTCGTTATATATATGTTATTATGAATGATGAGTATTGTAAATTTACTTCTCTCAAATAGCACTTTAGTTTCATATGTGGTTAATGCTCAGATGTTCCATCAACCGAAAAAAAAGAGCTAACTCAGCCAAGTTTCAGCTATAGCCTACATGAGGGACCGCTAGGCTCTCAAAAGCCAGTAAAGCTGCTTTCAAAGACTACGCATGATACGTTCACTTTCCAAATTACTTGACCCAGCATCCATTAATATCATAGAAACATAGAAACATAGAAATTGACGGCAGAAAAGGGCTATAGCCCATCGAGTCTGCCCATACCAATGACCCACTCCCTGATTCTTACTCTCCTAGAGATCCCACATGAATATCCCATTTTCTCTTGAAATCTAACACGCTGCTGGCCTCAATCACCCGCTGAGGCAGCTCGTTCCAATGATCTACCACCCTTTCAGTGAAGAAGTACTTCCTAGCATCACCCTGAAATTTCCCTCCCCTGATTTTCAGCGAGTGTCCTCTGGTTACCGAGGGCCCTGTAAGACTGAAGATATCATCTTTCACCTCTATACGCCCAGTAATATACTTAAAGGTCTCAATCATGTCCCCTCTCTCTCTTCGCTCCTCCAGTGAGTACATCCGCAGTTTCCTCAACCTTTCTTCATACGTGAGTTCCCCGAGCCCCAAAACCATCCTGGTAGCCATTCGCTGAACCGACTCAATTCTCAACACATCTTTTCGGTAGTGTGGTCTCCAGAATTGAACACAATACTCGAGATGAGGTCTCACCATGGATCTGTACAGTGGCATTATGACTTCAGGCTTTCTGCTGACAAAACCCCTACGAATACATCCCATCATTTGTCTTGCCTTGGATGAAGCCTTCTCTACTTGATTGGCAGCCTTCATATCGTCGCTAATGATCACTCCTAAATCACGTTCAACCGTGGTCCTGGACAAGGTTTCACCATTTAGTGTGTAAGTTCTGTGCGGATTTTTTTTGCCTAGGTGCATTACTTTGCATTTTTTAGCATTGAAGCCCAGCTGCCAAGTTGATGACCACTGTTCAAGCTGTCTTAGGTCCTGCGTCATAAAGTCAGGCACACTGCTTTTGCCAACTATGTTGCATAGTTTGGCATCGTCGGCAAACAGTGATACTTTTCCTCTAAGTCCTTGGGTTAAATCTCCTATGAATAAATTGAATAGAATCGGCCCTAAGACGGAGCCCTGAGGTACTCCACTCATCACTGCTGACGTTTTGGAGGGGGTACCGTTTACCAACACCCTTTGAAGCCTACCATCTAGCCAATCCCTTACCCATGTTGTGAATGTATCCCCTAATCCCATCGATTTTAGTTTGTTCAACAGCCTGCGGTGTGGGACGCTATCAAAAGCTTTGCTGAAGTCCAAATATATCACGTCAAGGGACTCACCGGCATCCAGATGACTGGTCACCCAATCAAAGAAGTCAATCAGATTAGATTGGCAGGACCTTCCCCTGGTAAATCCGTGTTGATGTGGATCGCGTAAATTTTCTTCGTCTAGAATTTTGTCAAGTTCCTGTTTGATCAGTGTTTCCATGAGTTTGCACACTATGGATGTAAGACTCACCGGTCTGTAATTTCCTGTCTCCGTTCTGCAGCCCTTTTTGTGGAGTGGAATTACGTTAGCTGTTTTCCAGTCTAGGGGTACTTTTCCCGTGCGCATGGAAAGATTGAAGAGTACGGATAGTGGTTCAGCCAAAACTTCACTCAGCTCTCTGAGTACCCTGGGGTGTAGATTGTCTGGTCCC